>NC_138228.1:49558087-49680587 GCF_964197995.2 Scardinius erythrophthalmus
AGGTGTGTGTGTGTGAGAGATGCTGGGCGGAGGTGTGTGTATGTGTGTGTGTGAGAGATGCTGGGCGGAGGTGTGTGTGTGTGAGAGAGATGCTGGGCGGAGGTGTGTGTGTGTGAGAGAGATGCTGGGCGGAGGTGTGTGTGTGTGAGAGAGATGCTGGGCGGAGGTGTGTGTGTGTGAGAGATGCTGGGCGGAGGTGTGTGTGTGTGTGTGTGAGAGATGCTGGGCGGAGGTGTGTGTGTGTGAGAGAGATGCTGGGCGGAGGTGTGTGTGAGAGATGCTGGGCGGAGGTGTGTGTGTGTGTGTGTGTGTGTGTGTGTGTGTGAGAGATGCTGGGCGGAGGTGTGTGTGAGAGATGCTGGGCGGAGGTGTGTGTGTGTGTGTGTGAGAGATGCTGGGCGGAGGTGTGTGTGTGTGTGTGTGTGTGTGTGTGTGTGTGTGTGTGTGTGTGTGTGTGTGAGAGAGATGCTGGGCGGAGGTGTGTGTGTGTGTGTGTGTGTGAGAGATGCTGGGCGGAGGTGTGTGTGTGTGTGTGTGAGAGATGCTGGGCGGAGGTGTGTGTGTGAGTGAGTGTGTGTGTGAGAGATGCTGGGCGGAGGTGTGTGTGTGAGAGAGATGCTGGGCGGAGGTGTGTGTGTGAGAGAGATGCTGGGCGGAGGTGTGTGTGTGAGAGAGATGCTGGGCGGAGGTGTGTGTGAGAGAGAGATGCTGGGCGGAGGTGTGTGTGTGAGAGAGATGCTGGGCGGAGGTGTGTGTGTGAGAGAGATGCTGGGCGGAGGTGTGTGTGTGAGAGAGATGCTGGGCGGAGGTGTGTGTGTGAGAGAGATGCTGGGCGGAGGTGTGTGTGTGAGAGAGATGCTGGGCGGAGGTGTGTGTGTGAGAGAGATGCTGGGCGGAGGTGTGTGTGTGTTTTCTGAGCTTGGTTTCAATAAAAGCAGTTTTTGGTCTAATGAGGAAGTTTTGAGTTCTAAAAACTGAAATGTTTTTACAGTGCAATAACCTCTTACATGTCAAAGATCAAAGACATTTTGGCTTCTCAATTCATGACCACTATAAGCACATTTTAAGGCTTACTTTCACACTTAACGTCAACATATTCAACTAATGCTGGTATTCCATTTCAAAATGATTATACATCCATCCCCTAAGAAGCTGCTGTCTGCGCTGTGAAGGGTCAGTGGCCATGTGCTGGACGGGTCTGAGAAGCTTCTGAAGCAGGAATGTGTTGTTGTGTCTCACTGAGCGCTGGTTCTGTGTCCTGTAGAGATCATCCCTCGCTCCATCCTCATGACCACGTTCGAGGGCAGTCACTATCTGCTGTGTGCGCTGGGAGACGGGGCACTCTTCTACTTCGGCCTGGACATTCAGACAGGTTACGCACACACACACACACACATTCACTGCTAACAACCAGCGACTTACATTCCTAACACGTATCCAAAGTGTTCACTGTTCTTAAACCGTTTCAGACCACTGTAACTTTGTATTGTAATCTGAGATTGCTGTGACACCAGAATTTTAGACCAGTTGAAAATTCACAATTTGTGATTTCATTTTCAGTACCACACCAAAACCTGCTAGACTAACTAATATAAAATCAGTTGTTTCCCCGAGAACTAACCCTTCACGTGTGTGTTGTTTGTGCAGGTGTTTTGAGTGAGCGTAAGAAGGTGACGCTCGGCACTCAGCCGACGGTTCTGCGCACGTTCCGCTCGCTCTCCACATCTAACGTGTTCGCCTGCTCCGACAGACCCACCGTCATCTACTCCAGCAACCACAAGCTGGTGTTCTCCAACGTCAACCTGAAGGAGGTGAACTACATGTGCCCGCTGAACTCTGAGGGATACCCCGACAGGTACAGCTCACCCACTCACCTGTCCACTCCCAGCCTGAGCTGCATGTTGTAGGATCACACGTTTGCTCTCTTCCTTCTGCTCCAGTTTGGCTCTGGCCAATAACAGCACTCTGACCATCGGCACCATCGATGAGATCCAGAAGCTGCACATCAGGACCGTGCCGCTCTACGAGTCCCCCAAGTGAGTGTGTGTGTGTGGAAACACATCATATCAACGATTAATCGCTAAATCATTTATTTCATTAAGCCTGATTATGACGTCATACAAATGTTTTGAGAATATTTAGTAAATTCATCAGTATCACTAGTCTGGTTACACTTTATTTCATGGTGTCCTTGTTTCAGAGTAAATATACATTAAAGCAACAATGAGTAATATTGAGTAACACCATGTACTTCCACTAGTACTGGCTTGAGTATGCGTACAGCATGTGGTGTGTGAATCTCATGTTCATGCGTGTATTCTGCTGCTGTTTGTCTCTCGCAGGCGGATCTGTTATCAGGAAGTGTCTCAGTGTTTCGGAGTTCTGTCCAGTCGAGTAGAGATGCAGGACGCCAGTGGAACAACAGCAGCGGTGCGGCCCAGCGCCAGCACACAGGTGAGGGAGGGAGTGGAGCGACCTCAGTAAAGGGATGTTCTGTGGATGCAGAAGTGTGTGTGTGTGTGTGTGTGTGTGGCAGGCTCTCTCCAGCAGTGTGAGCTCCAGTAAGCAGTGTGTGTGTGTTTGTGTGTGTGTGGCAGGCTCTCTCCAGCAGTGTGAGCTCCAGTAAGCAGTGTGTGTGTGTGTGTGTGTGTGTGTGTGTGTGTGTGTGTGTGTGTGTGTGTGGCAGGCTCTCTCCAGCAGTGTGAGCTCCAGTAAGCTGTTTCCCAGCAGCACGTCGCCTCACGAGACGTCATTCGGGGAGGAGGTGGAAGTGCACAGTCTGCTGGTGGTGGATCAGCACACGTTCGAGGGTAAGTGTGTGCGTGTGCGTGTGCGTGTGTGTGTGTGTGTGTGTGGGGGGGGTCTAACGCTCCTCTCCCGCAGTGCTGCACGCGCATCAGTTCCTGCAGAACGAGTACGCACTCAGCATGGTCTCCTGTAAGCTGGGCCGGGATCCGGCCGTCTACTTCATCGTCGGCACAGCCATGGTGTATCCAGAGGAGGCGGAGCCTAAGCAGGGCCGCATCATCGTCTTCCACTACACTGACGGTAACCTCAAAAACACCACCATTCTCTACAGGGTTATTACATGTTTCTACAAATATTGTGGCTTTTTCAATTATGAATGTGAAGTTTTACCATTTCTTATTAATATTTGGAAACGCAACTAAATTCCCACAAACAAAAAGAAAAAAGTACATTTCCATTCAAAAATGAAATCATATAAATGGTGTGTTCTAGGTCAGGGGTTTTCAAAGTGGGATCCGTGGAAATGTTTAGAGAAAAACTGTGTAAAAAAGAAAATTGAAATAAAATAAACAAACGTGCTAATATAAAATAAAAAAGGTTAAAATAAGTGAATAAATATTTCTAACAGTACTATAGTGAAAGGAATAGAAACTAAATATTTTCCAAGTATTATTTTGACATTATTAGTACCGTATTTTCCGCACTATTAGGCGCACCGGATTATAAGGCGCAGCTTCAATGAATGGCCTATTTTAGAACTGTTTTCATATATAGGGCGCACCGGATTATAAGGCGCATAGAATAGAAGATACTGCAGTCAAACGTTTGACTGGGTTTGCGTTATGCAGTGGTCACCAACCTTTTCAAGCCTAAGATCACATCCAAAGTCCAAATGTAAACCAAGATCTACCACTTGCAAAAAATTATGAAAAACAAGTGGCTGAGCTGTAAAACCTTGTTTATACTCGACGCGTCCGCATGAGCGCGAAGGTAATAAAAAAACTTATATCCGTCTGTTCGGGCAGATTCGACTTAAAGTCGAGCATCTTCGGATGCGGAGGCGCGCGCGGCAAAAATGACGTCATTGTACCAGGGCCGAAGATGCTCGACTTTAAGTCGAATCTGCCCGAGCAGACTGATATTAGTACATCTCATCATCACATCGGCACCCAGTTTGCGCGTCTAAATCAGTTGTATGGTCTGGTGTTCAGTCTAAAACAAAACAGTTGCGTAAAGTATAAATGCCTCGTCTGTTTGGGGAGGTGCGCGCGCAGTCAGCGGAGGCTCGCGCTCCAGGGGCCTCATGTACAAAGACTTGCGTTGAATTCATACTAAAACATTGCGTAAGGACAAAGCTGTAAATGTGCGTACGCACAAAAAAATCCAGATGTATGAATCTCTGCGTACGAAGGATCCCACGCATATTCTCTTTGTACATCCCAATTAACGTAAATTTGAGCGCACATGCACGAGCACAACGCCCCACCCAGTCTCCTCCCTTAATTAAACCAATTTAAATATGGTAATGAGTCCACTTTGGCAAAAGAAAACAGTAAGAAAATGACGGCAAGAAATGAAACTTTACAGAAAGTGAATTGGAAGTGCTACTATCGGAGGTAGAAACGAAAAAAAAAAATTGGAAAAGTTTGGAACTTTGTCCTCCGGAATTAATAACAAAAGGAAAAAAATATGAGTGGGAGAGTTTGGCTGATGCCGTCAATGCGGTGGGATCGTCGTACTGTAGAGTAGACTGAGTACAGTTGAGACACTTTTTGCGTTTTGATTTTTCACACAAAAATAGACATTGAAAAGAAGTGAATTTCCACATGACATGCCACATGATTACATTAGCTTGTAGACTAAGATGTTATCAATCAATAATACCCACAAGTAGTTTTTATTTTAAATATAAGGTGCTTTTTGTCTCAACTTTGTCTCAACTGTACCCATGTAGTACACTTGAGACAGTGCATGGTACAGTTGAGAGACCCATTTCTAATGTCGTGAAGGTAACTAACCATTCATGGTAAATGTAAATATAAAAAATAAAGACAAATAGAAAAGAAAATAACAACTGGGCAACATTTTTGTTTATTCATCCATTTATATGCATTCATTTTATTTAAATTAGCACTGGTTAAAATGTATAAAGCAGGAACAAGATATGTAGAATCACACATATCAAATTGTATTTTCATTTGCGTCCTATACTGGCTACATGATTGCTGGCTGAACAACTAAACAGTGTGTTTCCTAATAGAACTCTATCGGGGGTACAGTTGGTACATGTGTGTCTCAACTATACCCCGCTGGCCACCTCGCACATTTCTCTAGATTTTGCAATTACCTTGCATGACACAATACCATGAAATATGCCCGTTTTTAGGGCACAGAATAACGTTTGTGGTGATACCAGTTACGTTTAACAGTCACATAAGGATAATAAGCTAGTCATTGTGGAGAGTGCATGGTGAAGTGAACATCATATCTTAGAAAAAAAAAGTTTTTCCGATTTCTTCGGATCGGAGATGTGTCCGTTGTTCAAATTTCCCACGATCAAAGAGGACACTAATACGCACGTGCACAGCAAAAATACAACTTGTTATTTAAGCAAGTTATTTAAGGTGTCTCAACTGTACACAGTCTACTCTAAATTACCTTAAAAAGAAATGGTCTGATATAAAGGTGGACATTAAAACCAAAGCTGCCATAGAATAAGGGCTGTATCATTTTGCATAATATGCTTTTATATGTTCTTACTTAATTGCATAATTGATAGAATATTTTCATAAGGCTCGTGTGACAATATATGTCATTTATTTTATAAATTGCAAATTAATAGCAATGTTTCCCACAGGTGGTGGTGCGATAGACTTGTAGAACAATTCGTTGTGTAATGTGTGCAACTTCACTTCATTGCCTGTAAGAGTCGCCAACGGACAAAAACAGTGAGAAATATACGTACGCCAGACATGAAATTGGCGTGGAGGAACGCACATTCTCGCGTTAATTTCACTGTTAGTACATACGACCGTGAGCGTGAAAGCTGCCGTACGCAAAGTTTTTGTGCGTACGCAAGATTGATACATGAGGCCCCAGTGCCGGGCGAAAGTATAAACAAGGTTTAAGTCAGCGGTTGTTTTACAGACATTAATATAAGGCTCCAGATCAATATATAAGGCGCACTGTCGTTTTTTGAAAAAATTAAAGGCTTTTAAGTGCGCCTTATAGTGTGGAAAATACGGTATATGATTTTTTTTTTCACAGTATAAATATGGTCTTTATACAGAAACCTTTAGAGCTGAAGATGATCATAATAGACTGAAAACCCTTGATCTATGTCTTTTACATGTCTGTGAGTGTGTGTAGTAGGGGTGGGCGATATAGCCTCAAAATTATATCACGATATTTCAAGAATATTTGCGATAATGATATTTATGACGATATAAAAAAAAATGTAGACAATGATTTATATTACATTTTTCTCACCTAAATGTTTGCTCACTCATTGTGTTTTTACAGTTGGGTAATTTTGTTTAAGAGTTTACACAACACAAGCAAGCTTGATTTCAGTCTTTGAATTAAATTGAAAAAAGTAGCAAAAAATATATACAAAATAATAAAGATACAAATAAAGAGAGAGGTTTTTGGGTAGGTCTAACACAATTCAGAAATACTACAGAAACTGAATAAGGTAGGCTAATCAAATGTAAAATAACACTAGTCCTGAGTCCTGACTAAATAAATACATTGGCTATTAATTCTGATTCCTTACAATGAAAGCTATCTTTTGTTGTTTTGACGACAACATTAATGACACATACGGCTGCTGTCACTTTTAGAGCTAGTGCCCGGATCCTTTACTGTTATACTGTCTGTTACACTGTCACGCGCGTTTTATGGTTATTTCAGACATAACCGACTGTTTTCTAACCATTACCGGAGTTTTTACACAATTGTGCATGTTTTTTCCCCCGTTAAAGCGATATAATCCGCGAAAAATAACTTATGTTACTCGCGAGCTGTTTGTGAGACGGCTTTACTGTATGTGTGCACGCAGAGTAAACATCTCTCAGAGAGCGCGCGAAAGTACTGAATAGTTTAAAATCGCAAATGTTTAAACTGATAAGACTTAAAAAGAAGTGAAAATGATAAACTTTAGTTTCGATGCAAGTGACAAAAGACAATTCCGTCATGTCCTGACTGCTGAACACAAGAGTGTGGTATCGACGCTTGACTTGTGCAACCCATTTTGAGAGCGAGAGAGAGAAGACGTTGCACCGCTGAACACTAACGCGGTTGGTAAAATCAATGTTTGCGGGGGAATTTCCCGCATTATAAGTGGTAGACCTGCGAGAATTATTAAAATACTATTGAAGTAGCTCCTTTTAAGGTATTAAATCGTCATTGGAGGCTGACTTGCTGCTCTCGCGCTCAGACAGGTGTTGTTGTTGTGCGTGCTAGGGAACATAATGCGCCATACGTCATTGCGTCGCTATATCAGTGATATCGCGATATGCCACTTTTTTATCATGTAAAAATTTATACCGGTATTATCGTGTACGGTATGGTATGGCACACCCCTAGTGTGTAGTCATGTGCTGTTTTCTCTGTACTCTCAGGTAAACTGCAGACGGTGGCAGAGAAGGAGGTTAAAGGCGCCGTTTACTCGATGGTGGAGTTTAACGGCAAACTGCTGGCCAGCATCAACAGCACCGTGAGTTTGGCCCTGTCACACTCTTCAGCACATCTCCTTTCCGCCGCTAGCGTGTCTCCTCCGCAAACGTGTCTCTGCCGCTAACGTGTGTGTCTGCGCAGGTGCGTCTGTACGAGTGGACGGCAGAGAAGGAGCTGCGGACGGAGTGTAACCACTATAATAACATCATGGCTCTGTATCTGAAGACGAAGGGCGACTTCATCCTGGTGGGGGACCTGATGCGCTCAGTGCTCCTGCTAGCATACAAGCCCATGGAGGGCAGTTTCGAGGAGGTGACCGCTGACGCACTGCATTCTGGGGGTTCTACTGCGGTTCTGGTTGGAAGGAAGCTTAACTTCCTTTTACTGTTTTCTTTTCATTAGATTGCCCGTGATTTCAATCCAAACTGGATGAGTGCTGTTGAAATCCTGGATGATGACAACTTCCTCGGAGCCGAGAATGCGTTCAACCTGTTCGTCTGCCAGAAGGACAGGTAACAGATCGAGGGCATCATCACACACTGAATGATCGATGTTAGATGTGACTGACAGGCGTCTGAAGGAGCGCTCACATTTACACAGGCTCAGAGAACATATCCAGTCGTTTCAATAGGAATTTCGCACAAGGGCGAAAGATTTGACATCGGTTCTGCTCACATTCTCCGCATTGACCAACAGAACCAGTAACCCTAACCCGACCCGAGCTTCAAGCCGCCTTTCCACTGCACACATTTGCACATGATTGTCGCATTTCTCCCCCTATTGGCAGTCGCACGCAACTTTAAAATTGGTCGTGAAGCAACCGTTACCCATCTACTTATTACCATGGTCAAATTAATGATTTTAATGAATGTAATGAATCCACACAAAATAAATGACCCTCTACATTTAAAATTAAAACAGTAGATTTTATAAAGTTAATCAACATAAATATTGATTTAATAATTATTATATAATTATTTCTGCCATAATTATTAATAACTGCCATTTTACAGAAATAGTGTTTACAGAATAATGTTAAAGTGTTAATTTTGTTAATTCTGGTTTCTTGCTCATAGTTTTGATTAGAATACATCACATACGGTCTAGTCGCAGAAGTTCAAATATTTCAACGCATACGAAGCCGAATTTTCCACATACGCGTATGATCATAATTCAAGTCATCTTCATTTATATAGCGCTTTTAATAATGTAGATTGTTCCAATGCTGCTTTACAGAGATACAAGGATAGTTTAAAGTAACAGAGATTGTTTTGGCTTTATAGCAGTTCTAGAATAAAGTTATTGTCCAGCTAAAGTTAATTTTATTGATTCACTTCCGTCGCAAAGATCATTAGTTATGAACTTGGGGCCGCTAACACTACACCGTTTTAACAGGAAACTCTACACAGACTTTAAACGCGAAACCTGTGAGAACGCTGATGGCGTGCACATGCGTAGGATCCGAGTGTGAGCACGAGTGAGGAACCGCGAGTGAGGAACCGAGTGTGAGCGCTAGTGAGGAACCGCATGTGAGCGCGAGAGAGGAGCCGAATGTGAGCGCGAGTGAGGAACCGTGAGTGAGCGCTAATGAGGAACCGCGTGTGAGCGCTAGTGAGGAACCGAGTGTGAGCGCGGGTGAGGAACCGAGTGTGAGCGCGAGTGAGGAACCGCAAGTGAGCGCTAAGGAGGAACCGCGAGTGAGGAGCCGAGTGTGAGCGCGGGTGAGGAACCGAGTGTGAGCGCGAGTGAGGATCCGCGAGTGAGCGCTAGTGAGGAACAGCGTGTGAGCGAGAGTGAGGAACTGCGAGTGATCGAGAGTGAGGAACCGCGTGTGAGCGCGAGAGAGGAACCGTGTGTGAGCGCTAATGAGGAACCGCGAGTGAGTAGCCGAGTGTGAGCGAGGGTGAGGGAGCGAGGGTGAGGAACCGAGTGTGAGCGCGAGTGAGGAACCGCGAGTGACAGGCATGAAAACAGGTCAGGGGTAAAAAAGGGGAGAAGGATGCGGCATATATCCCCCCCCCCCCCCCCCCAATCAAAGAAAAATAGCGTAAGAGTTAACATGAACAGATGAAATTCTCACTTATTAATAGAATTTAACTATACTCCACAGTGATGAATGTCCCCCAAACCCTGTAAGCTGCATTGGCATAGTATTACCAGTGTTTGTCACAGGATTTTTGGATCACTGTGATGAGTGGACCTTTGCCACTCTAGGGGGGTTCGGGGGCATGCTCCCCAGTATTTTGTGATTTTTAATGTTAAATTCATCAATCTGGTGCAAATTAAACAAAGAAAATTTCAAAACTCCTTTAGTTACAGTGTCTGTCTACATTACTGCTACAATAACTGTTATAATATTAATCCCATGATAGTAATAGCCATATATTGTAAAACAAATGCACTGAAAAAGAGGAAACTTTCATAGTTTTGTACTAATTTCTATACTTGAAAGAGTATATTTCTATACTTCACATTAAAGATGTGATTGGGCTAGCCCAGTGGAAATCAAGAAAAGAACCAATGGGCCGCTGATCTACGTGTTTCATCGGGTGTCAGAGAAAAAAAAACTATTTACTACTTCTATTTATCACGCATTAAAAATGCCCCAAACCAGTCGTCTGTATGATAATCTGAAACAAGGACTGGTGAGCCGTTGTCCTGCTTCACTTCACAGATGCTGAGTGAAAGGAGAATTATAGAATGAAAGGATACTCATTTGACACTTTATTAATCAGGAGAACAGCTCGTTCCGCGCGTCATACGTCGTCCTTTCAGTTTCGGTTTTCAATCGATCAAGTTTTTTCACGTTCTCTCTATAAACCACCCCTTTCAATCCGATCGAAATAATTTGTAATAGAAGTTTTTAACGGGTTATGTACTTGTTATTAATGTTTTTATGAAATATCTCTAGTGAATGCATTATCATATCACCGTATTATTTACCGCCATGCGAGCCACAAATTAATGCTTGGCGAGCCGCATGAGGCTCGCGAGCCGCGCAATGAATAACACTGCACTGTTCCTGCTCGCTCAGCGCTCACGGCGCCCGCGCCCGCTCGCGATATCATCTCGCCCACTTCTATGTCAAAATTAAAAATAATGACATTGGCAACATCGCTGTCTGTATCTGACAGGACAGTTAACATTGTTAGCTAACTTACCTTAGGCTTGCTTTCCGACGTGCGGTTCTTTGTTCGGCAGTGTGTGTCCAGTTGTCAGACTCGCGGTGTAAAAGACTTTGAAAACATTTCTGCCCTAACGTTACTCTGACTCGTATTGGCTGTCATGTTTCGGCATTAGGAATGATGATTGTTTTTTAAAGCTGCGAAGTTTATGGTAACTTTATAGGGGATAAATGCTGGCCTCGGCCTCGACCCTCCCCCCCATAAATATTTTCTCATCGGATCTGCACAAATCACGTAGGTGACCCTTTTAGGTTTTAAAACGGCGAATTTCGCCGAAAGGTGAGGAGTTTTCATGCCTGGAGTGAGTAGCCGAGTGTGAGCACTAGTGAGGAACCGAGTGTGAGCGCGAGTGAGGAACCGCGAGTGAGGAGCTGAGTGTGAGCGTGAGTGAGGAGCCGAGTGTGAGCACTAGTGAGGATCCGCGAGTGAGGAACCGCGTGTGAGTAGCCGAGTGTGAGCACTAGTGAGGAACCGAGTGTGAGCACTAGTGAGGATCCGAGAGTGAGGAGCTGAGTGTGAGCGTGAGTGAGGAGCCGAGTGTGAGCACTAGTGAGGATCCGCGAGTGAGGATCCGCGAGTGAGGAACCGCGTGTGAGTAGCCGAGTGTGAGCACTAGTGAGGAACCGAGTGTGAGCACTAGTGAGGATCCGAGAGTGAGGAACCGCGTGTTAGCGCTAGTGAGGAACCGCGTGTGCGCGTTAGTGAGGAACCAAGTGTGAGCGCGAGTGAGGAACCGCGAGTGAGGAGCCGAGTGTGAGCGCGAGTGAGGAGCCAAGTGTGAGCGCGAGTGAGGAACCGAGTGTGAGCGCGAGTGAGGAACCGCGAGTGAGGAGCCGAGTGTGAGCGGGAGTGAAGAACCGCCAGTGAGGAACCGCGAGTGAGGAGCCGAGTGTGAGCACTAGTGAGGAACCGAGTGTGAGCGCCAAGTGAGGAACCGCGAGTGAGGAGCCGAGTGTGAGCGCGAGTGAGGAGCCGAGTGTGAGCGCGAGTGAGGAGCCGAGTGTGAGCGCGAGTGAGGAACCGAGTGTGAGCGCGAGTGAGGAACCGCGAGTGAGGAGCCGAGTGTGAGCGCGAGTGAGGAGCCAAGTGTGAGCGCGAGTGAGGAACCGAGTGTGAGCGCGAGTGAGGAACCGCCAGTGAGGAACCGTGAGCGGGAGTGAAGAACCGCCAGTGAGGAACCGCGAGTGAGGAGCCGAGTGTGAGCGCCAAGTGAGGAACCGCGAGTGAGGAGCCGAGTGTGAGCGCGAGTGAGGAGCCGAGTGTGAGCGCGAGTGAGGAGCCGAGTGTGAGCGCGAGTGAGGAACCGAGTGTGAGCGCGAGTGAGGAGCCGAGTGTGAGCGCGAGTGAGGAGCCGAGTGTGAGCGCGAGTGAGTAGCCGAGTGTGAGCACTAGTGAGGAACCGAGTGTGAGCGCCAAGTGAGGAACCGCGAGTGAGGAGCCGAGTGTGAGCGAGAGTGAGGAACCGCGTGTGAGCGCTAGTGAGGAACCGAGTGTGGGCGCGAGTGAGGAGCTGAGTATGAGCACTAGTGAGGATCCACGAGTGAGGAACCGCGAGTGAGCGCTAGTAAGGAACCACGTGTGAGCGAGAGTGAGGAACCGCGTGTTAGCGCTAGTGAGGAACCGAGTGTGAGCGCCAAGTGAGGAACCGCGAGTGAGGAGCCGAGTGTGAGCGAGAGTGAGGAACCGCGTGTTAGCGCTAGTGAGGAACCGCGTGTGAGGAACCGAGTGTGGGCGCGAGTGAGGAGCTGAGTGTGAGCACTAGTGAGGATCCGCGAGTGAGCGCTAGTAAGGAACCACGTGTGAGCGAGAGTGAGGAACCGCATGTAAGCGCTAGTGAGGAACCGAGTGTGAGCGCGAGTGAGGAACCGCGAGTGAGGAGCCGAGTGTGAGCGCGAGTGAGGAGCCGAGTGTGAGCGCGAGTGAGGAGCCGAGTGTGAGCGCGAGTGAGGAACCGCGAGTGAGGAGCCGAGTGTGAGCGCGAGTGAGTAGCCGAGTGTGAGGAACCGCGAGTGAGGAGCCGAGTGTGAGCGCGAGTGAGTAGCCGAGTGTGAGCACTAGTGAGGAACCGAGTGTGAGCGCCAAGTGAGGAACCGCGAGTGAGGAGCCGAGTGTGAGCGAGAGTGAGGAACCGCGTGTTAGCGCTAGTGAGGAACCGAGTGTGAGGAACCGAGTGTGGGCGCGAGTGAGGAGCTGAGTGTGAGCACTAGTGAGGATCCGCGAATGAGCGCTAGTAAGGAACCACGTGTGAGCGAGAGTGAGGAACGGCATGTGAGCGCTAGTGAGGAACCGAGTGTGAGCGCGAGTGAGGAACCGCGAGTGAGGAGCCAAGTGTGAGCGCGAGTGAGGAGCCGAGTGTGAGCGCGAGTGAGGAGCCGAGTGAGGAGCCGAGTGTGAGCGCGAGTGAGGAACCGCGAGTGAGGAACCGCGAGTGAGGAACCTCGAGTGAGGAGCCGAGTGTGAGCGCGAGTGAGTAGCCGAGTGTGAGCACTAGTGAGGAACCGAGTGTGAGCGCCAAGTGAGAGCACTAGTGAGGAACCGAGTGTGAGCGCCAAGTGAGGAACCGCGAGTGAGGAGCCGAGTGTGAGCGAGAGTGAGGAACCGCGTGTTAGCGCTAGTGAGGAACCGAGTGTGGGCGCGAGTGAGGAGCTGAGTGTGAGCACTAGTGAGGATCCGCGAATGAGCGCTAGTAAGGAACCACGTGTGAGCGAGAGTGAGGAACCGCATGTGAGCGCTAGTGAGGAACCGAGTGTGAGCGCGAGTGAGGAGCCAAGTGTGAACGCGAGTGAGGAGCCGAGTGTGAGCGCGAGTGAGGAGCCGAGTGTGAGCGGGAGTGAGTAGCCGAGTGTGAGCACTAGTGAGGAACCGAGTGTGAGCGCCAAGTGAGGAACCGCGAGTGAGGAGCCGAGTGTGAGCGAGAGTGAGGAACCGCGTGTGAGCGCGAGAGAGGAACCGCGAGTGAGGAGCCGAGTGTGAGCGCGAGTGAGGAGCCGAGTGTGAGCGCGAGTGAGGAGCCGAGTGTGAGCGCGAGTGAGGAGCCGAGTGTGAGCGCGAGTGAGGAACCGAGTGTGAGCGCGAGTGAGGAGCCGAGTGTGAGCGAGAGTGAGTAGCCGAGTGTGAGCACTAGTGAGGAACCGAGTGTGAGCGCCAAGTGAGGAACCGTGAGTGAGGAGCCGAGTGTGAGCGAGAGTGAGGAACCGCGTGTTAGCGCTAGTGAGGAACCGCGTGTGAGCGCTAGTGAGGAACCGAGTGTGGGCGCGAGTGAGGAGCTGAGTGTGAGCACTAGTGAGGATCCGCGAGTGAGGATCCGCGAGTGAGCGCTAGTAAGGAACCACGTGTGAGCGAGAGTGAGGAACCGAGTGTGAGCGCCAAGTGAGGAACCGCGAGTGAGGAGCCGAGTGTGAGCGAGAGTGAGGAACCGCGTGTTAGCGCTAGTGAGGAACCGCGTGTGAGGAACCGAGTGTGGGCGCGAGTGAGGAGCTGAGTGTGAGCACTAGTGAGGATCCGCGAGTGAGCTCTAGTAAGGAACCACGTGTGAGCGAGAGTGAGGAACCGCATGTGAGCGCTAGTGAGGAACCGAGTGTGAGCGCGAGTGAGGAGCCAAGTGTGAGCGCGAGTGAGGAACCGCGAGTGAGGAGCCGAGTGTGAGCGCGAGTGAGTAGCCGAGTGTGAGCACTAGTGAGGAACCGAGTGTGAGCGCCAAGTGAGGAACCGCGAGTGAGGAGCCGAGTGTGAGCGAGAGTGAGGAACCGCGTGTTAGCGCTAGTGAGGAACCGCGTGTGAGGAACCGAGTGTGGGCGCGAGTGAGGAGCTGAGTGTGAGCACTAGTGAGGATCCGCGAGTGAGCGCTAGTAAGGAACCACGTGTGAGCGAGAGTGAGGAACCGAGTGTGAGCGCGAGTGAGGAGCCAAGTGTGAACGCGAGTGAGGAGCCGAGTGTGAGCGCGAGTGAGGAACCGCGAGTGAGGAACCGCGAGTGAGGAACCGCGAGTGAGGAGCCGAGTGTGAGCGCGAGTGAGTAGCCGAGTGTGAGCACTAGTGAGGAACCGAGTGTGAGCGCCAAGTGAGGAACCGCGAGTGAGGAGCCGAGTGTGAGGGAGAGTGAGGAACCGCGTGTTAGCGCTAGTGAGGAACCGCGTGTGAGGAACCGAGTGTGGGCGCGAGTGAGGAGCTGAGTGTGAGCACTAGTGAGGATCCGAGAGTGAGCGCTAGTAAGGAACCACGTGTGAGCGAGAGTGAGGAACCGCATGTGAGCGCTAGTGAGGAACCGAGTGTGAGCGCGAGTGAGGAACCGCGAGTGAGGAGCCAAGTGTGAGCGCGAGTGAGGAGCCGAGTGTGAGCGCGAGTGAGGAACCGCGAGTGAGGAACCGCGAGTGAGGAACCGCGAGTGAGGAACCGCGAGTGAGGAACCGCGAGTGAGGAACCGCGAGTGAGGAACCGCGAGTGAGGAACCGCGAGTGAGGAACCGCGAGTGAGTAGCCGAGTGTGAGCACTAGTGAGGAACCGAGTGTGAGCGCCAAGTGAGGAACCGCGAGTGAGGAGCCGAGTGTGAGCGAGAGTGAGGAACCGCGTGTTAGCGCTAGTGAGGAACCGAGTGTGGGCGCGAGTGAGGAGCTGAGTGTGAGCACTAGTGAGGATCCGAGAGTGAGCGCTAGTAAGGAACCACGTGTGTGCGAGAGTGAGGAACCGCGTGTGAGCGCGAGTGAGGAGCCGAGTGTGAGCGAGAGTGAGGAACCGCGTGTGAGCACTAGTGAGGAACCGAGTGTGGGCGCGAGTGAGGAGCTGAGTGTGAGCACTAGTGAGGATCCGCGAGTGAGGAACCGCGAGTGAGCGCTAGTAAGGAACCACGTGTGAGCGAGAGTGAGGAACCGCGTGTTAGCGCTAGTGAGGAACTGCGTGTGAGTGCAAGAGAGGAACAGAGTGTGAGCGTTGTGATGCTGTCTGAGCGAGTGTAAGGAACCATGAGTGTGTGTGTGTGTCCTGTGAGGAACCGTAAGAGTGTGTGTGTGTCCTGTGAGCAACAATGTGTGTGTGTGTGTTCAGTGCGGCGACCACAGACGAGGAGCGGCAGCATCTGCAGGAAGTGGGTCTGTTCCACCTGGGCGAGTTTGTTAACGTGTTTTCCCACGGTTCCCTGGTCCTGCAGAACCTGGGCGAGAGCTCCACTCCCACACAGGGGTCCGTGCTGTTCGGCACCGTCAACGGCATGATCGGTGAGCTTCTCTCACACACACACACACACCTGTGACGTCATCAGTTTAGGTCACGTGTAGAGTACAGCTGTGAGTTTCTGATATACCCTCCTCAGACCCAAGCTTTGGTTTGGTGTGCATTTTAGATTTCCAGTTACACAGAATTAAGTATTATGCTGCACACAACTAAAAATGTGATGTCCACGTATGTGGACACGGGGTCTGAGGATACAGTTCAATTTCAAGAAAAAAAAACACGTCATGGTCTATATACCAGCACCATGATGTTGTTCGTGTGTGTGGTGTGTGTGAATGTGAGTTTTGATGACTGTTTTTCTCTGTGTTTGAGGTTTGGTGACGTCTCTGTCGGAGGGCTGGTATAGTTTACTGCTGGATCTACAGAACCGACTTAACAAGGTCATCAAGAGTGTCGGCAAGATTGAGCACAGCTTATATCCTTTAACACACAATCTCTCAGAGACGCGTGCTGCGTCATCACGTGTGTGTGTGAGAGAGACAGTGAGTGTGTGCATGCAGTGTGTGTGTGTGCATGCAGTGTGTGTGAGAGAGAGAGAGTGAGTGTGTGTGTGCAGGCAGTGTGTGTGAGAGAGAAAGGGGGAGAGTGTGTGTGTGTGTGTGTGTGTGTTTGTTGAATTGACACTCTTGGGCTTGAACAGTATTTGACCTGTTGAGTCCTTGACTAGCGCCACCTGGAGGTCGTTCCACACCGAGCGCAAGACGGAGCAGGCCACAGGCTTCATCGACGGAGACCTGATCGAGAGCTTCCTGGACCTGGGCCGGGCCAAGATGCAGGAGGTTGTCAGCACTCTCCAGGTGAGCCTCACGCCTTCACGCGCACACTGATGACGTCATCGTCCCCCTTCTGATGACGTCATCATCCCCCTTCTGAGTGTGTGAGCTCGTCATGGACCATGAACGCGATTCACCCGTCAGTTCTGAATCAAAGATTCAGATCAAAGTGAAGAATTAAAGATGTTTATTAGCTGTTAGTTTCTGTTTAATGTAACGACAGACACCAGACCCAAAATAACACACACATCAGATGTACAGCACATGTTCCTGTAACGAGTGCGCGCTGTAGAGCGACATCATCATCAGGCCTCGAGCTCACTGCGTTTCATCAGTTATGGAGGAGATCTACATCTGTTTGTCACAAACTGAGTTCTTGCAGAGAATGTCTAATAAGGGGAGAGCTTCCACTCTCAGTAAACTTCCGGCTTCTGAACTGGCCGCAGTTCCACTCTGGCTCCACATGGGTGCGCTCACAGGACGAGTGCAGTCCCACTCTGGCTCCACATGGGAGCGCTCACAGGACGAGTGCAGTTCCACTCTGGCTCCACATGGGGGCGCTCACAGGACGAGTGCAGTTCCACTCTGGCTCCACATGGGGGCGCTCACAGGACGAGTGCAGTTCCACTCTGGCTCCACATGGGGGCGCTTACAGGACGAGTGCAGTTCCACTCTGGCTCCACATGAGGGCGCTCACAGGACGAGTGCAGTTCCACTCTGGCTCCACATGAGGGTGCTCACAGGACGAGTGCAGTTCCACTCTGGCTCCACATGGGGGCGCTCACAGGACGAGTGCAGTTCCACTCTGGCTCCACATGAGGGCGCTCACAGGACGAGTGCAGTTCCACTCTGGCTCCACATGGGGGCGCTCACAGGACGAGTGCAGTTCCACTCTGGCTCCACATGAGGGCGCTCACAGGACGAGTGCAGTTCCACTCTGGCTCCACATGAGGGCGCTCACAGGACGAGTGCAGTTCCCCTCTGGCTCCACATGGGGGCGCTCACAGGACGAGTGCAGTTCCACTCTGGCTCCACATGAGGGCGCTCACAGGACGAGTGCAGTTCCACTCTGGCTCCACATGGGGGCGCTCACAGGACGAGTGCAGTTCCACTCTGGCTCCACATGGGGGCGCTCACAGGACGAGTGCAGTTTCACTCTGGCTCCACATGAGAGCGCTCACAGGACGAGTGCAGTTCCACTCCGGCTCCACATGAGGGCGCTCACAGGACGAGTGCAGTTCCACTCTGGCTCCACATGGGGGCGCTCACGGGACGAGTGCAGTTCCACTCTGGCTCCACATGAGGACGCTCACAGGACGAGTGCAGTTCCACTCTGGCTCCACATGGGGGCGCTCACAGGACGAGTGCAGTTCCACTCTGGCTCCACATGGGGGCGCTCACAGGACGAGTGCAGTTCCACTCTGGCTCCACATGGGGGCGCTCACTGGACGAGTGCAGTTCCACTCTGGCTCCACATCGGGGCGCTCACAGGACGAGTGCAGTTCCACTCTGGTTCCACATGCGGGCGCTCACTGGACGAGTGCAGTTCCACTCTGGCTCCACATGGGGGCGCTCACAGGACGAGTGCAGTTCCACTCTGGCTCCACATGGGGCGCTCACGGGACGAGTGCAGTTCCACTCTGGCTCCACATGGGGGCGCTCACGGGACGAGTGCAGTTCCACTCTGGCTCCATATGAGGGCGCTCACAGGATGAGTGCAGTTCCACTAGGGCTCCACATGGGGGCGCTCACAGGACGAGTGCAGTTCCACTCTGGCTCCACATGAGGGCGCTCACAGGACGAGTGCAGTTCCACTCTGGCTCCATATGAGGGCGCTCACAGGATGAGTGCAGTTCCACTCTGGCTCCACATGAGGGCGCTCACAGGACGAGTGCAGTTCCACTCTGGCTCCACATGAGGGCACTCACAGGACGAGTGCAGTTCCACTCTGGCTCCACTTGAGGGCGCTCACAGGACGAGTGCAGTTCCACTCTGGCTCCACATGAGGGCGCTCACAGGACGAGTGCAGTTCCACTCTGGCTCCACATGGGGGCGCACACAGGACGAGTGCAGTTCCCCTCTGGCTCCACATGAGGGCGCTCACAGGACGAGTGCAGTTCCACTCTGGCTCCACATGGGGGCGCACACAGGACGAGTGCAGTTCCCCTCTGGCTCCACATGAGGGCGCTCACAGGACGAGGGCAGTTCCACTCTGGCTCCACATGAGGGCGCTCACAGGACGAGGGCAGTTCCACTCTGGCTCCACATGAGGGCGCTCACAGGACGAGTGCAGTTCCACTCTGGCTCCACATGAGGGCGCTCACAGGACGAGTGCAGTTCCACTCTGGCTCCACATGAGGGCGCTCACAGGACGAGTGCAGTTCCACTCTGGCTCCACATGGGGGCGCTCCAGGACGAGTGCAGTTCCACTCTGGCTCCACATGAGGGCGCTCACAGGACGAGTGCAGTTCCACTCTGGCTCCACATGGGGGCGCTCCAGGACGAGTGCAGTTCCACTCTGGCTCCACATGAGGGCGCTCACAGGACGAGTGCAGTTCCTTTCTGGCTCCACATGAGGGCGCTCACAGGACGAGTGCAGTTCCACTCTGGCTCCACATGGGGGCGCTCACAGGACGAGTGCAGTTCCACTGGCTCCACATGAGGACGCTCACAGGACGAGTGCAGTTCCACTCTGGCTCCACATGGGGGCGCTCACAGGACGAGTGCAGTTCCACTCTGGCTCCACATGGGGGCGCTCACAGGACGAGTGCAGTTCCACTCTGGCTCCACATGAGGGCGCTCACAGGACGAGTGCAGTTCCACTCTGGCTCCACATGAGGGCGCTCACAGGACGAGTGCAGTTCCACTCTGGCTCCACATGAGGGCGCTCACAGGACGAGTGCAGTTCCACTCTGGCTCCACATGGGGGCGCTCACAGGACGAGTGCAGTTCCACTCTGGCTCCACATGGGGGCGCTCACAGGACGAGTGCAGTTCCACTCTGGCTCCACATGAGGGCGCTCACAGGACGAGTGCAGTTCCACTCTGGCTCCACATGAGGGCGCTCACAGGACGAGTGCAGTTCCACTCTGGCTCCACATGGGGGCGCTCACAGGACGAGTGCAGTTCCACTCTGGCTCCACATGAGGGCGCTCACAGGACGAGTGCAGTTCCACTCTGGCTCCACATGGGGACGCTCACAGGACGAGTGCAGTTCCACTCTGGCTCCACATGGGGGCGCTCACAGGACGAGTGCAGTTCCACTCTGGCTCCACATGGGGGCGCTCACAGGACGAGTGCAGTTCCACTCTGGCTCCACATGAGGGCGCTCACAGGACGAATGCAGAATGAATGGAGGTCTATGGCGCTATACCGCTCAAAATCCACTTTTCTCAGGATGTAATGCTTTGTCTAGTAATTTGAATGTTGTATTCGAAAGGAGATGCAAAGAAATTACACATTGCTGGGTGTCAGATTTTTTAGAGTCACATATTTGCTTTAAAAAGTCTTTTAAAATGTCAATGACGTCATACACATCGTACGACCAGAGATACTGCTTTACGGCAATCCTTCAGTCGCTTTGGTGCTTTCAGCTCTGCACTTTCTTTTCTTTTCGAGACATTGGTTGTTGTTTTTTTTAAGGTGGCAATACTATACCATATGTATCCTGTATTTCCTAACACAAGAATAACAAAAGTACTCAAATTCAATTTATTTTCCGTGTAAATTTCATAGTAAATACATAAGCATAGGCAGATAAAAGTGGCAGCAACCAAAAAAAAAAAGTTCATCAAGCGGTATCTCTGGTCGTAATCAGTCTTTCACTGACCAATCAGCGTTCATTAGCAGAATGCTAGCGTGTTATGGGCAACAACAACTCAACCTGTAAGAAATCGAAAGGACATAAGTACTCGTTCATCCAACCTTCGACCTATAACCCATGTTGAACTTGCAAAACCTACAATCAAATCTGAGATTTCTCAGCGGCAATCGGGTGAAAGAGACACTTTTAGCCGTCTAGCTCCATAGACTCCCATTCATTCTGCACTCATGGGCGATCGCCCCCAGTGGAGCTCTGGTGGAACTACAACCAACAGTCGGTTCAATAGGACTCAATAGGGAGCGGCCAGGCTCTCTGTAGACGGGCTCTGGTTCTTACTAGAAATTTTGTCTAAAGTTGAAGAAATTGGGCAGAAACATTGACTGAAGTTTTCAGACGCCATTTTTTTCTTCAGCTCAACTTTCACGGGATCACACACAGAATTGTGGGATATTATAAGCAGCATATGGTGCGTTAAAGTCAGGCTGGAAAGATCATATCGATGAGTTGAATCACAGGAAAGGTGTAATTACGGATGCGAAACTGAACTTTCTTTGAGCTTCAGGTTTCTGTCAGTGAGAAAACACTAACATGATGTTTGTGTTTCATACAATGCTTTTATATGCACTTTATCTGTGTTATATGCTTATGTTTGTGTTTGTGTGTGTGTGTTGCAGATCGACGACGGCAGTGGAATGAAGCGTGAAGCCACGGTGGACGAGGTGATTAAGATCGTGGAGGAACTGACGCGGATCCACTAGCCAATCACAGCGTCTCAGACCTGTACATAGCTATACATAAATCAGAGGGTGTGTGTGTGTGTGTGTGCTTCACTCCTGTAGAATGAATTGAGTCCTTCACAGCCTCATGTTCTCGCAGCATTCGTCCTGTGAGCATCGAAGAACCATCACTGTCCAATACTGATCTGCTAGTTTAGTGAAGCGTTTGCCATTGTGATGTTTCTCTGTTCCTTCATTTATTTTAATAAAGTTTCCTCCAGTACTTTGGGCCTGTTGCGTTTATGAAGTGTGTGTGTGGGGGGGGCTTTTAATAAAAGCACATTACAAATAAAATTGAGTTCAGTCGTAATATTATATGGTCTCTCTCTGCTGAATGATGTAATACGCCGTCAGCGGGTGTTATTGTGCAGTAAACCCAGACTCAGAGCCTGACTGTACATTATCCTGCAGATTACATGGCTACTTACTTCATAAATAAATAAATGACATGAAATATTGATTTGAGTGAGCATGATTTTATTATGAGCAGAAAGAGAGCGCGGGTGATACGAGACACATGAAACTTGAACGGCAATGTACGAAATCAGGAGTTAAGCATCATTAGACTCCAGAAGGCCAGCGCTGACAGTGACCAATCACAATCTGGATGCATGTCATATAATAATGGATGCATGTCATATAATAATGGATGCATGTCATATAATAATGGATGCATGTCATATAATAATGGATGCATGTCATATAATAATGAATGCATGTCATATAATAATGGATGAATGTCATATAATAATGAATGCATGTCATATAATAATGGATGCATGTCATATAATAATGGATGAATGTCATATAATAATGGATGCATGTCATATAATAATGGATGCATGTCATATAATAATGGATGCATGTCATATAATAATGGATGAATGTCATATAATAATGGATGAATGTCATATAATAATGGATGCATGTCATATAATAATGGATGCATGTCATATAATAATGGATGCATGTCATATAATAATGGATGCATGTCATATAATAATGGATGCATGTCATATAATAATGAATGCATGTCATATAATAATGGATGAATGTCATATAATAATGAATGCATGTCATATAATAATGGATGCATGTCATATAATAATGGATGAATGTCATATAATAATGGATGCATGTCATATAATAATGGATGCATGTCATATAATAATGGATGCATGTCATATAATAATGGATGAATGTCATATAATAATGGATGCATGTCATATAATAATGGATGCATGTCATATAATAATGGATGAATGTCATATAATAATGGATGAATGTCATATAATAATGAATGCATGTCATATAATAATGGATGCATGTCATATAATAATGGATGAATGTCATATAATAATGGATGCATGTCATATAATAATGGATGCATGTCATATAATAATGGATGCATGTCATATAATAATGGATGAATGTCATATAATAATGGATGAATGTCATATAATAATGAATGCATGTCATATAATAATGGATGAATGTCATCAATGGATGCATGTCATATAATAATGGATGAATGTCATATAATAATGGATGAATGTCATATAATAATGGATGAATGTCATATAATAATGGATGCATGTCATATAATAATGGATGCATGTCATATAATAATGGATGAATGTCATCAATGGATGCATGTCATATAATAATGGATGAATGTCATATAATAATGGATGCATGTCATATAATAATGGATGAATGTCATATAATAATGGATGCATGTCATATAATAATGGATGCATGTCATATAATAATGGATGAATGTCATATAATAATGGATGCATGTCATATAATAATGGATGCATGTCATAATAATGGATGAATGTCATATAATAATGAATGCATGTCATATAATAATGGATGCATGTCATATAATAATGGATGAATGTCATCAATGGATGCATGTCATATAATAATGGATGAATGTCATATAATAATGGATGCATGTCATATAATAATGGATGCATGTCATATAATAATGGATGAATGTCATATAATAATGGATGAATGTCATATAATAATGAATGCATGTCATATAATAATGGATGCATGTCATATAATAATGGATGAATGTCATATAATAATGGATGCATGTCATATAATAATGGATGAATGTCATATAATAATGGATGCATGTCGTATAATAATGGATGCATGTCATATAATAATGGATGAATGTCATATAATAATGGATGCATGTCATATAATAATGGATGCATGTCATATAATAATGGATGCATGTCATATAATAATGGATGAATGTCATATAAATAATGGATGCATGTCATATAAATAATGGATGCATGTCATATAATGGATGAATGTCATATAATAATGGATGCATGTCATATAATAATGGATGAATATCATATAATAATGGATGCATGTCATATAATAATGGATGAATGTCATATAATAATGAATGCATGTCATATAATAATGGATGCATGTCATATAATAATGGATGAATGTCATATAATAATGGATGCATGTCATATAATAATGGATGAATGTCATATAAATAATGGATGCATGTCATATAAATAATGGATGCATGTCATATAATGGATGAATGTCATATAATAATGGATGCATGTCATATAATAATGGATGAATGTCATATAATAATGGATGAATGTCATATAATAATGGATGAATGTCATATAATAATGGATGAATGTCATATAATAATGGATGCATGTCATAATAATGGATGAATGTCATCAATGGATGCATGTCATATAATAATGGATGAATGTCATATAATAATGGATGCATGTCATATAATAATGGATGAATGTCATATAATAATGGATGCATGTCATATAATAATGGATGAATGTCATATAATAATGGATGCATGTCATATAATAATGGATGCATGTCATATAATAATGGATGAATGTCATATAATAATGAATGCATGTCATATAATAATGGATGCATGTCATATAATAATGGATGAATGTCATCAATGGATGCATGTCATATAATAATGGATGAATGTCATATAATAATGGATGCATGTCATATAATAATGGATGCATGTCATATAATAATGGATGCATGTCATATAATAATGGATGCATGTCATATAATAATGGATGCATGTCATATAATAATGGATGCATGACATATAATAATGGATGAATGTCATATAATAATGGATGCATGTCATATAATAATGGATGCATGTCATATAATAATGGATGAATGTCATCAATGGATGCATGTCATATAATAATGGATGAATGTCATATAATAATGGATGCATGTCATATAATAATGGATGCATGTCATAATAATGGATGAATGTCATATAATAATGAATGCATGTCATATAATAATGGATGCATGTCATATAATAATGGATGAATGTCATCAATGGATGCATGTCATATAATAATGGATGAATGTCATATAATAATGGATGCATGTCATATAATAATGGATGCATGTCATATAATAATGGATGAATGTCATATAATAATGGATGAATGTCATATAATAATGAATGCATGTCATATAATAATGGATGCATGTCATATAATAATGGATGCATGTCGTATAATAATGGATGCATGTCATATAATAATGGATGAATGTCATATAATAATGGATGCATGTCATATAATAATGGATGAATGTCATATAATAATGGATGCATGTCATATAATAATGGATGAATGTCATATAAATAATGGATGCATGTCATATAAATAATGGATGCATGTCATATAATGGATGAATGTCATATAATAATGGATGCATGTCATATAATAATGGATGAATGTCATATAATAATGGATGCATGTCATATAATAATGGATGAATGTCATATAATAATGGATGAATGTCATATAAATAATGGATGCATGTCATATAATAATGGATGCATGTCATATAATAATGGATGCATGTCATATAATAATGGATGAATGTCATATAAATAATGGATGCATGTCATATAATAATGGATGAATGTCATATAATAATGGATACATGTCATATAATAATGGATGCATGTCATATAATAATGGATGCATGTCATATAATAATGGATGCATGTCATATAATAATGGATACATGTCATATAATAATGGATGCATGTCATATAATAATGGATACATGTCATATAATAATGGATGAATGTCATATAATAATGGATGCATGACATATAATAATGGATGCATGCCATATAATAATGGATGCATGTCATATAATAATGGATGCATGCCATATAATAATGGATGCATGTCATATAATAATGGATGCATGTCATATAATAATGGATGCATGTCATATAATAATGGATGAATGTCATATAATAATGGATGCATGACATATAATAATGGATGCATGTCATATAATAATGGATGCATGACATATAATAATGGATGCATGCCATATAATAATGGATGCATGTCATATAATAATGGATGCATGTCATATAATAATGGATGCATGTCATATAATAATGGATGCATGTCATATAATAATGGATGCATGTCATATAATAATGGATGCATGTCATATAATAATGGATGAATGTCATATAATAATGGATGCATGTCATATAATAATGGATGCATGTCATATAATAATGGATACATGTCATATAATAATGGATGCATGTCATATAATAATGGATGAATGTCATATAATAATGGATGCATGACATATAATAATGGATGAATGTCATATAATAATGGATGCATGTCATATAATAATGGATGAATGTCATATAATAATGGATGCATGACATATAATAATGGATGAATGTCATATAATAATGGATACATGTCATATAATAATGGATGCATGACATATAATAATGGATGAATGTCATATAATAATGGATGCATGCCATATAATAATGGATGAATGTCATATAATAATGGATACATGTCATATAATAATGGATGCATGTCATATAATAATGGATGCATGTCATATAATAATGGATGCATGTCATATAATAATGGATGCATGTCATATAATAATGGATGCATGTCATATAATAATGGATGCATGTCATATAATAATGGATGCATGTCATATAATAATGGATGCATGTCATATAATAATGGATGAATGTCATATAATAATGGATGCATGTCATATAATAATGGATGCATGTCATATAATAATGGATACATGTCATATAATAATGGATGCATGTCATATAATAATGGATGAATGTCATATAATAATGGATGCATGACATATAATAATGGATGAATGTCATATAATAATGGATGCATGCCATATAATAATGGATGAATGTCATATAATAATGGATACATGTCATATAATAATGGATGCATGTCATATAAAAATGGATGCATGTCATATAATAATGGATGCATGTCATATAATAATGAATGCATTTCATATAATAATGGATGAATGTCAAATAATAATGATTGCATGTCAAATAATAATCATACACCGTTTGCTCGTTGGCCAGAGGAGAACTGACTGAGCCTGGGTTCTCCCAAGGTTTCTTTCTCCATTCTGTCACTGATGGAGTTTTGGTTCCTTGCCACTGTTACCTTGGCTTTTGGCTTTTAGTTGGGGACATTTAATATTCAACAATATTATTGATCTGCCTTACTTAGGGTGGACGATGATGCAATTTTCTTCTAGAAACAAATTTTGTTGTATTATTTTCATGTTATAAATGTGAAGCTGCTTTGATACAATCTGTATTGTAAAAAGCGCTATATAAATAAAGGTGACTTGACTGAGATGAATGCGGTGCACCAGCTGTGCGAAAGTTACAACGTAGCCTAGTTTTGACGTAAATGGGCACTAAGATACAACTTACCATTACTAAATATTTTTGTGTTGCATCATTAAACTTAGTTGAAGAGTAACTCTATGTATAAACTAAATATTTAGAGAAGCCTCCGATCAGGAGTAATGGCTGGAATAAAATAGCAGACTGAACTGCATCAACAAGCACAATTCTCTCTCGCCGCCCTGCCAACGATGCCGTAGAAAGATTCGTGGACAGTCTGACGTAGATCTAATGCTTGGTCTTTTTTAAACTTTATTTAAAGGGGCAGCAAAGCGAACAGGCATGTTGATCGTTATTTTTGGAGATTGACTAGGTAGGGTATAAGTTCTCGGCGGTCTCACTGGTTTGCGTTTTTGAAGTTTGCGCAGAAAGAACTTAAGAGTTTTCTGTGAGAACGGTGTGTGTTAGCGGCCCCTAAGATAATAACTAACGATTGTTGCGACGGAAGTGAATCAATCAAACTAACATTAGCTGGACAATAACTTTATTCTAGATCTGCTATAAAGCCAAAACACTTTACTTTAATTTCCTATTATCACTGTTTAGTTTTTTTTTTTAGTTTTTATTTAAAGTCCCCGTGAACCGGAAGTTGCAAATGACTTTTCTCCAGTGTTATGACGTATTTCCCAGTGAAACGGAATATTGAACAGAGGGCAGGGTTTTACTCTAGCGCTCCTCCTCTCCATCTCTGCTCATAGCAGACTAACGGTCTGAGGGGAGTGGTTACGCGTTGCCCAAACCAATTCCTCAAACCTACGTCATCGGAGAAGGTCCTCCAATGCAGAGGGGAGGGGCATTTTCAGATTTTGATTAAAGATTACCATGGTAAAAAAATTTTTTTTAAAATATTTTCTTGCACGGATTAATTGTTCACCACAAGACTAGTAATATGCGCTAACAAAGTAAATAGGGTCAATTTTGATTTCATGGGGACTTTAAAGGATCCCCATTAGCTATAGCCGTGCTGCAGCTATTCTTCCTGGGGTCCTGAAAAATTTGTACATAAGAAAAAAAGTCATTAAAAATACAACAAATAAATGGAAAAGGTAAATACACATACACATACACATGTATATACAACGTACATATGTACCCTCATACGGGCATGAAATATACACACATATAAAAACACCTTCATACACATATGCCTACACATGTGCATGTACACACATATTCACACACATATACAGTATAAATAAATATAAACAGTCAGATGTAAAATTTTGATAGATGCTGTTTTACATATAATTTAAATTTATTGACATTGTTAGTAAGTATGATATGCTTTGGCAGTTTATTCCATTCCTTCATACCTCTGAACATAACAGTGTTTTTTTATGGCATTTGTTCTTGCTATGGGCAAGGTGAAGTTGCCTTTAGTTGCATGTCTGGTACTGTACTGATGATTGTCTACCCCGAAAGAAAGATGCTTGAACAAAACAGAAGGCAATTTTGAAATGGAAATGTTTCTTATGAGAATTAACAGTGAATACAACAGTCTATCTTCGACCAACAACCAGTTAAGATCTTTGTGCATTAATATAATATTTCTCCTATAGCTGCACCTAAGTGCTACACGAGCAGCTCTATTCTGTATAAGTTGTAATTTATTCATATATTCACCAGTGGCATTTGACCAAACTGCTGGGCAATAGTCAAGGTAAAGCTGGTTTGGAACAATCTACATTGTTAAAAGCGCTATATAAATGAAGATGACTTGACTTGACTATAAGTTAACCTCATGGAATCTTTTAAATGTGAAAGTAAGAAATTGATCGATGGAAAGAACTTAACAATTATAGTGACATGTTTGCAAACAAAATAAACCAATTATAAACCATTTATATGGTGTGTCTTTTGTGTTCATGGTCAAGTGCTAATCTAATTTGCATTCCCGCTGAAAAACAAGCGTTTTAGCGCGAAAATTTGAAGTAGTGTAAGTATAAATAGTGTTGCACGTCTTCTTATCAAATTCACATGATCAACCTCTCCTCTATTTTGCTTGGGAACTAATGTGGTCTGGAATCCTCTCAAGCGGAGGACTTCTACATTCCGATTGGTTGATGCCGAACTGCGTCATAGCTCATTACCATAAAGTTGACCTGACTTCAACTCTTCTTGCCGCTCTCGCTTTCCAAGACGCGCCTCGCCGGAGCTCACATTGAAAACGAATGACTTCCGGCCACTTTGACGCTCTCACCGGCGGCGTTGTGAACGCACAGTAAAAGTTTTGGAAATTTTCAGTGCATGTGTGTGTGAGGTAAAAGGACACGAGCTGTTGAAGCTCCACCCTCTGTGCCGGGAGCAGCAGCTCATTTGCATTTAAAGGAACAGACAAAAACTGTGTTTTTGCTCACCCTGAAAAAAGTAACAATTTTAACATGCTATATAAAAATATCTGTGAGGTATTTTGAGCTAAAACTTCACATACACACTCTGGGGACATCAGAGACTTATTTTACATCTTGGGAAAAGGGCATTATACCCCCCCTTTAAAACAAATCTGTCAATCTGGTGTTGCCCTGATGGTGAATCCCCATTTCCCATGAATGAGGAGTGAGGACGAAGACTCACCTGGTCAAAGCTGAGGTGAAGCTTTCTCTCAGACTTGCAGAAGGGAATAGACTATGGTCTTTGCCAAGAGGTTAGTAGTTCGAGTTACCCTACACTAGTCTTCGTTGGTTATAGCTGCACACATTCTGTGTTTGTCTCTGATCTGACCTGATTATTGCAGGGCCTGGAGTCTCTGCTAATGAGCTGAATCAGGTGTGTTTGATTAGAGAGTTTGAACAGCTTTAATGTGGTGTTTTCACACTCATCATCACACAATGCTCCATTGATTGGGCAACACTTTACAGACAGAATCTTCAATAATACTCACAAAAACTCATTTTCAATCAGTTTTGATGAAAGAACCTGCAGTGGTGATATAAAGGTTCTTGAGAAAGCACTTCCTCCGGTTCAATGATACATCAGCCTTGAGTTCAGTGATGGATTCCTGTTCAAGACGAGACAGAAAACAAGACTGATTCCTGCCATCAAATACATGATGCAGCAAATGTTTCAGCTCACTTCTGGAGTCACCTTGAGCAACTCTTCAGTGTTCTTCAGGCCAGGTAATATATATTCATTATGTTATATAACATTGTAAATGTCTACAACATGCATGAATGTTCAGTTTGTTCATTAGGACAGCTGCTGCTCTGAGACACACTCTTCTGAACAACACTCTTAAGCCCTATTCGGACAGGACTAGTTTTCCAAACAACGTTTGAGTTACAATTCTTATCAACCTACGTCTGTGATTTCATGTACGGATTCGGACGGGACTAACATCTCCGTGTTTATTACTGAGGTAGGAGTGTCTGTGTTTTACATGTGGGCATTGCAGAAGATCACGTGTTCAGAATGAATTGATCAAATGTATTTTAAAATTAAGCACTTTGAAATATAAAGTAAAACGTCCTAACGTATTGTGTTTTGTAAACATTTGATAAAAATTGTAGTATACAAAAACTAAACATACATTTATCATCATGATTTTATAGAACTGTGTTCTTATAATAAACCCACTGGAATAAAAAGTTTTAACTTATATAATTTACACGTTATGTAATTAAGTGCAGAAATGAAAGTAGGCCTACTCTTACCTGAAACTGATATTACAGTAGCCAGTCTTAACAGTTTATGTGACTTGGCTCTTCTTGTTGATTTCATTTTTTTTATTTCTTCGCAGTGTACCGAACACATCTACATCCATTATCGGTGCGCAAAAAGCAGAAACTTGAATACCGGCGTGATAGCGAGAGATTGCACGGTAGTTCACATTGACCAAAGCACAAGAAAAAGCGTTTTGAAAAAAAAAAAAACATTTTCGCCAATCACAGACATTCGCATTCGGACGGAATTAGATTTCTCTGAGGACCGCCGAGTTTGACGAAAAACAGTAGGTAATTTGCTCTGGAATTTTTACAGAGGTCGTGTGAGAAAAAGACAGATATGGCAGATTCGGACAGGATTAAAATCTCAAAGTACGTCTCTAACGTCCCCCTGTGAAACTAGTCCCGTCCGAATAGGGCTTTAATCTTAATTAGAGACGAGGAAGAGTAGACACGTGTTCAGATCCAGTGACCTCAGCATGAACAGGTACCAGACCTCCTCCTCCCCCTCCCCCTCCCCCTCCTCCCCCTCCCCTCCCCTCCCCCTCCCCCTCCTCCCCCTCCTCCCCCCCCCCTCCCCTCCCCCTCCCCCTCCTCCCCCTCCTCCCCCTCCTTCTCCTAAAATCACCAACAATTAGTACTTTATCTGCAGTCAATATTAATTCTGATAAAGTCCGCAAATTCTTTGATAAAATCTTTATGGTGCCCTGGTGGCCTGTATACAGTAGCCAGCACAAATCTCAAACGTGATTTATCATTTACACTATATATTGCTATATTAAGCTCCAACACTTCAAAAGAATTATATTTAAAACTTGATTTCTTAGTGGTTTTGAAACTATTACTATAGATTACAGCAACACCACCCCCTTTGCGTTTCAGACGAGGCTCATGTTTATAACAGTAATCTTGCGGGGTGGACTCATTTAAAGTAATGTAATCGTTTGGTTTTAGCCAGGTTTCTGTCAAACACAGCACATATAGGTTATTATCTGAAATCATATCATTAACAACGAGTGCTTTTGAAGTAAGCGATCGAATATTCAGCAACCCAAGCTTTAGCATTTGCTCATCTGTATTATAGCTGTTTTTTATTTGTTGAAAATCAATAAAAATTTTACCCTTAGATGGGTTTGGACGTTTTATGGATTTCCAAGTTCGGGGAACAGACACAGTCTCTATATGATGATAGCTAGGTGAAAGAGGCTCTATGTGATGGGATTTATCTGACCTTGGTGACGCGAGGCCGCTAGCAGACGGTCGGTTTAGCCAGTCTGTCTGCTTCCTGACCTGAGCCCCAGATTGTCATGTTTGAGCTCTAAGACTATGAGCCATATTACTAGAGAGAAGAGCAGCACCATCCCAGGAGGGATTAATACCATCTCTTTTCAACAGGTCAGGTTTGCCCCAAAAACTTTTCCAATTGTCTATGAATTCTATATTATTAAGCGGACACCACCGAGACAGCCAACCGTTAAGCGAACATAATCTACACACTATCTCATCACTCCTGCGAACAGGAAGGGGGCCAGAGCAAATTACATTGCTTGTAACCTCTTCACACACCTCTTTAATATTAATTTTGGGGATCTCCGACTGGCGTAGTCGAACATCATTAGTGCCGACATGAATAATGATCTTAGAGAATTTACGATTAGCATTAGCCAGCACTTTTAAATTAGCTTTGATGTCAGGCGCTCTGGCTCCCGGCAAACATGTGACTATGGTGGCTGGTGTCTCTATTTTCACGTTCCGTGTAATAGAATCGCCAATAACTAGGGCACAATCAACAGAACTCTCAGTGGGTGTTTCAAATCGATTTGTTATGGTAATCGGAACGGTAGAGTGGTTTTTAGATCCGCGACTAGAGCGATCCCTCACTGTCACCCATTTGCCCGGCTGCACAGGCTCTACTTCAGCTGGAACCACATGTAAAGAGTTCACTATGCTAGGCGCATCCAAAATAGTATCTAAAGCTCACACTTTAGACCTAGCACTAGCACTCTTGCTATCCTCAATTAAAGTTTGGATGCGTGTCTCTAGTTATGAAATCTTCTCTGTCAGCCTAACTGTCTCCTTGCATTTATCACATATAAATCCTATATTGCCAACAGAGAAGGCTATGCTAAACATGTGACATGAAGTGCAGGTGACAATAACAGGACAAGACATTACTCACCGTGTTTGTTGACTGATTCTTACCTGAGCTTTTTATGAACTCAAAGGCGCGAGCGCGCGAGAGAAAAATAAATTAAAAATAGCTGAGCGCACGTGTGGCGCGTTAGCAGGCTAGTGAATTACTAGCGTATTGTGCTTGTAGTAACGGAAGCTAGCGATGTCAGGTTAATCTGAGATGTTGGGTAAGCTGTATTTAGTAGTATAAACAACTAGAAATGATAGTAAATGATGGTTTAAAACAGAAAGAAATACGAGGCTAAGACGGAGCTTACAGCACCGAAGCAAACACACTTACAGCAGGCAGCGAGGCAGACAGGAGCAATCGATCAGCGATCCAGGAGTATGCATATGTGGTGTATGTATATTATATTATTAGGCTATATGGTGTCTCATACAGCAGTGTTTTTAACCATTTATATAATAGAGACATGCAAAATGCACAGTTTGGTGGATTGAAACCACTGATCTACTACAGTAAACAGAGTTTTGTTTCTCTAGTCAAAACTCCAACTGTCCTCATTCTGTCGATCCAAACATGACAATCTCAGCTGAGTTCTTCACCACTATAACTGGTTCAGTAAATAGTGAATATACTAATATGATGATGGTATATAGAATACTGTAAATTCCAGGTGTTCATTTCCTTTCGCATGTTGTCAAATGTGAACACCAAACACGTACCAAAGACTCTTGAATCTGATGAAACTCCGGATATTAGTGTTAGATTTTCTCTGAATCTGATGAAACTCTAGATATTAGTGTTAGATATTCTCTGAATCTGATGAAACTCTAGATATTAGTGTTGGATATTCTCTGAATCTGATGAAACTCCGGATATTAGTGTTAGATTTTCTCTGAATCTGATGAAACTCTAGATATTAGTGTTAGATATTCTCTGAATCTGATGAAACTCTAGATATTAGTGTTGGATATTCTCTGAATCTGATGAAACTCCAGATATTAGTGTTGGATATTCTCTGAATCTGATGAAACTCCGGATATTAGTGTTAGATTTTCTCTGAATCTGATGAAACTCTAGATATTAGTGTTAGATATTCTCTGAATCTGATGAAACTCTAGATATTAGTGTTAGATATTATCTGAATCTGATGAAACTCTAGATATTAGTGTTGGATATTCTCTGAATCTGATGAAACTCCGGATATTAGTGTTGGATATTCTCTGAATCTGATGAAACTCTAGATATTAGTGTTAGATATTCTCTGAATCTGATGAAACTCTAGATATTAGTGTTAGATATTCTTTGAATCTGATGAAACTCTAGATATTAGTGTTGGATATTCTCTGAATCTGATGAAAATCCGGATATTAGTGTTGGATATTCTCTGAATCTGATGAAACTCCGGATATTAGTGTTAGATATTCTCTGAATCTGATGAAACTCTAGATATTAGTGTTAGATATTCTCTGAATCTGATGAAACTCTAGATATTAGTGTTAGATATTCTCTGAATCTGATGAAACTCCAGATATTAGTGTTAGATATTCTCTGAATCTGATGAAACTCTAGATATTAGTGTTGGATATTCTCTGAATCTGATGAAACTCCGGATGTTAGTGTTGGATATTCTCTGAATCTGATGAAACTCTAGATATTAGTGTTAGATATTCTCTGAATCTGATGAAACTCTAGATATTAGTGTTAGATATTCTCTGAATCTGATGAAACTCTAGATATTAGTGTTAGATATTCTCTGAATCTGATGAAACTCCAGATATTAGTGTTAGATATTCTCTGAATCTGATGAAACTCTAGATATTAGTGTTGGATATTCTCTGAATCTGATGAAACTCCAGATATTAGTGTTGGATATTCTCTGAATCTGATGAAACTCCAGATATTAGTGTTAGATATTCTCTGAATCTGATGAAACTCCAGATATTAGTGTTGGATATTCTCTGAATCTGATGAAACTCTAGATATTAGTGTTAGATATTCTCTGAATCTGATGAAACTCTAGATATTAGTGTTGGATATTCTCTGAATCTGATGAAACTCTAGATATTAGTGTTAGATATTCTCTGAATCTGATGAAACTCCAGATATTAGTGTTAGATATTCTCTGAATCTGATGAAACTCTAGATATTAGTGTTGGATATTCTCTGAATCTGATGAAACTCCAGATAATAGTGTTAGATATTCTCTGAATCTGATGAAACTCTAGATATTAGTGTTGGATATTCTCTGAATCTGATGAAACTCCAGATATTAGTGTTGGATATTCTCTGAATCTGATGAAACTCCAGATATTAGTGTTGGATATTCTCTGAATCTGATGAAACTCTAGATATTAGTGTTGGATATTCTCTGAATCTGATGAAACTCCAGATAATAGTGTTAGATATTCTCTGAATCTGATGAAACTCTAGATATTAGTGTTGGATATTCTCTGAATCTGATGAAACTCCAGATATTAGTGTTGGATATTCTCTGAATCTGATGAAACTCTAGATATTAGTGTTAGATATTCTCTGAATCTGATGAAACTCCAGATATTAGTGTTAGATATTCTCTGAATCTGATGAAACTCTAGATATTAGTGTTGGATATTCTCTGAATCTGATGAAACTCCAGATAATAGTGTTAGATATTCTCTGAATCTGATGAAACTCTAGATATTAGTGTTGGATATTCTCTGAATCTGATGAAACTCTAGATATTAGTGTTGGATATTCTCTGAATCTGATGAAACTCCAGATATTAGTGTTGGATATTCTCTGAATCTGATGAAACTCCAGATATTAGTGTTGGATATTCTCTGAATCTGATGAAACTCTAGATATTAGTGTTAGATATTCTCTGAATCTGATGAAACTCTAGATATTAGTGTTGGATATTCTCTGAATCTGATGAAACTCCAGATATTAGTGTTGGATATTCTCTGAATCTGATGAAACTCCAGATATTAGTGTTAGATATTCTCTGAATCTGATGAAACTCCAGATATTAGTGTTGGATATTCTCTGAATCTGATGAAACTCTAGATATTAGTGTTGGATATTCTCTGAATCTGATGAAACTCCAGATATTAGTGTTGGATATTCTCTGAATCTGATGAAACTCTAGGGGCCCTATCTTGCACCCAGCGCAATTGACTTTGTACACCGACGCATGTATCATTCCTATTTTGCACCCGCGCAAAGCGCGCTTTTCCCTCCACAGAAGCACGTTGCTAAACTAGGGAATGAACTTGCGCTCCCTGGGCGGTTCAGCGCAAAAAAGGAGGCGTGTTCCAGCGCAAACGTTCCTTCATGCTATTTTGCAGGTTTAGAAAACAATTGCGCCACTAACCAGGAAAAAATAGTTTAAAGTCAGTGGCGCGTTGCGCATGTTATTCAGATGCTATTTTAAGGGTGCATGCTTGGCCATAATCAATGTAGCGTGTGCACAACGCGAATGCACTTTGATTCTCTCATCTACACAGAAGCAGCAGTTTTCATTTTTGCAAATCATACATTATTACGATAGATAGATAGATAGATAGATAGATAGATAGATAGATAGATAGATAGATAGATAGACAATTTATTATAAAAGCATACATCTAGCTTACACATTTACCCAAATTATCATACGCCTTTTTAACCGAAGTTAATTTGGGTGTGTTTCTCCATCCCCAACGTCCCTGACGAGAACGTCGGTCTCCTCGGCTGTGAACCGCTCCTGGCGCGCGCCTGGCAAATCCGCCGTTATAATAGGAATCCGCTTTAGAAAAAGGCGTCTGCTCTTAAAGGGAATGTGAGATGACGCTCTGATTGGTTTATTTCACGTTACGCCCAAACCACACCTATGAATAATGAAGCTACTTCAGACCAACCCATTTTAGATTTGCGCCTGGCGCAAGAGTCATTTATCCCGCCAGGAAAATAGCAACAGCGCCAAGACCCGCCCACAAAGTTACTTGCGCTTTGCGCTTTGACACTTGCGTTTCAGATCGTTAAAATAGGGCCCTAGATATTAGTGTTGGATATTCTCTGAATCTGATGAAACTCCAGATATTAGTGTTGGATATTCTCTGAATCTGATGAAACTCTAGATATTAGTGTTGGATATTCTCTGAATCTGATGAAACTCCAGATATTAGTGTTAGATATTCTCTGAATCTGATGAAACTCTAGATATTAGTGTTGGATATTCTCTGAATCTGATGAAACTCCAGATATTAGTGTTGGATATTCTCTGAATCTGATGAAACTCTAGATATTAGTGTTGGATATTCTCTGAATCTGATGAAACTCTAGATATTAGTGTTCCCGCCTAAACATGCCGTTCCAATGAAATAATTGAAACTATTACTAAACTGCTGATTTAGAGTGGATCTAGAAAAAATAAAACGAATGACAACTGGGAATCTTCCCGCGAGCAGAATATGAATATATATATATATATATATATATATATATATATATATATATATATATATATATATATATATATATATATATATACAGTGCAATGCATAAGTTAATACACCCATGCTAAAGTTGACTAAAAAGAAGAATAAAAAATCATATTTTGAAAATTTAACTTAAAGTTCCCTTGGCCTTTGGGATTAAAATAGCCCCACATCATCACATAGCCTTCACCATACCTAGAGATTGACATGGTTTTATTTCAGTTATTACCAATTATGATTAATTATTCATATTTGGGTCAGTTAATTAGATTAACTTTCAGGTAAGCCAAATTAATATTACAATCAATTAATCCGTTCCAACGAACTCTTCGATTTTTCTTTTATTCTAAGAAAAGTGTATCTTTCAGGGTCACTGAAAAATAATTATTTCTTATCGTGTACAGCAATTAGAGCATGTAACAGGATCAAAATCGTAAAAGGGACTTTGTATGCAAACAGAGGATCAGAAACCAAATGTATAATTGTGCACAAGTTTTATTAACTAAATCACAAACATAACTAAACTAAACAAACAAACAAACATACATACATTCATCCATACATGCACAGGTAAAGGGGTGAGTGATGTGGAACCGGAAGCAGGAAATAGAAATATGGAAAAGATCTACTTAACATTGAAAAGAACCATAAGCTTATCTTCATAGCACTTCATTAAAGTATACCTTCATGGCAGTTGCAATTGTGGACAATTCTTGAAGTGGTTGAAGATTGAATTCGTTGATGGGTCTGTGGCCTTGAAGAAGAGCATGGTGGCGTCGAGCACATGGCTGTTGTGAGTCGAAGCCTGCTGTCCTGGCTTGCTGAGAGCATGCTGGATGTCTGAGAAGACCAGGAGTGGATCGTTGCGTCAGTCATGGTAAAGTTGCAGTTGTTTTCTGGATTGAAGAAAAGTCTGACTCCCTTTTGGGAGTATGAAAGCATTGCTCAGGCCTGTTGGGCCCAGGGAGCTGGGGCCCAGTGGGGGGGGGGGCCCTCCCCCAGTAACAGCAGAAGCTGCCTTGTTGTCGGATGAGAAGCGTTAAGAAGAGAGAGGGCGGTCACTGTGGTCCGTCTCTTATGAAGCCTGAGAATGGCCACCCCTCTCTGGGTTTGCTGTACCAATGAGAAGGGTGGACTGTCTGGCGGGAGTTTCCTCTGTGGTGAAGATTTATGACGCTATCTCAAATCTGCCTTACCTCTTTTCTGTTAATTAATACTCAGATAGATATAACAAATGCATTCTAAGAGAAGGTGATGTACATCAAAGCGTGAGTCATCAAATGAGGATTAATTAGATAGGAGACATGAAACAGGTAAAGTTACATTGACCATTGGTTGTATAATAAAATACATACCATGGTGTATACATAATAGGACACAAAACATCACACTCATTCACACAGTTTCTGGGATGCACGTTCATTTCTAGCTCAGTTCGTCTGTTATTAATGCAGCGAAGTCTGCATGGAAGATTGTTTCTTCCCATTGTCTCTCTCTTCCACATGCGCCACATACCTTTTGATCATAAAAACTGTCTGTGTTCCCTGTAACAAGACTCCGTCCTGCCAGTGTGTTGGCGTCATTTGGGATGTTAAGTTTTGGTGAAAGTTTCACAGTGAGTTTGCTGGATTATTCATTAAATAAATGAATAATTTGTGTGTGTCCAATTGGTCCAGACGCTACAAATGTTTGGGTGATTTGAGGTTTGTTTTCTCAGTCCATCTGATGACGGTTTTACAGAATCAGGATTGATGTGATTAAAGGAGATGTTTGATTATTCCAGTGACTCTCTTGATTCATCTTTCAATATTGCAATACAAAGGGAGGTTTTCATTTTCAGGTGTTTCGTATTGATGATAATGACTACATAAGGCACTTAGGTCTATTTCTCTGAATATCATGACACTGAGTGTCTTTTACACTTTGTCACTTTTTCCCCATGAGATTGTGGCCACTTGTTCATTTCACAGCAAATAACTTGAAACAATGTTATTAAAAGTATCATAATCAACTTAATTCCACTCATACGTGCTTACAAAGTCGCTGATCTGGCTTCGTACAATATTCATTATTCTGGAAAGACAGAGACCAAGGTGTTTTATTGCAGAGGAAGAGAAATCAGGATGAATTATTGATCAGCTGAATGAAGCTGTAATGGAACAAAGAGACATTTGGTGTATATTGTATGAAATCGCCATGAAAGCGCCTGTGGAGACACTCTTACCATATATTCAGTCATATACTGTGTGTGTGTGAGTGCGTGTGCGTGTGCGTGCGCGTGCGCGTGCGCGTGTGTGTGTGTGTGCACTGCCGTTCAAAAGTTTGGGATCGGTAAGATTTTTAATGTTTTTAAAATAAGTCTTTTCTGTTCAGCCAAGGCTGCATTTATTTAAAAAAATAATCATAACTGTTTCTTGATCATCAGATCCTCATATTAGAGTGATTTGTGAAGGATCATGTGACACTGGAGACTGGAGTAATGCTGAACATTCAGCTTTGATCACAGGAATAAATTACACTTTACTGTATATTTACATAGAAAACAGATGATTTACATTACAATAATATTTTGCTGTTTTACTGTTTGTTTTGTAATATACAAATAAAGTATAAGAGACTTCTTTTAAAAACATTTAAAAACGTACAGATCCCAAACTTTTGAATGACAGTGTATAAATAAAAAGATAACAGTAGCAGTTTTTGGGCTTGGGTTTATGAATATGAATATCATGACGCCCTAACGTGTTTATGCCGAAGCTGAGCCACAGTTCCCTTTCGAAAGCTACAATCGATGCTGCGCTGCTCAGCGCATTGGGAACGTCTTTAGTCGTGACCAGCTGTGAATATTGTGTGTAACACGTCGATAGAATTGACCCGGAGGTAATATAGCCTCGGTCGATGACGTCATCGGCGCGCACCCGCAACACGAGGCTATAAATAGATGAGCCACAGGTGCATCGTCAGGTCTTTTGTCTTCAGACCATTCTGTGCATGTGTGCGTTGAAAACACTCTCTCTACTCTCATCTGTTCTCAGATCTTTTGTTAGGAGTTAGTTTTTGTCAGGCAGTGTGCAGAAATTTCTCATTCTCAAATCTTTTTCTCTCACGTTACAACAAAGAGTTTAAAAAGTAAAAAAAAAAAGAGAAATGAGCCAACAAATCAGTAAGCGTTGTGTTCCTCCATGCTCCCGTCCCATGTCTGAGCTGGATACACACGATTACTGTTTTGTTTGTTTGGGGGAAGAGCACGCGGTTCTGGCAATAGAGAAAGGCGGGTGCGAGCATTGTGACCAGCTCACAGTTAAGATGCTTCGCTCCCGTCTGAACTATTTCCAGTCCGCACCCGCATTACCATCGTGGGGCTCTCGTATGGATCTGCATGACGAGCAAGAGACGGGTCCGTCCCTTTCGCTTGCTGCGTCACCAGATCCTAACATCCCTTCTCGTGATCTCGAAGCGCGCTCCGGTGCTTCTTCGGTTCACGAGGGGGATGAGATATCTCTTGGTTCTTCAGATCACGAGCAGCCAGCCTCTGAGCATTCCTCGCGCGAAAAGAAATCTGTCGAGGAATTGCTAGAGGTGGTTACTCGCGCGGTGGCCAGGTTACAGCTTGACTGGCCACGCGAACAAGAGACCCCCAAACGTAGTAAGCTAGAGGATAGGTTTCTGTCCGGTGGCAGGGGGGAGAGACCACAACATCAGTCTCTTCCCTTTTTCGAGGACCTCCATGATGAGCTGTCTAAGTCATGGAGTAAACCGTATACTTCTCGTGTCTTTGTGCCTTCGACGTCGACTTTTTCGACTATCGTGGGTGCGAAGTCGCGGGGGTATGCGGAGATGCCTCGGGTTGAAGAGACGCTCGCGAGCTATCTCTCGCCCGAAGCCGCATCTTCCATAAAGAAACCTACCCTCCCCAATAAACCGTGTCGCATAACATCTTCACTTGTGGGTAAAGCTTACCAAGCTGCAGGTCAGGCTGGTGCTGCGCTGCACACTATGGCAGTGTTACAGGCATACCAGGCTGACCTATTGAAGGATTTGAGTGTGGGCAGTACCATCGACGAGGAAGCGTTCTCTGAGCTTCGTCGAGCCACAGACCTGTCTCTCCGTGCGACCAAGCAAACGGCCCGTGCCATCGGCCGTTCAATGAGTGCTTTAGTCAGCACGGAGAGGCACCTGTGGCTGAATCTGACAGGTATTAAAGAGAAAGATCGTTTGTTTCTGTTAGATTCCCCTGTTTCTTCCTCTGGTTTATTTGGCGACTCTGTTAACACCGTAGTGACCAGATTTAAAGAGGTGAAGAAACACGAAGAAGCTTTCGTTCAGTTCCTTCCTCGCCGCACTCAAGGGGAGGGGCCGTCTGCCACCCAGCCTCGCCCCGGTCCTTCAAAAGCCAGGGAGGTAAAGAAGCAGAGTGTGGCGAGTCGTGCTCCCCCTCAGAGAGACTGGAGACAGACTCGCCAGACTCAGCAGCCTCCCAAGCCAGACCTCAGGACTATTATTAACAAGAAGCGGAAGTCCTGATGTTCTGGCGCCCAATCTAGTGGGGGTAGTCCCCCGCGGGATGGGGCGCGCTCAAGACCTATTCGTCCCTTCCCGCTACCCTCACAAAACCACTCCATCCCCGCCACCTCTCGTGCCTCGGGGGGCAGCGGTTTCCAGCGAAATATTAGATGTTCCGTCGTTTCCGGCCGTCATTCTGGACACGGAACATCTAATATCCCCTCAAAAGGAAGTATTAAAATTAATACCACTCTCGGAAAGTCTGGCAGCGTGGAAACTTCTGACGGGCGTTTCTGCGTGGGTATTAAGCACAGTACAGTTAGGATACAGAATCCAATTTATTCGTCGTCCTCCGCGTTTCAACGGCGTGATTTTCACTACCGTGAAACCGGAGCAGATGCATGTACTGTTGCAAGAGCTGCAAACTCTTCTGATCAAAGAGGCCATAGAATGTGTTCCTCTTCCAGAGAGGGAGTCAGGTTATTACAGCAGATACTTCCTAGTACCCAAAAAGGATGGGGGGTTGCGTCCAATCTTAGATCTTCGAGGCTTAAACCGCACAGTCAAAGCACTCAAGTTCAAGATGTTAACCGTCAAGACGGTCGTGTCGCAAATACAACATCACGATTGGTTCGTCACGATCGATCTGAAGGACGCATATTTTCACATAGAAATATTGCCACAACACAGGAAATTCCTGAGGTTCGCTTTCGGGGGCGAAGCGTACCAATTTCGGGTTCTTCCGTTCGGTCTAGCACTGTCACCCCGCACATACACAAAGTGCATGGATGCAGCACTGGCTCCATTACGACTCCAGGGCATTCGCATTTTAAATTACATAGACGATTGGTTAATACTAGCACAATCACGAGAGATGGCGCTCCAACACAGAGACATCGTGTTAGCTCATCTGGTGTCTCTAGGGCTGAAACTAAACACCAAGAAAAGTGTTCTTTCTCCTGCTCAGAGAACGATTTATCTCGGGATCGTTTGGGATTCGATTACGATGCGGGCACAAATGTCTCCCGCTCGAATCGAGACCATTCGGCAGACCATGACCAAAGTCAAGCTAGGCCAAGTGCATACTGTTCGTCAGTATCAAAGAATGTTAGGTCTCATGGCATCAGCCTCCACGGTGATTCCTCTTGGGCTGTTGCACATGAGACCGTTTCAGTTGTGGCTAAAAGCCAGAGGATTTCATCCAAGAGCCAATCCTCTAAGGCAAATAAAAGTGACGCGCCGCGGGCTTCGTACACTATCTCTGTGGCTCAGACCCCGGTTCCTCGCCTTGGGTCCCACTCTAGGGGCGCCGTGTCGTCGCAAACTGCTAACGACGGACGCCTCCCTGATAGGCTGGGGAGCGGTCTTGGATGGCCGTCCAGCTCAAGGGGAATGGGAGGGTCATCAGCTCGATTGGCACATCAATTGCCTCGAGCTGATGGCTATATTTCTGGCTCTGAAATATTTTCTCCATCATTTGAGGGGCTGTCATGTCCTAGTGCGGGTGGACAACACAGCAGCAGTCTCGTATATAAATCACCAGGGAGGTCTGCGCTCACGCAATCTGAACAGAATAGCGAGGCAGATTTTTCTCTGGGCCCAGGGCAAGTTCCTGTCACTCAGGGCAGTATACATCCCAGGGCATTTGAATGTGGGAGCAGATCTATTGTCCAGACAGACACTACCGACGGGGGAATGGAAACTCCACCCGGAAGTAGTGAAACAGATTTGGACCAAATTTTACGAAGCGGAGGTGGACCTCTTCGCCTCCCAGCAGACAACGCAATGTCCCCTCTACTTCTCTCTGAGTCACCTGGCTCCTCTGGGTCTGGATGCGATGGCGCACACATGGCCCAAGATGCGCCTGTATGCGTTTCCTCCAGTTTCTCTGCTCCCGGGAGTTCTAGCCAGAGTTCGCCAACAAGGGTCTTGCCTCTTGCTGATAGCGCCACGTTGGCCCAACAGAGTGTGGTTCTCGGAGATAATAGCTCTCCTCGACGGCTCGCCGTGGGCGATTCCGGAGAGGAGGGACCTTCTGTCTCAGGCGGAGGGCACGATATTCCATCCCAGGCCCGACCTGTGGAATCTTCATGTTTGGCCCCTGATGGGAACCAATTAAGAGACACTGGACTTTCGCCGGATGTTATTGAGACCATTCTGAGTGCTAGGGCTTCCTCTACTAGAAGAAGTTATGCTATTAAATGGGGTGTTTTTGAAAGGTGGTGCGTTGAACACAATGTAGATCCAGTTAACTGCCAGATTGCTTCAGTTCTGGACTTCATGCAAGAGAAATTATCAACAGGCACATGTCCTGCCACTCTTAAGGTTTACGTGGCCGCTCTTTCGGCTTGCCACGCCTTAGTTGACGGGGCGCCACTTGGGAGACACCCTCTGCTCTCACGCTTCCTTCGGGGAGCCAGGCGACTGAGGCCTCCAGTAAGAACCAAGATCCCTTCATGGGACTTAGCTATAGTTCTTGAGGGTCTGGTTGACACCCCCTTTGAACCAATAGAATCAGCGTCTGATAAACTTCTGACTCTAAAAATGGTTTTTCTGATGGCAATAACTTCCTTGAAAAGAATTGGGGATATGCAGGCTCTTTCTATCTCTCCATCCTGCTTAGACTTTGCCCCAGGTTTGGTGAAAGTGATTTTGCATCCACATCCTGATTACCTGCCTAAGGTTCCATTTTCGGCTGTACATCCTGTCACTCTTGAGGCTTTCTGCTCCCCGCCGTTCACAACGCCGGAGCAGGAAAGATCTCACAGGCTGTGTCCAGTCCGTGCTCTTCAGGCTTACGTCCACCGCACTAGCCAGTGGCGTAAGTCGGAGCAACTGTTCATCTGTTATGGGGGCAGCAACAGAGGAGGAGCTGCTACCAAGCAGACTATGTCTCATTGGGTCAGGGATGCTATTGCTCTTGCTTATGAGGCGCGCGGTCAAGCTTCGCCTAAAGGTCTTAGGGCTCACTCCACCAGGGGGGTTGCCTCTTCTAGTGCTTTGGCAAGGGGGGCCCCTTTGCAACAGGTTTGTGATGCGGCAGGTTGGTCCTCTCCGCACACATTCATAAGATTTTATAGTTTGGATGTTCATGCCACTCCGGGCTCTCATGTCCTTGAGTCGACATCACAAGCTAATGTCTAGGCCTTCTTGCGTTCTTGTGAAACACACCTGCACAACCGTGGGGGTCCAGACATGTTCAAGCACGGCGGCGTGGGTATTCTCGTTCCCAATGCGCTGAGCAGCGCAGCATCGATTGTAGCTTTCGAAAGGGAACGTCTCCGGTTACTTAACTGTAACCTTGTTCCCTGAGAAAGCGGAACGAGATGCTGCGCTGCTTTGCCGTGCTGAAGATGTCCCAGGACTGCTCTTCAGACAAAATATCCTGACGATGCACCTGTGGCTCATCTATTTATAGCCTCGTGTTGCGGGTGCGCGCCGATGACGTCATCGACCGAGGCTATATTACCTCCGGGTCAATTCTATCGACGTGTTACACACAATATTCACAGCTGGTCACGACTAAAGACGTTCCCAATGCGCTGAGCAGCGCAGCATCTCGTTCCGCTTTCTCAGGGAACAAGGTTACAGTTAAGTAACCGGAGACGTTCTGTCAGAAGAAAGCAGCCGTGATGAGATATAAAATAACTGTGTTAAATCATAATGCTAATGCTATAAGAACTGATGTTGATGGGTGATAATAATCGTCCACATTTATCTGTCACACAGCTGTGCATGTAGAGATGGTCACATGATTATAAGTTCAGTTGCTTGATAATCACATATTTCAGTCACAGTTCAGAATAGAAAACTACCGAACTCTCTGAATCCTGAAGAGCTGATATCTGAAGCCGCTTCGTCGCATTGATGGATCCAGCTTTGCTGACAGACAATATGCAGTAAAAATTGCAACAAACAGTTTGTGTCCTATTCTGAACGTCGACATTTATTTTCTTTATTTCTTTAAGACTTCATTTTCATTCAGTCACATTCTCTTGATTGACCAGGACCTCTAACCTTTATTTCTATTACATGTTTCTGTGGTTCTTATACCCAGACCAGAACACACACACCGGCATCTGCAAACACACAGCGGCCCGAAAACATTAGGACACAATTCACTCTTAAAATGTGAGAATGTTGTTGCGGAAGATAATACATTAATCGAAGCAAGTGTGATTTATTTTAAAGAGAGCGCAAGCACACAAAGTCATTGTATTATCAAAATTACACTTGAATTCCGCAAAATGGCAAACGATGCACAGAGAGTCTCTTTTCACGTTAGAAATCTTCAAATGAATCGAATGATGAAACTGCGTCTGAAAACTAAAAGGACTGTTTCAGTCTCTGTCTGTGATGCATCTTTACACCAGTAGGTGGCGGCCAGTCTTTTGTAGAACCGCTTTAATGTTTATAGAAAAAATAGAAACGGTAATAACCTAAAAAAGTAAACAGTGTTTCGGTTGTGTTTATTGTGTATGGTTATGTTTCATTAGGCTACCCTGTGTGAACACTCATGCACTCTTCATGCGCTGCTCTTTCTGCTCTGCTCGGGGAGATCTATGGAGATAGAAGAGTCTCAATAAAGATAAATGCACAAACTGCATTCACATATGCACACACAGGATACACAAATGCACACACATGATTCATAAATACACACACAGGATACACAAATGCGCACAAAATTCACAAATGCACACACAGAATTTAAAAAGCACAGAAGATTCAGAAATGCATACAAAATTCAGAAATGCACACAAAATTCATAAATACACACACAATTCAGAAATGAAAACAAAATTTACAAATGCACACAAGATTCACAAATGCTCAGGACAAGATTCAGAAATGTATTTCTGATGCACACACAAATATATCTTGATTTACAAACTGCTTGCGGTCTGTGAACTTCACTGCATTTGTGTGTGAATTTTGAGACTCCCCTGACTTGGCTCGACACACAAATGCCTTTTTTTAAACAGGGAATGACCTGTGACCAATCAGATACGTCCCTTGTTTTAGCCAATCACAAGAACGCACCCCACGTGGGAGATTGTTTACTTGTAAGCCAATCACATGAAGTGTGGGCGCAGCGCTAGAGCGAGGTGGGTGGAGTTCTGCCAGTTGGTTTAGACCGGCTTCTTAGGTGGTGGGCCAAGTCCGTCTATCTCGTTTAGTTTTTGATTTGACAGTTACTCAGCAGCTGTGTGGCTCATTTTTGTCTGTATGAATAATTCACAAAAAGATTAATGATTGTTTCCAACGCCAGTTGTTGCACATTAAAGTATAAAAATAGATTTCATTTCGCTAGCTGATCACAAACGTTGGCCGGAGTGAGATCCAATCAACGCTTGTGTTGTTACCTTGTTGAAGAGATTTGGCCAATCACGTTATTCGTTGAACCGATGTCGCGTCAGTTTTGAGTCTAGTACAGTCTACAACCCAACGTGAAGAGACCGGTGTGTCTCGGCAAGACAACGTCAAGGTAAGATTTGTTTTACAATGATTATACACCCCTATATCTTAATGCTTTTCATATAAGTTGTATTTAAGACTGCAAGCTATAGTTCGCCGTGAATATATGCGTTGTTGTCAGTGATGCGCGGGTCAATGTATAAACAAACCGCACCCGACCGACGTTTTCAACTAACCCGCCCGCAACTCGGACCGCAAAAAACGAAAAAGAAAATATTATACCCGACCCGCTTCCTGACCCGCATTTTTTTTAAAGTAGCTATAATGCTCATCGTAGCTATTAATATAACTTAATATTCTAATTTTGTCAAGAATTATAAAAAATCGTCAATATAAGCTCATAATTTGAACTAAAATAGTCTAAATGTTTAGTTTTAAAAACAATTTTAAAAAGCTGGCTCTGTCTATTTTGATGTTTCTGCGCAAGTTCAGCAGACACTGAGGTTCGGGTTTGTTCCGATCAGAGCTCGTGAGCGGAGAGCGCATTTCTGAATATTCCGCTCCGCTCATGGTCGCTCGCCCAACCCAGATGGCCTGCTGGTTCGAAAATATGTGGAATAAGGGCTACCTCTGACTAATTTTTTTTCTTGTCGACTTGTTCATTTAAGCCATTCGTGGACAAATCGCCCCTTTATATTAAATTAATTACTTAAATAGGCTAGCCTACAGGAATACGCGTAATGACCGCACGCTTAAAGCTTGCCACAAAGAACCGGTTGAAGTAATGATTATGAATGTGTCTAAATTAGCAAGGAGACATTTAATTGTTTAGTAATAAACTGGTGTTTTCTGTGTCGCTGCAAAGATGAAGTTGACAATGCGGAGATTGCGGACTCGCCATGAACGCCAGAGAGAAATGCACATTTCATATGGATTAGCCTAATCAGAGAGTATAGCCTATTTATTTTGATTTGAATATTTTCGTTTAAAAGTAGACATTTCCCAGCAAGCAATAGCCGTCTTTTCAACGTCTGGGTTAAATATAGACCCGATATAGTCCGGCTATGTGTAACCCACTTTTAGCCCAAATAACATTTAATCTGGATAAATGTATTTTTTTCCAAAATAACTTGTGAGATGTATGATATTCCATCATGTAAGCAAAGTCTACTGTGATTACAAGTTGTTTGGTTTGCTTTATTTTACATGTTATATGTGTAGGCTATGCTTAGCCACGATTTAGCTCGTATTCAGACCCGGCTATGCGTAACCCACTTTTAGCCCAAATAACATTTAATCTGGATAAATGTATTTTTTTCCAAAATAACTTGATAGATGTATGATATTCCATCATGTAAGCAAAGTCTACCGTGATTACAAGTTGTTTGGTTTACTTTATTTTACATGTTATATGTGTAGGCTATGCTTAGCCACGATTTAGCTCGTATTCAGACCCGGCTATGCGTAACCCACTTTTAGCCCAAATAACATTTAATCTGGATAAATGTATTTTTTTCCAAAATAACTTGTGAGATGTATGATATTCCATCATGTAAGCAAAGTCTACTGTGATTACAAGTTGTTTGGTTTGCTTTATTTTACATGTTATATGTGTAGGCTATGCGTAGCCACGATTTAGCTCATATTCAGACCCGGCTATTGTAGCCCACTTTTAGTCAAAACTGATTAATTGTAGTTTTTTGCCAGGCAGTGCATGAGATGGTTGATATTGCATCATGTTCGCATTGGTAATGATATCTACAAGGTTCAATGTGTCATTTCAAGACATGGTCGATCTGTAGTCACGATTTAGCTCTGAATTGGACGGGCTATACGCGGTCTGCTTTAGCCCACCTGGCGAAATTAAGGCAATCTGGTCTACGTACGGCTTGGCTATAGCCCTGATTCAGACCAGCGATATAGTATAAGAATATTAGTCTTAAAAATGCTTTCGCTCACACAGCTTGATGTTTGCTGTCACACATAAACATAACATTCATACATAATCTACGATATGGCTGTCTATCATTTCAAATTAAATCAAATGCAATGGCATTTCTCAACCGCTAGATGGCACAATCGAAACACTACTGAGACATGACTACTGGGACTACTGGCATTGCGCGACTAGATCACTTTAGCCAGATCTCGCGATACACATTTCCTCCATTTTCAATTTTATTTTACACGAGGCAGCTGTCGGAGAGCAACGGGCGAGCGACACTCTGAAAACCTTCAAATTTCTACTTCGATCTTGTAAGTATGCGTGTTAATTTTGTTATGTTTATTGTTTAAAGTAGTTAGTTGTTATAATGTGTAGACCGTGACATTTTTACATTACCATTGCAGAGTAAGCCTACTATTTTTCTCCAACAAGTTAACGTTACTTGCACGTGTTATTGCAACTGTGCCCTTAATCTAAAATGTATCTAAATTCAAGGTGGTAAGCATGAAACTATGAAACTTATTTTATTTTTAAAATGAGAAGTTTCATGAAACTATGAAACTTATCATTTTATTATTAAAGATACTAATATATTTTTGTTTTTATATTAGATTAGAGTAAGTAATAATAGTTTTTGATTTAATGCAAATTTTCAAAGTACTTTACATAAAACTTAACAGCAACATATGCAACATGAAAAGAAATTATAAAAAAAATATTTGTTCCTTTCCAATTAATAAAAGGTAGTGGCAAACAGTAAAGTCTTTAAACTTGATTTAAAAGAATTCAAATATGCAGCATACATTCAGTTTTCAGTGAATTTGTTTCAGATATATGGTGCATAAAAACTGAATGCTGCTTCTCCATGTTTTGTTTTGACTTTGGGGATATAAAAGTAGCTGGCTAGTGGCTACTGTCCCAGATGACCTGAGAGGTCTGCTCTGGATGGTTCATAATGCATCAGAAGATTAGAAATTTACTTTGGACTTAAAATGTTAATTTAATAACTAACTGTAGTATTTTGATATTAATTCTTTGACAGACAGATAGCCAGTGTAAAAACATCAGAACTGGAGTGATGTAATCCACTTTAAAGACACTATCGCAAATTATCCAGCAATCAGTCAACAAAGTACAGCAATTGAATATACAGAACACTTGTCACTGACTACCATTAAATGTCTTGTTACCAACATTCTTCATAATATATATTTTTTGTGTGTGTTCAACAGAAGAAAGCCATACAGGTTTGGAACCAAGTGAAAGTGAGTAAATGATTACATGATTTTTTTTTTTTTTAAGTGAACTACCCCTATAAGTATCTTTTTATGTTCATTAGAGTTATATGAGTAAGTGATAAAGAATGATTTATAGGGATAGGTTGCTTTGAAATTAAATTTTGGTATGTTTTAGCTTACCTTAAGGGCATCCAAGATGTAGGTGTCTTTGTTTCCGCAGTAGTTTTAATTTTGATATTTTAGGTCAAACTGTTCTTGTCAGTCAGTCATATAATGCAGGTCTATATGATCACTACCTGAAAGAGCACGATTGTTGTCACGATTTGTTATGATTTCTCTTACATTAAGAGCAGGCTTTTTGACGTGCCTACATTTGTAATTAAAAAATTTTGGTTAGCAGGAAAAATTGTCTAATGAACAGTTCTGTTTAAAAATCCATACTGAAATCGAACCAAAAGCCTCGTACAGAATCGTTCAATACGTGTATCATTACACCCCTAAAATATATAATATATATATATAATTAGTGCATCACCATTATGCAGGCAAAAAATTTCAATTATTGATATTAATTTATTCATAATATTGATATAAATTATATAGTCTCAATCTATATTCCGTTAACTCTATATTGGCCAGCTCTAGTGTGCAACCTAGCAAAAGTGAATGACTGTAATTAGTTAAAAATGATTGTCAACAATGCTTTTCTTGAGCAATAATATTTTTCTTTTTCTTATTTGACAGACGCAGTGATGACCAACTTTCCTTCGGCGACTGAATGGGAAATAAAAAATTTAATTTCTGGTCATTTTAAACAAGCACCAGGGAGAGCAGGGAGTGGTGGTTATGGATATAAAGCTAACAATTAATTCTTAAAAAATTTAGTATCTTAAGTCGTTTTACAAATTTTCCAATATTTTATGTTCATTTTTATGTTTGAATGTTGTCTAAGTTGTTAATATAATTGTTCTAAATAAATCCTTTATATTCAATTAGTTTGGATGGATTTTTCTTTATGAGAACCTGTTATATTTGAGTGAAAATCCTTATGCCTCATTTTGTTGTCTATTACATGTAAATGTAGTGTAATTGATGTCTATTCTTGGGCTATGGTTAGACGTCTATTAGATTTTCACTGACAGCCCAAATTCAGCCTTGGTTTAGCCTAGACCCATATTGCCTGTCTATTAGACGTATATATGTAGTCGTTTAATAGCCGTCTAATTAATGACTAGTTCTTGGGCTATGGTTAGACGTCTATTCTTGGGCTATGGTTAGACGTCTATTCTTGGGCTATGGTTAGACGTCTATTCTTGGGCTATGGTTAGACGTCTATTCTTGGGCTATGGTTAGACGTCTATTCTTGGGCTATGGTTAGACGTCTATTCTTGGGCTATGGTTTGACGTCTATTCTTGGGCTATGGTTAGACGTCTATTCTTGGGCTATGGTTAGACGTCTATTCTTGGGCTATGGTTAGACGTCTATTCTTGGGCTATGGTTTGACGTCTATTCTTGGGCTATGGTTAGACGTCTATTCTTGGGCTATGGTTTGACGTCTATTCTTGGGCTATGGTTAGACGTCTATTCTTGGGCTATGGTTAGACGTCTATTCTTGGGCTATGGTTAGACGTCTATTCTTGGGCTATGGTTAGACGTCTATTAGATTTTCACTGACAGCCCAAATTCAGCCTTGTTTTAGCCTAGACCCATATTGACTGTCTATTAGACGTATATATGTAGTCGTTTAATAGCCGTCTAATTAATGACTAGTTCTTGGGCTATGGTTAGACGTCTATTCTTGGGCTATGGTTAGACGTCTATTCTTGGGCTATGGTTAGACGTCTATTCTTGGGCTATGGTTTGACGTCTATTCTTGGGCTATGGTTAGACGTCTATTCTTGGGCTATGGTTAGACGTCTATTCTTGGGCTATGGTTAGACGTCTATTCTTGGGCTATGGTTAGACGTCTATTCTTGGGCTATGGTTAGACGTCTATTCTTGGGCTATGGTTAGACGTCTATTCTTGGGCTATGGTTAGACGTCTATTAGATTTTCACTGACAGCCCAAATTCAGCCTTGTTTTAGCCTAGACCCATATTGACTGTCTATAAGACGTATATATGTAGTCGTTTAATAGCCGTCTAATTAATGACTAGTTCTTGGGCTATGGTTAGACGTCTATTCTTGGGCTATGGTTAGACGTCTATTCTTGGGCTATGGTTAGACGTCTATTCTTGGGCTATGGTTAGACGTCTATTCTTGGGCTATGGTTTGACGTCTATTCTTGGGCTATGGTTAGACGTCTATTCTTGGGCTATGGTTAGACGTCTATTCTTGGGCTATGGTTAGACGTCTATTCTTGGGCTATGGTTTGACGTCTATTCTTGGGCTATGGTTAGACGTCTATTCTTGGGCTATGGTTTGACGTCTATTCTTGGGCTATGGTTAGACGTCTATTCTTGGGCTATGGTTAGACGTCTATTCTTGGGCTATGGTTAGACGTCTATTCTTGGGCTATGGTTAGACGTCTATTCTTGGGCTATGGTTAGACGTCTATTCTTGGGCTATGGTTAGACGTCTATTCTTGGGCTATGGTTAGACGTCTATTCTTGGGCTATGGTTTGACGTCTATTCTTGGGCTATGGTTAGACGTCTATTCTTGGGCTATGGTTAGACGTCTATTCTTGGGCTATGGTTAGACGTCTATTCTTGGGCTATGGTTAGACGTCTATTCTTGGGCTATGGTTAGACGTCTATTCTTGGGCTATGGTTAGACGTCTATTCTTGGGCTATGGTTAGACGTCTATTCTTGGGCTATGGTTAGACGTCTATTAGATTTTCACTGACAGCCCAAATTCAGCCTTGTTTTAGCCTAGACCCATATTGACTGTCTATTAGACGTATATATGTAGTCGTTTAATAGCCGTCTAATTAATGACTAGTTCTTGGGCTATGGTTAGACGTCTATTCTTGGGCTATGGTTAGACGTCTATTCTTGGGCTATGGTTAGACGTCTATTCTTGGGCTATGGTTAGACGTCTATTCTTGGGCTATGGTTTGACGTCTATTCTTGGGCTATGGTTAGACGTCTATTCTTGGGCTATGGTTAGACGTCTATTCTTGGGCTATGGTTAGACGTCTATTCTTGGGCTATGGTTTGACGTCTATTCTTGGGCTATGGTTAGACGTCTATTCTTGGGCTATGGTTTGACGTCTATTCTTGGGCTATGGTTAGACGTCTATTCTTGGGCTATGGTTAGACGTCTATTCTTGGGCTATGGTTTGACGTCTATTCTTGGGCTATGGTTAGACGTCTATTCTTGGGCTATGGTTTGACGTCTATTCTTGGGCTATGGTTAGACGTCTATTCTTGGGCTATGGTTAGACGTCTATTCTTGGGCTATGGTTAGACGTCTATTCTTGGGCTATGGTTAGACGTCTATTAGATTTTCACTGACAGCCCAAATTCAGCCTTGTTTTAGCCTAGACCCATATTGACTGTCTATTAGACGTATATATGTAGTCGTTTAATAGCCGTCTAATTAATGACTAGTTCTTGGGCTATGGTTAGACGTCTATTCTTGGGCTATGGTTAGACGTCTATTCTTGGGCTATGGTTAGACGTCTATTCTTGGGCTATGGTTTGACGTCTATTCTTGGGCTATGGTTAGACGTCTATTCTTGGGCTATGGTTAGACGTCTATTCTTGGGCTATGGTTAGACGTCTATTCTTGGGCTATGGTTAGACGTCTATTCTTGGGCTATGGTTAGACGTCTATTCTTGGGCTATGGTTAGACGTCTATTCTTGGGCTATGGTTAGACGTCTATTAGATTTTCACTGACAGCCCAAATTCAGCCTTGTTTTAGCCTAGACCCATATTGACTGTCTATTAGACGTATATATGTAGTCGTTTAATAGCCGTCTAATTAATGACTAGTTCTTGGGCTATGGTTAGACGTCTATTCTTGGGCTATGGTTAGACGTCTATTCTTGGGCTATGGTTAGACGTCTATTCTTGGGCTATGGTTAGACGTCTATTCTTGGGCTATGGTTAGACGTCTATTCTTGGGCTATGGTTTGACGTCTATTCTTGGGCTATGGTTAGACGTCTATTAGATTTTCACTGACAGCCCAAAATTAGCCTGATTTTAGCCTAGACGTCTAGGCTATGTTTAGACGTCTATTAGACGTCTATTAGACGCAAAATTGCTTGCTGGGTTCAAGCTTTCTGTAATATATAGCCTATATTTATCAAATCTGTGAGGCACAAGTTGAGTTTCGGCGCCCTCCAGTTCACATGCAGTGATCGCGTACCAGCGCCTTATTTTGTCTGCTATATATTTGCTTCTTATAAATACGGGCAATTGATTGATAAAACATTGATCAAAATTAAGATACAATTTATACAAAACGAAAATCTTTTAAAAAGAGTTTTCTATAAAACAAACTTAATGAAGTCGTCAAAATCATGTTTTACCAAAAACAGCGCCGTTGCTAGGAGGGCGCCAGCGCCTCTGCCTCTCAGCGCCTCTGCCTCGCGAGTGGATGATAGCCCTGAAGAGGCCTAGCAATGATATACCTTTAGTGGTAGTATACCTTTAGTCAAGTTATCGCAGCGCGCTAAGAGACAATGTTATCGGAAAATGCAGCCCAGGTATATTCACAATGGAGATTCCAAAGCTCTCTTCTTTGGTCAGAACCATGGAGAGCGATCGCGGATTTACTTTTACAATGCAACACAATATTTAAAGAGCATCAAGCTATTACAATCTATATTATGTATACGCACAGATAATATAACAGTAGGCTATATTAGTAAATATTTTTTTATTAGGTTAAGCAGTGATTGGATAACGTTTTTTTTGTATTTTATTTTTTTTATTTAACGTTTTTAATTTAAGGCCCACCCACAATTGGTCTGGCTTATCCAAAACTGGAATCCTGGCGCCGTGCCTGGTTGGTCGTGCCAGTTTTGTGGTTATCAAATGTGTAAATAGCATCGCAAGAAGTAGCCTACACATGACAAAGCCAGCACTTTGGTCATCATCTTTCATTATTTCGGCAAATGTCTCCCACACTTTGCTCTTTCTATTTGTGTATTTGCGGAGCTTCCACTCCCCAGTCTTCACCTTTTCTCTTGCCGCTCCATCTCTACCTGCAGACTGAGCTCGTGCGTCATCTTCGCGCCAGTTAAGTGTAAATTAAATTTAAAACGTATTCATAGAAAATTGTGTCTAGAACTATATCAATTACAAAGGTTTAATTGGCATCTTTATTTCAAACGATCCGAACGACCGCGACCCGAATATCATTAAAAAATATTTTTGGATGACTCGTAACCGCAGGCACCCACTCATTTCGGATCAACCCGCGCATCACTGGTTGTTGTTGATGAGAACAGTAACGTTAGCCACGAAAGAATGTTGGTAAGTGGAGCAGTAAAGCTAGGTCTAACGGTATGCTGCTTAGGCTAATCCAAAATAATCATTCGGTACATACACAATAAACTAAGCAAAGAGTATTCAAATACGGGATTATTACGGGAAAAATTTTAAACGGGAAGACAGCAGGAAATAAGTCTGACTAAGGGAGAATCACGGGGTAAACGGGAGGGTATGTCGAGGTTGGTTACAGCAAGCTACCTAGGCTACAAGTAAGCTAGACTAATTATCAGCTAAAAAGAGTGCTAACCAAAATAAAGAATGATTTCAAATCAACTTTATAGTGGTAGTCATGGAGTTATTTAAGCCAATTATGGTTGATTGTCACAGTTTATACAATGACACAATTCTGTGCAATGGTACATCTGTCAGTGGTTGGGCTTCACCTACACAACAGAACAGGTATAAGATGGAATATGGTGGAAAAATATTTTAGTTAAAGATGGCTGTTTTTGAGCTATTTAACAAAATTATTTGTGGTCAGAACTGCAGTAGTCTTAATACAAATGTCAAGATGAAAAATGTGATTGAATATTATCTAGTAATGTGCGCTTTCTGTGTTTATTTATCTGAATATAATTCAGTTGTTTATCTAACACGGACAGGACAACATCATATCTCTCCACACCCAAATGACTACAGAGGTGATCGTTGACAATCATCACATCAAAAGCACCATGATGGAGCAGGTCAAGATCACAGAGTTGCTTAGTATCCACATCACAGATGACCCATCTCGATCTATCGACACCACCAACAGAACCTGGCCAAGAAAGTCCAAAAACCTCTGCACTTCCTCCCACAGTTGAGGAAGGCTCATCTCCCAAAAATCCATCCTCTTAACTTTCTATAGGGGAATCATAGAGAGCCTCTTCCTTCCACCCCCACCCTCCAGTAACCTAAGGGCAGCTGATTAACTCTTGCACAAATACACTGGTAGTTTACACTATGATGCTGCTACATTGTTTTATTTTTAAATTTGCTATGAACATTTGACCCCACTTACACTGCCTTTGCTACTTGTCATGTCATCCACTTACACAATAATACTATATTAATTAGGGATAAGGCACGATTTTCAAATATTCGATTAGCTGATTTTATTATAGAATAGGATGTGCGGGATGATTGTCTTTAAAAAATCCCCATGTTTTAGTTGTGGTTATAAGTTGCAATCCTAAATTCACATAAAATTTTTATACATTTAATAAATATATTCTTAATATTTGTTGTTTTTGTTTGTGTTTAAGCGTATATATATCAATATTAATTTTGAGACTTGAAATATAAACTCTCAAGGGTTGGATTTCTAAATATATGTTGGTTATGTGTCTATTCAGAATGACTTCTGAGCAACAACCTTTTTTTTTTTTTTTGGGTATGTCATATGCATCCTTTGCATATCATTATTCATTCACGTGAAAACATGTTTAACAGTACCAGACATTAGGAAAATATGACATACGGATGTGCCGTTACAGTCAAGTCAAGTTTATTAATATAGCGCTTTTCACAATAGAGATTGTATCAAAGCAGCTTCACAGTATTAAATTAAAATAATACATCAATGTTTGTTTCTAGTGGAAAACGTCCACGTTTGGTAATGCTGATCAATAGTATTGTTGATTGATTAATTAAATTAAATATCCCCAACTGAGCAAGCCATAGGCAACAGTCTATTGCATTAATAAAAATAATTTGTGTGTAGGCTACATTGAACAGACTTTGCCCAACTTGTCTGGGAAAGGAGTTACAGGGCTTTTTACATTTGAGGCTAAACGGATAAAACACCTAATTTTTACCTCAGTATTACTGAACTACATTACTAAAATTACATTTTTTAAGATTAAAGCAAAATTAAAATTTCAAGAACGCAGCTTCCTGGTCACTGACAAAGATTACTTTGCCTCCGCCGTACAATCTGTGTTCATTATTTATTTGTCAAGGAAACGGGGGGTTTTCTAACGTTATGATTAGTACTCCTGCTTACTTGCCGGTTTAAAAAAGTAAGAGTTTGTAAGGACATTTTGCGTCAAATGTGCAAACAACAAAGTTGGAAACAATGTTTGCAGTACTTATACGATTTTATTACATGGCCTCAGCAAAAAAAAAAAAAAAAAAAAACGTACACAGCTGAGAGGTAAGTATTAAATTCGTAATTTCGAGGTCCGGCCCACCGCCTCAACCATAGACTGTAAAAAATGGTCTCAACCAACTGGCAGAACTCCACCCACCTCGCTCTAGCGCTGCGCCCACACTTCATGTGATTGGCTTACAAGTAAACAATCCCCCACGTGGGGTGCGTTCTTGTGATTGGCTAAAACAAGGGACGTATCTGATTGGTCACAGGTCATTCCCTGTTTAAAAAAAGGCATTTGTGTGTCGAGCCAAGTCAGGGGAGTCTCAAAATTCACACACAAATGCAGTGAAGTTCACAGACCGCAAGCAGTTTGTAAATCAAGATATATTTGTGTGTGCATCAGAAATACATTTCTGAATCTTGTCCTGAGCATTTGTGAATCTTGTGTGCATTTGTAAATTTTGTTTTCATTTCTGAATTGTGTGTGTATTTATGAATTTTGTGTGCATTTCTGAATTTGTATGCATTTGTGAATCTTCTGTGCTTTTTAAATTCTGTGTGTGCATTTGTGAATTTTGTGCGCATTTGTGTATCCTGTGTGTGTATTTATGAATCATGTGTGTGCATTTGTGTATCCTGTGTGTGCATATGTGAATGCAGTTTGTGCATTTATCTTTATTGAGACTCTTCTAGCTCCATAGAGATCGGCTCCGGCATGGACGCTCGAGTCTGGGCTTCTGTGGCATAAACCACCAGATTAGCTTTCGAGCTGATCATCAATGCAGACTTCGCAAAAGTGCACATCAAGGGTGCAAAGCGTGAGCTCAATTCCCAAATCTACACTGACACATGAGAGCTTGACATTGTAAAAATGATGGGCAAATAACTCAAGACAGTTTTGATGCCGTGATTGACAGCTCATCCTGTAACCCAGTGGATCCCAACCACTATATTAACATTCAGAATCCTTAACGACCCCCCCCCCCCATTATATATATAGATGTAACGACCCCCCCCCCCCCACACACACACACACACACACTCTCACGCACACACTCACACAAACGAGTGCACTCTCTCTCTCACACACGCACACACTCACACGCGTACACTCTCTCTCACACACTCGCACACACTCACTCTCTCACACGCGCACACTCTCTCTCTCTCTCTCTCTCTCTCTCTCACACACACACACACACACACACGCACACACGCACGCACACACATTAGCAGACAAGCATTTCATTTACTGACAAGGATAACAAAATCAGTTGTTTAGTATTTATTAAATGCAACAACAGCAGAAATGAATAATGACATTAACAGTGATGGCCGGATTTTAAATGAACTAGTGTTACAACATAATGTTATCTACTAACATGTATTACATGTTCAAATGAAATACTGACAAAAAGTTTGATAAAATAACCCTCACATTTCAGCCTTTAAACAGTTTTTAAGGAAAGGGATGAGTAAACGTGATGAATGATTTCAGGTATTTCATCTCCTCCATGAATAATTCTAGATGTCTTATTATCAGAATTGTCTAATAGACCAGTTTGATGACGTAGTGAAGCATAAATCACACACTTCTGCTCTGTGTTCTGCAGTAAACTGTGCTTCTGTTTCGCTGTTAGACTGCTGTGAGGAACTGATGTGCTTCTACACAACAACTGAATTGCTAGTGTTACTTCACAGTCAACTAAAGCCTTGCTTCTGATTTATTACAACTTTTGTTGTGAAGACTGTCTCAGATATACAACAACGTGATCTTAATATATTGCCTTTTAAATTTATTGAGAACCCACTCTGACTAAATAAAAATTGCTGTTGTTCATTTCATTTGTATTAATATGAAATTATAGAAATATAAAATCATGACATTAGTTACTGGTTTTAACATTGCTGTTTTCTTCACAAATGGACAAATTGTCCAGTAAATATTTACAATAAAGAGCAATTTGTACTTTTTTTTCTTCATTTTCTTAGTTGAATTGAATTATAAAATCATGTTGCAAATATCAGTGTGTTAGCAAAATGTTACGATCGATTGCTACAGCGATAGAGACCGACGTGTGTGAAGACGAAGCAGAACGGCTCAGATGGTTTAGTCTTTATGCATAGAACGTGTCCACTTTCACCGCGTGGCAGAATAAGGTCATGGAGAACACGAGCCCCAGGATCTGGAAACACACACACACGCATGTAAATAATAATCTTTCTCATATCCTGATTACGATGATGTGTGTTCAGTACCTGTGTTAGAGCCGTGCAGAGAGCGAAGATCCACAGCGCCACCAGATTATCCTGCAGCCATCCCTTCACTCGCTCGTAACACGGCTGTCAACACACACACACACACACACACACACACACACACACACACGTTACTTTACTCACACACACCGGCCGTTACTCACACACACCGTCCGTTACTCACACTAGAGGATGGATACCCGACCCGAGCCGGTACCCGACGGGCCGGGCCGGGTTCGGACAGATATTTAGAAATTATGTTCGGGTTCGGGTCGGGCTCGGTCACATCAGCGCGATAAGGCATTGAACATTTTAAATTTAAAACAGCTTATTATGTAGGTAGCCAATGTGCCTGATGCTTTCACTTGATGCAAACGTTCGTTTTTGTGATTAAGATGCATGTAAAATTTTACCATAACATCTGTCTTCCTGTGTGCGCAAATTTCAACTTTGTTTGTAGCCGTGACAACCAAACACGTGCATGCCGCCTATGTTAAGTGCGCTTGTTTCTCCGTGCGCGCTGATGCACTCATCCTGTTGACATTTCCGAATGCCTTCCTACAGTTGCTTAATAAAAGTGGGCTTTCCACACAAACAAACGTACATGTGTCATTAGTATGAGGAAAAAAAATGGGATTTCAATTGTCGGTCTCGGGTCGGGCTCGGACATAAATATCTTTATGCCTGTCGGGCTCGGGTCGGGTTCGGTTACTGCTCTGTCGGACGCGGGCCGGGCTCGGACAGAAAAATTCGGCCCAATCCGCACTCTAACTCACACACACCGTCCGTTACTCACACACACCGTCCGTTACTCACACACACCGTCCATTACTCACACACACCATACGTTACTCACACACACCGTCCATTACTCACACACACCGTCCGATACTCACACACACCGTCCGTTACTCACACAAACCGTCCGTTACTCACACACACCATCCGTTACTCACACACACTGTCCGTTACTCACACACACCATCCGTTACTCACACACACCGTCTGTTACTCACACACACCGTACGTTACTCACACACACAGTCTGTTACTCACACACACCGTACGTTACTCACACACACAGTCTGTTACTCACACACACCATCCGTTACTCACACACACCGTCCTTACTCACACACACCGTCCGTTACTCACACACACCGTCCGTTACTCACACAAACCGTCCGTTACTCACACACCGTCCGTTACTCACACACACCGTCCGTTACTCACACACAGTCTGTTACTCACACACACCATCCGTTACTCACACACACCGTCCGTTACTCACACACACCGTCCGTTACTCACACACACCGTCCGTTACTCACACAAACCGTCCGTTACTCACACACACACCGTCCGTTTCTCACACACACCGTCCGTTACTCACACACAGTCTGTTACTCACACACACACCATCCGTTACTCACACACCATCCGTTACTCACACACAGTCTGTTACTCACACACACCGTACGTTACTCACACACACAGTCTGTTACTCACACACACCATCCGTTACTCACACACACAGTCTGTTACTCACACACACCGTCCGTTACTCACACACACTGTCCGTTACTCACACACAGTCTGTTACTCACACACACCGTACGTTACTCACACACACAGTCTGTTACTCACACACACCATCCGTTACTCACACACACAGTCTGTTACTCACACACACCATCCGTTACTCACACACCATCCGTTACTCACACAAACCGTCCGTTACTCACACACCGTCCGTTACTCACACACACCGTCCGTTACTCACACACAGTCTGTTACTCACACACACCATCCGTTACTCACACACACCGTCCGTTACTCACACACACCGTCCGTTACTCACACACACCGTCCGTTACTCACACAAACCGTCCGTTACTCACACACACACCGTCCGTTTCTCACACACACCGTCCGTTACTCACACACAGTCTGTTACTCACACACACACACCATCCGTTACTCACACACACCATCCGTTACTCACACACACCATCCGTTACTCACACACACCATCCGTTACTCACACACCATCCGTTACTCACACAAACCGTCCGTTACTCACACACCGTCCGTTACTCACACACACCGTCCGTTACTCACACACAGTCTGTTACTCACACACACCATCCGTTACTCACACACACCGTCCGTTACTCACACACACCGTCCGTTACTCACACACACCGTCCGTTACTCACACAAACCGTCCGTTACTCACACACACACCGTCCGTTTCTCACACACACCGTCCGTTACTCACACACAGTCTGTTACTCACACACACACCATCCGTTACTCACACACCATCCGTTACTCACACACAGTCTGTTACTCACACACACCGTACGTTACTCACACACACAGTCTGTTACTCACACACACCATCCGTTACTCACACACACAGTCTGTTACTCACACACACCGTCCGTTACTCACACACACTGTCCGTTACTCACACACAGTCTGTTACTCACACACACCGTACGTTACTCACACACACAGTCTGTTACTCACACACACCATCCGTTACTCACACACACAGTCTGTTACTCACACACACCATCCGTTACTCACACACCATCCGTTACTCACACAAACCGTCCGTTACTCACACACCGTCCGTTACTCACACACACCGTCCGTTACTCACACACAGTCTGTTACTCACACACACCATCCGTTACTCACACACACCGTCCGTTACTCACACACACCGTCCGTTACTCACACACACCGTCCGTTACTCACACAAACCGTCCGTTACTCACACACACACCGTCCGTTTCTCACACACACCGTCCGTTACTCACACACAGTCTGTTACTCACACACACACCATCCGTTACTCACACACACCATCCGTTACTCACACACACCATCCGTTACTCACACACAGTCTGTTACTCACACACACACACCGTACGTTACTCACACACACAGTCTGTTACTCACACACACCATCCGTTACTCACACACACAGTCTGTTACTCACACACACCGTCCGTTACTCACACACACTGTCCGTTACTCACACACAGTCTGTTACTCACACACACCGTACGTTACTCACACACACAGTCTGTTACTCACACACACCATCCGTTACTCACACACACAGTCTGTTACTCACACACACCGTCCGTTACTCACACACAGTCTGTTACTCACACACACCATCCGTTACTCACACACACAGTCTGTTACTCACACACACCATCCGTTACTCACACACGCTGTCCGTTACTCACACACAGTCTGTTACTCACACACACAGTCTGTTACTCACACACACACCATCTGTTACTCACACACACAGTCTGTTACTCACACACACCATCCGTTACTCACACACACTGTCCGTTACTCACACACCATCCGTTACTCACACACACACACACACACACAGTCTGTTACTCACACACACCATCCGTTACTCACACACAGTCTGTTACTCACACACACACCATCCGTTACTCACACACACAGTCTGTTACTCACACACACCATCCGTTACTCACACACACAGTCTGTTACTCACACACACCATCCGTTACTCACACACACAGTCTGTTACTCACACACACACACACACACACCATCCGTTACTCACACACACTGTCCGTTACTCACACACCATCCGTTACTCACACACACAGTCTGTTACTCACACACACACCGTCCGTTACTCACACACAGTCTGTTACTCACACACACACCATCCGTTACTCACACACACAGTCTGTTACTCACACACACCATCCGTTACTCACACACACAGTCTGTTACTCACACACACCATCCGTTACTCACACACACTGTCCGTTACTCACACACCATCCGTTACTCACACACACACAGTCTGTTACTCACACACACCATCCGTTACTCACACACACAGTCTGTTACTCACACACACACCATCCGTTACTCACACACACACACAGTCTGTTACTCACACACACCATCCGTTACTCACACACACTGTCCGTTACTCACACACAGTCTGTTACTCACACACACCATCCGTTACTCACACACACTGTCCGTTACTCACACACAGTCTGTTACTCACACACACACACACACACCGTACGTTACTCACACACACAGTCTGTTACTCACACACACCGTACGTTACTCACACACACAGTCTGTTACTCACACACACCGTACGTTACTCACACACACAGTCTGTTACTCACACACAAACAGTCTGTTACTCACACACACCATCCGTTACTCACACACTGTCCGTTACTCACACACACCGTCCGTTACTCACACACACCGTACGTTACTCACACACACAGTCTGTTACTCACAAACACAATCCGTTACTCACACACACTGTCCGTTACTCACACACACCGTCCGTTACTCACACACACCGTACGTTACTCACACACACCGTCCGTTACTCACACACAGTCTGTTACTCACACACACCATCCGTTACTCACACACACTGTCCGTTACTCACACACACCATCCGTTACTCACACACAGTCTGTTAATCACACAAACCGTACGTTACTCACATACACAGTCTGTTACTCACACACACCATCCGTTACTCACACACACAGTCTGTTACTCACACACACCATCCGTTACTCACACACACTATCCGTTACTCACACACACACACACACACACACTGTCCGTTACTCACACACACACACCGTCCATTACTCACACACACAGTCTGTTACTCACACACACCGTACTCTACTCACACACACAGTCTGTTACTCACACACACCGTCCGTTACTCACACACACAGTCTGTTACTCACACACACCATCCGATACTCACACACACAGTCTGTTACTCACACACACACCGTACTCTACTCACACACACACAGTCTGTTACTCACACACACAACGTCTGTTACTCACACACACACCATCCGTTACTCACACACACTGTCCGTTACTCACACACAGTCTGTTACTCACACACACAGTCTGTTACTCACACACACCATCTGTTACTCACACACACAGTCTGTTACTCACACACACCATCCGTTACTCACACACACTGTCCGTTACTCACACACCATCCGTTACTCACACACACACAGTCTGTTACTCACACACACCATCCGTTACTCACACACAGTCTGTTACTCACACACACCATCCGTTACTCACACACACAGTCTGTTACTCACACACACCATCCGTTACTCACACACACACACACACACACACACACACACACACACACACACACACACACACACACACACACACACACACACACACAGTCTGTTACTCACACACACACCATCCGTTACTCACACACACTGTCCGTTACTCACACACCATCCGATACTCACACACACAGTCTGTTACTCACACACACCGTACTCTACTCACACACACAGTCTGTTACTCACACACACACCGTCTGTTACTCACACACACCATCCGTTACTCACACACACTGTCCGTTACTCACACACAGTCTGTTACTCACACACACACAGTCTGTTACTCACACACACCATCTGTTACTCACACACACAGTCTGTTACTCACACACACTGTCCGTTACTCACACACCATCCGTTACTCACACACACACACACACACACACACACACACACACACACACACACACACACACACACACACACACACACACACACACACACACAGTCTGTTACTCACACACACCATCCGTTACTCACACACAGTCTGTTACTCACACACACCATCCGTTACTCACACACACAGTCTGTTACTCACACACACCATCCGTTACTCACACACACAGTCTGTTACTCACACACACCGTCCGTTACTCACACACAGTCTGTTACTCACACACACCATCCGTTACTCACACACACAGTCTGTTACTCACACACACCATCCGTTACTCACACACACAGTCTGTTACTCACACACACCATCCGTTACTCACACACACTGTCCGTTACTCACACACACACACCATCCGTTACTCACGCACACAGTCTGTTACTCACACACACCATCCGTTACTCACACACACAGTCTGTTACTCACACACACCATCCGTTACTCACACACACACACACACACACACACACACACACACACACACACACACACACACACACACACACACACACACACACACACACACACACACACAGTCTGTTACTCACACACACCATCCGTTACTCACACACACTGTCCGTTACTCACACACAGTCTGTTACTCACACACACCGTACGTTACTCACACACACAGTCTGTTACTTACACACACCGTACGTTACTCACACACACAGTCTGTTACTTACACACACCGTACGTTAGTCACACACACACAGTCTGTTACTCACACACACCGTCCGTTACTCACACACAGTCTGTTACTCACACACACACCATCCGTTACTCACACACTGTCCGTTACTCACACACACACCGTCCGTTACTCACACACACCGTACGTTACTCACACACACAGTCTGTTACTCACAAACACAATCCGTTACTCACACACACTGTCCGTTACTCACACACACCGTCCGTTACTCACACACACCGTACGTTACTCACACACACCGTCCGTTACTCACACACAGTCTGTTACTCACACACACCATCCGTTACTCACACACACTGTCCGTTACTCACACACACCATCCGTTACTCACACACACCATCCGTTACTCACACACAGTCTGTTAATCACACAAACCGTACGTTACTCACATACAGTCTGTTACTCACACACACACCATCCGTTACTCACACACACAGTCTGTTACTCACACACACCATCCGTTACTCACACACACTATCCGTTACTCACACACACACACACACACACACACACACACACACACACACACACACACACACACACACACACACACACACACACTGTCCGTTACTCACACACACACACCGTCCATTACTCACACAAACACCGTACTCTACTCACACACACAGTCTGTTACTCACACACACCGTCCGTTACTCACACACAGTCTGTTACTCACACACACCATCCGATACTCACACACATAGTTTGTTACTCACACACACCGTACTCTACTCACACACACAGTCTGTTACTCACACACACCGTCCGTTACTCACACACACAGGCTGCGTTCCAAACCGCATACTCAATGAGTAGGTACTTAATTTAAATGAGTACTTACTTAACGAGCGCTAAAAGAGTAGGTACTTTATAGCCAAATCTCGTTGAGTATGAATGCGAACCGGACATCTGCCATGTTGACGTTATCATGTGACCTACGACGCGTTATCACAAGATTCGAACGGACACGTTTAATTCATCTATCCGTAAATCTTGATATTGATTAAACTTGCTCATTTTGTGGTCTTTTTGAAGAAACTGCTGCCCATTTATTTTGTGAATACATTTAGGGTTGATTTAAGTTATTTTATTTAACCCTACTAATGTGAACTACCGTTTTATCCTTAACGATGTTATTTATTTTTATTACGAAATCCCAAAATTGTCATCTCTTGAATATGTTGTTAATTTTTTATATCCAAATATTTTCATCCACAAGTAAAAGTGGCTAACTGTTAACTGCTTTATTTTTTCCTCTTTTTCTTGTTGAATTTAACTCTCGTTTCATCTCTCAGGCCTATAAATAACAAAAAATGTTTTTTTTTAAATGTATTATAATGAATTATTTAAGAAAATATATATTAAGATATTCAACCTTGTAGGTTCTTTTTTCCTGTGTAAAAAATCTCATATTATGTGTGCAAACCCATTATATATATATATATATTATGGGTTTGCATACATAATGAGATTTTTTTTACAGATCTCATAACATCAGTAACTCGACAGCCCTACCTAGAACGGCTTTCCTCAGCGTTTGTAATGTCTGCACAAAGGGCAGCTGTGCGAAGATTTGCCTTTGGAGGAAAACTGTTGATTTTATACTCGAAAAATTAAAGTATCATTAATATTAAAAATTAATATTACCTCAGAATGAATTGCATTTCTATCCCACCCCAAAACATACAATAACAACGATAAATGCTGACCAATTCTTAATTATATGACTTTTTACTGAAAATTATATAATTCAATAAAACAAACAAATTGTAATGTATGTCATATGACATAGCTATGCATGATTGAATACACTCTAGATGTGTATATAATGAACATATCTACATTTTCTTTCAAACAATTAAATAAAACATTAATTAAATAATTATATTTTATTTACTGACAACAATGAGAAATATTAATAAATTAGTAAAAGAATGAATGAAAGTTACCATCACATAATAAACAAATGCATAAGTCAACACATGAAACAAGCTTTATTCAAACTACAATCATGCGTATGTAGACTACAGGCACTGAACCCCACATCCTTCTGCCATCTCAACACAGCGGTTCCCATTCTGCAGCTTTATTCTGATGAATCAGCTGACCGCCAGAGGTGAGCCGTTCCCTTGTGCCGGAGGTTGTTGCGTGATGTGTTGTGCTTCACAATCTGAGGCAAGTGGAGTGATGGAGGGACCATCTCCAGGATTCAGCTGTGAGCTCCTCATCCTCAGTGCTCACACCAGCCCGCTGACATTTCAGATCCTACAAAATGCACTAAACATAACACAAAAGCAGTAATTTTAACCACACAATGTCATTTGATTTCAGTATTATTTAGAAGACAAAAACGCTTCTTTTCCACAAATGCCGCCATCATCTTCCCTTGCAGGTCCTGCTCCACCACAAAAGATCTGCAGCAAATGCACAGAAATCAAGAATCAGAAAGGTGATGTAATAGCTTAGTTTGAAATTACAATAATTAAAATAAACTACAACTTAATATTGAAATAGTTGTTGTTATTCATTTCTGTAGTATACTCACTCAAAGCCTTTGATGGCAGCATTCTGCTTCATGAGCAACTCTCCACTGGATAAACACACATCTGTTCATCTGACCCTGAAACATCCAGACAAGATCCACGTTACCTCTGTGATTTATGAACTCAACACTACATTTACATGTTGAGGTTGTTTTAACTTTTTATCCAACATAAATGTTCCTCAATTTATCAACAGTAATGGACAAATAAAATAGATAACTTATGTTTAACGTTAGATTTGTTCTAAATAATAGCACACATTTGATGTCTATTTCATGTTTTGATATTTCAAGATTTTCCTGTCAGATGTAAATAGACATTTAAAATAAGCGTCTTTGATGTATGGTTTGTTTATGTAAATCCACTTTAGAGACTTAACTTACGTGTCTTTACTGGAGCTCCCCTATAATAAAACGTGTTTTTACAGCAAAATCACAACTATACTATACTGTGTAACGTCTTTACACCTTCAACAATTCAACAGTTTACTCTACAGTAGTTCAACACTTGCAATTTTAACAAAAGGAACGTGTTTACTCACATTTGAAAGCACCCGCGTCGCTGATCTCTGCGATGTTTGATAATGACGTATCCTCTCGCGTGGCCTCCTGGGATAGAAGAGTATCCATCGGTGAGCACTCAAAAATCTGGCCGGAAGAAGTAAGCCATCCGGGAACTTCTCGCCTACTCTTTTATGAACACTGATGTTTCGAACGTACTGCTTCCTTCACGTACTGTTTTCACCTACTATATAGTAGGAAAGTAGGCATATTGGAACGCACTTAAGTCCGAATCTCGCGATAATTCGTACGTCACCCAGGTAATTCTCGCCTACTCTTTTGGATTTGTATATACTTTTTCGCTCGCCTACTCTTTTTCCCATACTAAATAGTAGGGAAGTATGCGGTTTGGAACACAGCAACAGTCTGTTACTCACACACACCATCCATTACTCACACACACTGTCCGTTACTCACACACACCATCCGTTACTCACACACACCGTCCATTACTCACACACACCGTCCGTTACTCACACACACCATCTGTTAAACAAACATTGATGTATTGTTTTAATTTATTACTGTGAAGCTGCTTTGATACAACCTATGTTGTGAAAAGGGCTATATAAATAAACTTGACTTGACTTGACACACTGTCCGTTACTCATACACACACCATCCGTTACTCACACACACAGTCTGTTACTCACACACACCGTACGTTTCTCTCTCTCACACACACTCACACACACACACTCACACACACTCACACACTCACACACGTTCAGCTTTACTTGCCATGACAGCTAACACAGACAATATAAGGTTTCTGTCTGTCCTGCTTCACCAGGAAAATAACGCAGGAAAGAAAAGTGTTTGTTGAATCATTGTTGGGGTCTTTAACTCCTGCTGATGCTCTCATCAAGCTGTTGCTGTACTCGCCGTAACTGTATAATTCCTGCCCACATACAGTCTCGCTATACTGATCATGGGAAGTGTGTGGTGTTTCTTACAGCCGTCCACCAGGTGCCGGGGTTCTCCAGGCCGCAGTTATCGCTGTACTCCAGACAGCAGGAGTCCGGCACACGCGTGGCGTTGTACACGTGAAACCAGTCCGTGTGATTGGTTACTCCACAGCAGCGAAACTACAACACAGAGGCACTATCGTCACACCATAACCATATCTTGCAATGCTCGGAGAAATAGTAGTAAGTGCAGAGATGAAGGGAACGCACGTCGGTTTGGACGATGCTCCAGGCGTTGGTCAGACCGATGTTGCCTTCAGTCCCGAACAGCTGGAGCCCCTTTCTCAGGTCTCTCTGCGCGTACAGATCAATCTACAACACACAGCCAAGAAGAGCTTACTGATGTGACCATTCACTCTCATAAGAATGATTATTATCTCCCACAATAATAAACTATTATTTGAATGTTAAATGTATATCTGTAAAACCACATTCTTCAATTCTTTAAATGCAAATGAAGCACAAATGCATGAATTAGTATATACATACAAACTTCATTCATCAAATGCAAGCAAATTTAATTTGAGTATAAAAACTGTTGTTGAAACAATGAAACGGTTTACATCCGAACGAATGCATGCATGATTCCCACAGAAACTCATTGTGCTGGTGTTGGATGCATGAGACCCATCGAGCTGTACATGAGCTGGGAAAGAGACCGAGTTGAATGAATGAACAAAGCCGTGCTTGTCTGAAGTCACTCCTGCTGGCCAAGAGTAAAGATCCTCAGCATTACTTCTGAAACTCAAACTAACATCCCATAACTGCTGTATGTTCTTGATGATCTCTGTCCTTGTTCAACTCACCTGATCAAACTTGAATATACTGTAAGAAAGGTGCAAATCCCCACCTTAAAGGGGGGGTGAAATGCTCATTTTCACTCACTCTCCTGTTAATCTTGAGTACCTATAGAGTAGTATTGCATCCTTCATATCTCCAAAAAGTCTTTAGTTTTATTATATTTATAAAAGAAAGATAGGCTGTACCGAGTCTTTCCGGAAAAAAACGAGCGGCTGGAGGCGGGCCCTGTGGGCGAAGCTAAAGCTGTGCTAACGCGCCTAGCTAACAACACACAGAGACAATAGAAGCAGTTTTACTCACCGAACCTTTATCATTGTGACTGCTCGATCCTTAAGCATTAGACGATCTGCAAATCCGTCGATCTGGGCTTTGTTTATAAAACAATCATCGTCGAAATGCAGGGAACAAACAGTCTATCACAACTCCGTTTATGCTCAGGAAAAACAAACTCCATCCACTGGCCCCTTAACGCCGGGTTCTTTGGGAATCTGTGCAGGGTTGTCTTGCCCTGGCAACCAAAAACACACTTCTTTGGTGACATTGACTTCCCAAAAGCCGCGCAGGGCGCTTTGATGGCGAACTGCTTTCGCTGTCTTGCTCTGGTCTACGAGTGCGCGCGCGCGCGCGATCTTACCGGAGAAGTGCCCTTAGGACCCATATAAGGAAATTCCGCTACATCTGACGTCACACATGCCCATACTCGAAAAAAACTTTCCGAAACTTGTGACAAACCGGAAGGACAATTTTTGGCATAGAAATACTCCTTCAAACGTACAATTTAATTTTAGAAACTTTGTCCATGTTTAGCATGGGAATCCAACTCTTTAACAGTGTAAAAAACTCAGTATGCATGAAATAGCATTTCACCCCCCCTTTAATGTTCTCTTGATTATAGATGCTACAAAATCTCATCTCAACACATTTCATCAATATATATAGATATACAATATACACTTCTTATGTTATTTCATCTGAATATCAACGTTGCTATGAGACTTCAGCTTCGCCTTCAATAAAATTCAATGCCAGACAAAGATAACCAAACTCCAGCATGTCCACGTCTCTTCATCCGCTGGATCTCTGATCTCCTCAGTGACAGACCTCAGACAGTGAGACTCCTCAGGCCCGTCCTCTACACATACAAAAACCCTCAGCACAATACTTCAGACACTCAGACGACACACTCGCCCTCCTCGCCGGCACAGAGTCAGTTTCAGCACATCACCACATCTGCCCCTTTTCACCCAGTGGTGGACAGACAGCCTTCTCCTCCTCAACGTCACGGAAACAAAGGAACCCATCCTGGACTCTCCACTCCTCACGGCTCTGTCTCCATCAGTAGATATTGTCGGCAGTTTCAGGTACCCTGGCATTATTTCGGATAATAAATTGAGTTTTGATCATCCCCTCACAGACATCCATAGGCGCTGCTAACAGACTGTTTGTCATATGGAATCTCAGGACTCACTCCTGCTTCTCTTGTACCGTAGTATCACTGAGCCCGTCAGCTCTCTCTCCCAATAGAAACAAGATCCCTAAAATCACTAACCCTTCCTCAAAAATAATTGGTCTTCCCATTCCCGACTTGGCGTCTCTTTTTGACCCTATAACACCAAACCCCAGTGACCGTCTCAGCTCATGCTTCACCCTTCCCTCAGATACAGACAGACACCCCAGAAAAAACAAGTTAGTACTCTCGCCTATAAGAGCGTTAAATTCACAGAATGCAGAATTTTTAAATTCATACTGTTTTGTTGTTGTTACCATTTTTGTGTAATATTTATGTGTTTAATAAATGAGTATTTTGTGCAGTATGTGCATACTATGCGTGCTGAGTGTTACTCCTGGTACAGTCTGTGAAAACTAATCCTCTATCAAGGAATATAAAGAATGAATATGGTCTGGTGGACACAATGTTTTTACAATTGGTATTATTATTTTTAAATTGAATACTTAATGTAATTCATGGGGTTATTATTTAATAATTCCATGAATTAGATGTACATTTCAGACATCTTTACTTCTCATTAAAACCTAATTGTCACGGATTGGCCAGGTTCATCCACCACAATCACCCAGCGATCACAGTCACCTGAGTTTTAATAAGTCTCACCTGCACCCCATCAATCACCACTGCTTCATAAGCACACCTCACGCACCTCTCATTGTCCGGGCTCGTTTATCCGAAGCGGACTCATAGTGCTTCTCTCTGCGAGTTTCACTACTAAACTTACCTGTGTTTACTTACCTGTTCTCTACGACGATTCCAGTCTGTTCCAGTCTGTCCAGATCTCATCTCGAGTGGTGTCCGAGCCGTAAGCCTGTCTGTCCCATCAAGTGGTGCGTGAGTGTGTGCTGTCACCTGTCATCCTCTTCATACGAAGATCATCTCCACTCTGAAGTCTCATCCTGCCGTTCCTGCAAAAGATACAGCGATCGTTCATTCACTAATTTCATTCAAGAACTCTGCACTTCTGAACTCTGATACTCACCTAAATTCTGCACATTGAATCTTCTTGACACTCAGCTGTTTAAATAAACATTACATCACTACTTACCTTGTTGTCCGTCTGCTTCCGTAACAGTTAGCCCGGACCGAAAAGACAGCGGCAGCATGAGTGTTCCAGATCCCTTTCAAGAGCTGGTGGATTCATTGAAGAGGGTATTAACACTTCATCCTACCATCACGCCTACTCCAACCTTCACGCCGTCCGCACCACCAGCACCACCACCTTCTAGCACTTCTTCGACCACCGCATCTTCCAGTCCCATGGCCCGACCAGCGCCCTACTCTGGCGGGGCGGAGGAGTGCAACGGATTTCTGCTTCAATGTTCTCTCATATTCACCATGCAGCCCACATTATATCCCACTGATCAGTCAAAAATTGCATTCATTACATCTCTTCTCACCGGTCCAGCTCTCCAATGGGCTGAAACGATTTGGAAGCAAGCTGGTCCCGCCATTAGTTCCATTCAAGCCTTTGTTTCCCATTTCAAAGAAGTATTCGGCCGAACAGATGGAGAGATATCAGCCGGTGAGCAACTCTATCATTTGTCTCAAGGAAAGATGTCTACTCATGAATATGCCCTTCGCTTTCGCACTCTAGCGGCAGCCAGTGGATGGAACGAGCGGTCCTTACTGACCACCTACCGGCTTGATCTCACACCTCAACTCCGTTTGCAGCTGGCCGCCTTGGATGTTGCTATGGGGCTCGAAAAGTTAATTCAACAATCCATCCGATGTTCAGACCGTATACAATCTTATCAGTCCCATTCTAACTCTACTGCACTCCTCCGCCCATCTGAAGCCGGCAGCCCTCCAGAACCAGAGCCCATGCTCATCGAGTCTGGTAAACTTACCGCTGCTGAGCGACAGAGGAGGCTGACCCGGGGTCTTTGTATGTATTGTGGAGCCAGTGGGCATATTCGGTTGAACTGTCCAACTCGTCCCATACGAACATCGGTGAGTGTATTCCATATTGATGAAGAAAAAATGCAACCACTCACTTCTTGTGTCCAGTTAACCACCCAGACATCATCTGTTTCAGTTCACGCCCTCATCGACTCCGGGTCAGCTGGAAATTTCATCTCGGGGACCCTCTGTCGCCAGCTCCAGCTCCGTACCGAAGCCTCGTCAATAGTTTACCAGATTCAACCCATATCCAAGTTCATCACTGCACGTCCTCGTATTCACCGGAAATGTGAACCCATTACGCTTCAGGTCGGAGCCCTACACCAAGAGGATATCCAGCTGCTGGTTCTGGAGGGGGCCAATGCGGATATTATACTGGGACGTCCGTGGCTGGTGAAGCATGATCCCATCATCTCTTTGGGCTCCGGGGAAGTGATGAAGTGGGGCGAGGATTGCTCACCAAGATGTTTTCCATTTCTTCCACGTCTGGAAGAATCCTGTTTTGAATCCTGTTCCAGTCTATGTCACATCAGTCGAAAGTCCACTCGAAAAACAGTCCACGAAGATTCCTGATATCTACTCATCTTTCCAAGACATCTTCTGCCCCGAGAGCTTCCCAGCTACCACCTCATCGGCCATGGGACTGCACCATAGACCTGATTCCTGATGCTCCTTTGCCCAGAGGAAAGATCTACCCGTTGTCACTTCCAGAGACCAAGGCCATGGAGGAGTATATTCAGGAAGCTCTAGATCAGGGGTGTCAAACTCATTTTCACTGAGGGCCACTTCAGCATTATGGCTGCCCTCAAAGGGCCGGTTGTAACTGTAAGACTTTTAGAATGTTAATATATTGTCTGTTTATTTGATTGTTACTTATTTAAGTTACAAATATTGTATATGCATTTGCAGGGGTGTTTCTAGGTTTTAAAAACATCAGTGGATGAGCCCGAAACATGAGGGGCTGGGTAATAATGATTTGATACAGAGAATAATGTATTATTGTATATATGCAGGGGTAAACTGGCTCAAAAATTCAGCCCTGGCACTGTAGCCACACCAGTCCACATTACCACACAGACACACTCATTCAAATGTGAGGTAGTTAGGGGGGTTCGGGGACATGCTCCCCTGAGAAAATTTGGATTTCTCGGACCTACATATGTGCATTTTAAGGTGTTTAAAGGCCAAAAAATTTGGATAACAATAGCTTTAAAAGCATGTCAGTGGGCAGTAGCATAAATTATTTGTCAAGATAACAGATTCTTAAAAATGAGAATGAGGATAAATTTTGCAATGAATGATCCACACTACAAAATGGAAATGCAGAATGTTTCTGCTTATTGTTGACAATACACAATCACATATTCCAAACAAGAATGGCCTTAAATAAGAAATCTTTCAAGGATTATTTTGCATAGATGTTACATTTCTATCAAAACCCAGTGCAATCTTTTTGTGTCCAGAGGCAAATTTGCACTTTATATTACCATTATAGATTGGTTTCAGCTACTTGTTTCTTTCCTGAGTTAATCAATGTTTTTGGCACTAATCAGTTTAAAGTTCAATTGTTCACTCATAAAGACAGTCATTTGTCGCCACCTACTGGCTAAATGATGCAAGTGGCACAAACACAGACAAGCGGAGTGATACAAATGGTGAATAATACTGGTACATATTATATTAAATATGATGTAATATATTTAAATAAATATATTATTATATTAAAATAATATAAAATATCAATATATTATTCTTCAATCAGTTCTATGCAGCAGAATCAGATTTAACAGATTTATTTTTTGACCAATTGTCAAAATAAAGTATAGTCCTACAAAGATATTTTATCAGAGCATGAGCAGGGCAGGGAGAACGAGAGGATCGTGATTCGTGTAATTTTACCAGTGTTGCCCAGGCCAGCACGGATATACACACCATTACAGCACAGTAGTGCTATTGCAAAAAGAAACAAGTCCAGATAAATTTCATGTTGGCACGTTTTTTTTAGCGGACTTTGCCTTTCCGGTGAGCGTGAGCAGAGCTCGCAACACACACACACACACACACACACACACACACAAACGGACGCTGCTTGCGGAACATTGAGCAGAACGCGCTGTGAACACGGAGCGGAGAGCACAGCGCACACACACAGCGGAACGCGCTTAGAAGTTATGCATCTTCGGAAGCGGACTCGCACGCAAAGTCATAAAACACGCTGAGCCAGAGTCAAACCATCGCCGAACACGGAGGATCGCGGCGGCTTTTTAGTATCTTTCAGCCAAAAAACGAAAATGTTATTTTCGGCCGAAAATTTTCGGCAGCCTAAATTTCGTTGCATCCCTAATTTTAAGACACCCATATGCTCTCGCGGGCCATATAAAATAATGTGGCGGGCCGGATTTGGCCCGCGGGCCTTGAGTTTGACACATGTGCTCTAGATCAAGGGTACATCCGGCATTCGACATCTCCTGCAGCATCCAGTTTCTTTTTCGTGGCCAAAAAGGATGGAGGGCTGTGGCCATGTATTGATTACCGGATCCTAAACCAAGGTACTGTCAAGTTCAAGTATCCCCTTCCTCTCGTCCCTGCGGCCCTCGAACAACTCCGATCAGCTACCATCTTCACGAAGTTGGACCTCCGCAGCGCTTACAACCTGGTGAGAATACGAGAAGGGGATGAATGGAAGACCGCTTTTGTGACCCCTACTGGCCACTATGAATATTTGGTTATGCCCTATGGGCTGGTCAACGCCCCTTCCGTGTTTCAAAACTTCATCCATGAGGTCCTCCGGGAGTTCCTACATCGCTTCGTGGTCGTCTATATAGATGACATCCTCATCTACTCCCGGAGTGAAGTCCAACATCGTCACCACGTTGCGGAGGTCCTCCACACACTCAGAGCTCATCATCTCTTCCTGAAGGCCGAGAAATGTTCTTTTCATTTCCCATCAGTACAGTTCCTAGGATACCTCATTGACCGTCAGGGGGTCCGCATGGACGAGAGGAAGGTCACAGCTGTAACCACCTGGCCAGAACCCACCACGATCAAAGAACTCCAGAGATTCCTTGGTTTTGCCAACTTTTACAGACGTTTCATACGAGGCTACAGCATCATCACCACTCCACTCACCAACTTGCTCAAAGGTAAACCCAAAAGTCTCCTCTGGACTCCTGAAGCGGCCGCAGCCTTCCAATCCCTCAAGTCTGCCTTCACTCAAGCACCTCTCCTGACTCATCCTGATCCTGAGCTTCCTTTCGTCATGGAGATGGATGCCTCAACCTCCGGAGTTGGAGCCGTCCTTTCTCAACTTCATGGGACACCGAAATTACTCCATCCATGTGCCTACTTCTCTCGGAAGCTCAGCCCGGCGGAGAGGAATTACGACATCGGCAACCGTGAACTCCTGACCATCAAGCTCGCCCTGGAGGAGTGGCGACATTGGCTGGAGGGCGCCATCCACCCATTCCAAGTCATCACAGACCACAAAAATCTCCAGTACCTCCGTGATGCAAAACGTCTCTGTCCCCGTCAGGCCAGATGGTCATTATTCTTCTCGAGATTCCACTTCACCATTACCTACCGTCCTGGTCCCAAGAATGTCCGTGCTGATGCTTTGTCCAGACTACATGATACTCCAGAGACTTCCGAGACAATCACCAACATTCTACCTGAAGATATCATCATCAGTCCCATCGAATGGTCTGCTCCTCCAGCCGTCGCCACTCCTAATCCTCGTCCTCCGCCGGGCTGTCCACCTGATCGCCAGTTCATCCTTAGGACGCGATGGGTAGATCTCATCCACACTACTCACACCTCTCTGGGCACTGGACATCCCGGGGCCAACAACACTCTCTCACTGCTATCCGAACGCTTCTGGTGGCCGGGTATGGCAAGGGATGTGAAGAGGTATGTCCAAGGCTGTAAGGAGTGTGCCATGTCCAAAAGTCCCAGACATCTTCCTGCAGGAAAGCTCCATCCCTTGCCAATTCCTAACCGCCCCTGGTCACACCTAGGAGTTGACTTCATGCCCGATTTACCATCATCGGATGGAAACACCTGCATCTTCGTCATCGTCGATCGCTTCTCTAAGTTCTGCAGACTATTACCACTAAGAGGTCTTCCCACTGCCCTGGAAACCGCCGAACTCCTCTTCAATCATGTCTTTCGCTATTATGGGATCCCAGAAGACATTGTGTCAGACAGGGGACCCAAGTTCATTTCCCGAGTATGGAAATCGTTTTTTAAGCTCCTATGTGTGACAATCAGCCTCTCCTCTGGCTACCACCCTCAGACCAACGGCCAGACGGAGAGGAAGATCCAGGAAGTGGGGCGGTTCCTCAGGACCTTCTGCCACGGCCACCAGAACTCCTGGAACCAGTTTCTGGGCTGGGCAGAGTATGCCCAAAATTCATTGCGGCAACCCACGACAGGCCACACACCATTCCAGTGTGTTCTCGGATTCCAGCCTCCTCTATTTCCCTGGGATGGTGAACCATCTGAGGTCCCCGCAGTGGATTACTGGTTCCGGGAGAGCGAGAGTCTGGGACGAAGCTCACCATCATCTGCAGAGGGCAGTTCGCAGATCCAAGACAGTCGCTGACCGGAGGAGGATTTCGGGTCCAGTCTACGTTCCAGGAGACAAGGTTTGGCTCTCCACTCGCGATATTCGTCTGCGACTGCCCTCCAAGAAACTGAGTCCCAGGTTTGTTGGCCCCTTTACCATCCTGGAACAGGTCAATCCCGTCACTTTCAAACTCCAGCTACCACCACAGTACAGAATTCATCACACATTTCACGTTTCCTTGCTCAAACCCTTTCACGAACCTCTTGTTCCCTCCACAGAACCTGGCCATGAAGAGGAACCTCCTCCCCCCTTGATGCTGGAAGAAGGGTCCATCTACTCCGTTCGTGAAATCCTGCAGTCCCGACGTCGTGGTGGTCAGTTGGAATATCTGGTCGATTGGGAAGGATACGGACCAGAGGAGAGATAATGGATCCCAAGAGTCGACATCCTAGATCCCACGCTCATGGAAGAGTTCCATTCCAGTCATCCTCAGTACCCTGGACCTCGTGGACGTGGAAGACCACCACGGCGTCGGAGACCTCGGCCCTCAGGAGCGGGCCCTGGGGAGGGGGGTAGTGTCACGGATTGGCCAGGTTCATCCACCACAATCACCCAGCGATCACAGTCACCTGAGTTTTAATAAGTCTCACCTGCACCCCATCAATCACCACTGCTTCATAAGCACACCTCACGCACCTCTCATTGTCCGGGCTCGTTTATCCGAAGCGGACTCATAGTGCTTCTCTCTGCGTGTTTCACTACTAAACTTACCTGTGTTTACTTACCTGTTTTCTACGTCGATTCCAGTCTGTTCCAGTCTGTCCAGATCTCATCTCGAGTGGTGACCGAGTCGTAAGCCTGTCTGTCCCATCAAGTGGTGCGTGAGTGTGTGCTGTCACCTGTCATCCTCTTCATACGAAGATCATCTCCACTCTGAAGTCTCATCCTGCCGTTCCTGCAAAAGATACAGCGATCATTCATTCACTAATTTCATTCAAGAACTCTGCACTTCTGAACTCTGATACTCACCTAAATTCTGCACGTTGAATCTTCTTGACACTCAGCTGTTTAAATAAACATTACATCACTACTTACCTTGTCCGTCTGCTTCCGTAACACTAATAGACTAATTGAGTGAAATCATTCGATTTATTCACAGGGTTTTATATTGTGACATATTTTCAATTAATTTAAATCTATTTAGTGTTATCAGAATTCATTGTCATCAGTTTGCCTAAAAGAACATATATGTTTTATGGATCATTTATGTGTGGTTATGGTTGGGAGAAGGTTGAATCTTTTTGTACCAATTTTCCTATTATGGCTATTTTAGAATGAAACGCTGAAACACAGGTTTGATTAGAAAGGAAGATCTGGCCTCAGATTCACTGCTTTAACACTGTATCGGTTCAGTGCGACTTTAGCCTTTATGACTTTCATCTTAGAATTTAGATTTTATTCCCAAAAAATATTACGACTTTATTCTCATTATGCTACCATCTGAAAATATGTCATAATCTTTCAAACAAAGCAATAAACCAGCAGATGACAAGAGTTTCAGTGATTTCACCACAAGCAAGAGGTGTTCGGCAGAAACATAATATAATAAAAGTCAGTTCTATAAAAAGAACTATCTTTTCTTAATGATAATAAATTCTCTCACCAAATAATCTAATTTAGTGACTGTAGGCGTTTGAGACGCTGATCAACACACAGCTGCATATTTTATGTTAGAGTCAGAACTACAAGTTTGATTAATATCCAATAAAACTACTTTATTCAGGCAAAAACCTTTTACAGCACTTAGTATGCAGTAGTGTCAGCACATATGCATATTAAATATGGTTCCTTGACAGAAGCCGTAAACATAAAGACAGAAAACATATACGAAATCTAATTGATCGCAAATAAACATCTTAACTATTCTTCGGTGAAGTTGGGTGAGGAATATTAGTCTACTGTCATAAGGAGCATGAGTTATAAATGAAGGTTTTTCAGCTTTTACTTCAGAGGATTTGTACTTCCGTCATCAGTCGGCCATTCAGATCGTCATCAATTAATTATTCAACGAGGAAAGAGGAGAAAGACAGCGATCTATACTGTTAAAACCTGCCAATAAAAGCTGTCCTCAAAGGATTGGGTTAGAATCCTCTAGACAGGATTAGTGTGTAAGCATGAGGAGCTGTCATGTGAAACGTAAATGTGCATGAAATGAGCGTTACGGGAGGCTTTCGAATGCCTTCTCTTCTATAGCGACTCCATTATTCCCTGTGATCCGACACCGGCTGCTGGCTCTATGCCCTTCACACAGCCTTCCTGATAGATGTAATACAGTAATAAATCATAAATAATAAATAGCGGTAGAAAGGAAGAAGCAAAAAGAGGTCAAAGAAGTCATTTCTAATCATCTGAGTGGACCGGAAGAAAAAGTATGTACAGAATAACACAATTTCAGCATTATATTGCCAGTTTATCAATGTAATCGCTCCCTTTAGACCTGCGGATTCGGCTGATGTGTGTGTGTTTCAGTCTCTAACTTGAGTCTCAATACATACTGTACACACTCACCATTATTATCCAATAAAGCTCATTTACAACCACTAAACCAAACCCTGACTCTAAACCTAAACAGCAAACCTTTTAATACTTAGAATTTAAAAAGTAACATTATTGTTGAATTATGAATCAGATTTGTTTTTTCACTGAGGCCACGCCCCTGATGTGAACACCTCCACCCGCTGTTTCTGTGCAAGTAATATTCATAAACACGATAAACCCAAATCTCCAAAACTATCTGTCAAGTTTACATTTTAATTACCGTATCAAATCAGTAATAAAGTCTCATAACAATGATATCATATGTTTCTTTTGTTTAAATCATTAAGCTGGACAAGTAGATATGTATATACACAAACGTGATTCACCCCTGAAGGTCACTGTGTGATTGTTGTTGGTGATGAAGACTCCTGTTATCACTAAATATGCTTTCTTCTAAATATGCATCTCGTGTTTCACAGCCCAAGCTGTTCAATAGCACCTGTGGTCTTTGTTGTCATCAAAGTAGCGCCATTGTATCAATTCCTTAAGCTACGATTATTCATTGTCCGTGTTTTAGTTACGGAAAGATCTCACAAACAACACTTCCACATATTGACTAGCACGTAACTTAGTGCATTTGTGTCATTTTGTGCGGATGCAAGTTATATTTTAAAACACTGATGAAAAGTGTATTGTTTATTTACATGGTATTTTTGTCATCAGTACGTTGTAATAATTTAATTAGCAAATGATGCAAATTTTCACAGAAATAACAAAACTGTTGACAGTGAGAAGATTATCACGATGAAGGGTGAGTTAATGGTGTGTTTTCTCTCTCTGTATTGGAGGAAGAGCAGACTGAGTGATGATTTGAAGCAGAGCCAGTGTAAATATGCTGCTATCACTGGAAGAGTCTTTGGAAAATGCCCATCATCACACTACGCTGCCATATGTGCTTTGAAGAGAACGGCCAAGAAAACCAATGGCAAACATTCTCTCACAGACAGAGAAAGTGAAGACAGTTTGATTATTTTACACTGAGAAAGAAGTCCTCATGTGTCCTTAGATCTAATCCTCTGTAGCTGTTCTTCATTGATCTCAGCGCATGAGCTTTGTGTTGAGCTCAGCCTTGAGGTCCTGCAGTGCTGCAATATTCATTATAATGCATAAATCATATCATTCATATCCATGGCTGTAGATGATACTAACACAATTAATAACTCGCTTGCAGGAACTTGAGGGAACTTGCTGAAGGTAAAGACTCTTTTTCAAATATTTCAAATCTGAAAATCAAATTTTAAGATAAAGGTTCCCTCAGACTTTTAGCCCTGACTTATAATATGTGTTTATTTTAGGATAAAGACTGACATTATAAATAATAAACATGATAAAGACATCATGGCACTTACTGCATGGCTACATCAATAAATGCATGGTCATGAAATTTAGATTTTTGTGTAAATAATATTATGATTTGAGAAGAGTGTGGAGTGAAACGAGACTCATGAAACTGGAAATCACTGAGACAACGTCTTATTATACAGTTTAGTGTCATTATAATTAAATATGTGAGAGCTTGACCAATCACAATCAGTGAAATAATATGAAATAATAAATAGCGTAAAAAGACAGATCCATTTCGCACGTACCTGATCTTGATATGCGAAGAACAGAATCATGAACAGAATCTCCAACAATAATATCAGGAGCAACAGAATGAAGAACTGTAGAAACACAAGCAGAAGAGAGAGCATGTTTATATGGGAGAGAATAGAAATATGACTTCTTTTGTAGTTTTACTATCAAAGATATTAGCAACTTGTTGTGGTCGTGTCTAGGCGCAGGTCCACCATCTGATCTGGATCCGGTCCGGATCCGGCTGACTACATCATGAGTTGTGTTAATCCTAACCATAACTTGATTACATTTTTGAATAACTCTTTACTCCACTACATTTGCGATGAGTAATGCAGTTACTCTTACATTTTGCATGACACTTACTTTTTCTGCAGCAGTTTATTTCTTCTACAACAGAAGTGATATCGCCACCTACAGGGCATTGAGTGAACTAAGTCTTGTGCATTTTGCCCAAACTTGACAACAATGCTGCTTTACACGAATGTGAGTGTATTAGCAGGCAGTTGCTGAATCACAGGCATGTCATGAGATGAGGACATGATTAGGCCAAAAGCAGCACGTCCAGTTCAAGAGGCTTTGACTGTTTCATTTTACTGAAAGGTGCAACAGATGATTTTTTTGTTATGCTGGTTGAAAGTCTCCTTATATCCTGATAGCAATCACTATGTTAAGTGGTCTAAATGTATTTTTATAATTATATATGTTAAAGACTGTTCTTTAACATATATATAACAATGATTGTTCAATCATTGAAATGATTGTTCAACATATAACATGAAATGATTGTTCAACATATAACAATGATTGTTCAATCATTGTATTCAGTCCGAATGAAACGATAGCATGTGTTCCCTCAATCAGCGTGTGTTTGCGTATACACTACTGCACAGTATGTTCATTATTGTAGGACATGGCTTTAGAGGAGGTGTGGCTTTGGAGGGGTGTGGCTTTGGAGGAGGCATGGCTTTGGAGGAGGTGTGGCTTTGGAGGGGTGTGGCTTTGGAGGAGGCATGGCTTTGGAGGAGGTGTGGCTTTGGAGGAGGCATGGCCTTGGCCTCGGATGAGGAGTGGCTTTGGAGGAGGCATGGCTTTGGAGGGGTGTGGCTTTGGAGGAGGTGTGGCTTTGGAGGAGGTGTGGCTTTGGAGGAGGCATGGCCTTGGCCTCGGATGAGGAGTGGCTTTGGAGGAGGCATGGCTTTGGAGGGGTGTGGCTTTGGAGGAGGTGTGGCTTTGGAGGGGGTGTGGCTTTGGAGGGGGTGTGGCTTTGGAGGAGGCATAGCTTTGGAGGAGGCATGGCTTTGGATGAGGTGTGGCATTGGAGGAGGTATGGCTTTGGAGGGGTGTGGCTTTGGAGGAGGCATGGCTTTGGAGGAGGTGTGGCTTTGGAGGGGTGTGGCTTTGGAGGAGGCATGCTTTGGAGGAGGTGTGTCTTTGGAGGGGTATGGCTTTGGAGGAGGCATGACCTTGGCCTCGGATGAGGTGTGGCTTTGGAGGAGGCATGGCTTTGAAGGGGTGTGGCTTTGGAGGGGTGTGGCTTTGGAGGAGGCATGGCATTGGCCTCGGATGAGGTGTGGCTTTGGAGGAGGCATGGCTTTGGAGGAGGTGTGGCTTTGGAGGGGTGTGGCTTTGGAGGAGGTGTGGCTTTGGAGGGGTGTGGCTTTGGAGGAGGCATGGCCTTGGCCTCGGATGAGGTGTGGCTTTGGAGGGGTGTGGCTTTGCAGGAGGCATGGCCTTGGCCTCGGATGAGGTGTGGCTTTGGAGGAGGTGTGGCTTTGGAGGAGGTATGGCTTTGGAGGAGGCATGGCCTTGGTCTCGGATGAGGTGTGGCTTTGGAGGGGGTGTGGCTTTGCAGGAGGCATGGCTTTGGATGCGGTGTGGCTTTGGAGGAGGTATGGCTATGGAGGAGGCATGGCCTTGGCCTCGGATGAGGTGTGGGTTTGGAGGAGGCATGTCCTTTTCCTCGGATGAGGTGTGGCTTTGGAGGAGGCATGGCTTTGAAGGGGTGTGGCTTTGGAGGAGGCATAGCTTTGGAGGAGGCATGGCTTTGGATGAGGTGTGGCATTATATGGGGAGGTATGGCTTTGGAGGGGTGTGGCTTTGGAGGAGGCATGGCTTTGGAGGAGGTGTGGCTTTGGAGGGGTGTGGCTTTGGAGGAGGCATGGCTTTGGAGGAGGTGTGGCTTTGGAGGGGTGTGGCTTTGGAGGAGGCATGGCCTTGGATGAGGTGTGGCTTTGGAGAAGGCATGGCTTTGAAGGGGTGTGGCTTTGGAGGGGTGTGGCTTTGGAGGAGGTATGGCTTTGGAGGAGGCATGGCCTTGGCTTCAGATGAGGTCTGATGACGACACAGCTTTGGCTTTGGAGGGGGTGTGGCTTTGGAGGAGGCGTGGCTTTGGCTTTATGGGAGGCGTGGCTTTGGAGGAGGCATGGCTTTGGAGGGGGTGTGGCTTTGGAGGAGGCATGGCTTTGGCTTTGGAGGGGGTGTGGCTTTGGAGGAGGCATGGCTTTGGCTTTGGAGGAGGTGTGGCTTTGGAGGAGGCGTAGCTTCGGCTTTATGGGAAGTTGTCAGTTGATTTAAAAAAACTGCATTGAAATATAACAAGCCCAAATTATACTGATAGTTAATGGTATTTTACCAGTATCTTTCTTGACTAACTATTAATAACGTAATTACTCAGAATATTGTATTCAGTGGCTAACATTTGGTGAAATTACCATACACAAAAGCATCTTAATAAAACATCTCTATTATGTCTTGTAAAGATATTTTCTGTGTTTTGTTGCATGGAAACTAGCCTGGCTAACGTCAGACCTCGTCTCATTGAGACGTGATCTGGGAACCACATGTTCATTTTCTTGTATTTGAGGCGTGGTTTACGAATGCCCAGAGCCGTTTATTGGGCGCTACGAATGTCTATCAAATGCGCCTGTACGTAGCTCATAGCCAATCGTTTCAATTATACCAGATGACGTATGTAGAGTGACAGAAATTCGACGAGGAAGACGACGAAATAAACTTGCGTTCTAAACTACTTAGAACACTATCTAAGGCTACATCGAAAGGTAACTTCGCGTCTGATGCCATGTTGGATCCATAGATATAAACAAACTGCTTCGGTGTGACGCATAGACGTCATCATCGTCTTGCTGCTCCCTCCCCGTTCTGTGATTGGTTCCCTTATTGAGGGGAAAATCTGGTCCATGGTGTCCAGGCTGCCTAGCAGCGTGAATAAAATCGCGCTGCGTGCAAGGCAGCATGGGGAAACCCAGGCTAGCATGGAAACAAAGAAGGAAAGAAAACATTATTCACTGGAAAAGTCCAAAATGTAAATTTCTGGTCCAATCTCTTTAACTCTTCCTCATTCTGTGTGAGGGAAATAAAGAAAGCCAGAGACTGTAGCCAAATTCAGAACCGCATACTAGCATTTCTTGCTATTTTTACCATATCTTTCTAAGGCAGGAATGATAAGAGCAGTACAGTAGTGTGCGGTTCTGAACCCGGCTGTAATCACAGGAGTTAAAGACTCACAGGAGAGCCAAGGCCGTCATTAAAATGAGCCCATGACATAAATTGCAGCTTAAGCAGTAAACATCATCATCCCCCATGTGGACATGAGAATATTTTATCATAAATCATCTTCAGCCTGCAAATGCGATAGTCCCTGCAGTGATTGCAGCAATATATATTCACAGACGACACTCACATCGGCACTGAACCGGAAACAGCTAGAGCAAATAAACACCAGCTAAACATTATAATTCAGTGTTTCATTTATCTTTCTAATCAAATACATTTACACACATATATTTACAGCAAAAATAGGGTCTGCGTGTTTAGATGAGAGATTTTACTTCTATTCACAGCATTTTTCACTTAGCTTGTTTTCTTCAATTGGCTGGTGGAAAAAAAATGTTTTGGTGGATTTTGCGCTTTATGTACAGACCCTTTCCAAAAAAATAGAATATCATGGAAAAGTTTATTTATTTCCATAATTCCATTCAAAATGTTAAACTTCCATAGATTATAGATTCAGGGCCCACAACTTAAACGATTTCAAGTATTTAGTTGTTTATTTGTACATAATTTGGGCTTCCAGCTCATAAAACCCACGAAAACAGGATTTCAAAAAATTAGAATATTACATGAAATCACACAGTAATTACACAGTGATACCATGGTCATTAAACCAGGTTTTGGTTCTTTTGGCAGTGTGGGCAGGTGCAAATCCTGCTGGAAAATGAAGGAAGCATGAAGTGCTCTGGAAATGTCCTGGTAGACGGCTGCGTTGATTCTGGATTTAATAAAGCACAGTGGACCAAAGTCCTCTTTTCTGATGAGAGTCCTCTTTTTCTCATTTGGAAACCAAGGTCCCAGAGTCTGGAGGAAGAATGGAGAGGCACACAATCCAAGATGCTGGAAGTCCAGTATGAAGTTTCCACAGTCTGTGTTGGTCATCGGCTGGTGTTGGTCCACTGTGCGGTCCACTCAACGCAGCCGTCTACTAGGACATGTTCAGAGCACTTCATGCTTCCTTCATTTTCCAGCAGGATTTGCACCTGCCCACACTGCCAAAAGAACCAAAACCTGGTTCAATGAACATGGTATCACTGTGTAATTACTGTGTGATTTCATGTAATATTCTAATTTTTTGAAATCCTGATTTCGTGGGTTTTATGAGCTGGAAGCCCAAATTATGTACAAATAAACAACTAAATACTTGAAATCGTTTAAGTTGTGGGCCCTGAATCTATAATCTATGGAAGTTTAACGTTTTGAATGGAATTATGGAAATAAATAAACTTTTCCATGATATTCAAATTTTTTGGAAAGGGTCTGTATGTGACCCCCAGGGGGCGCACTCAGGCGCACAATATAAATACCTAAGCTAGACTGAGCTAGAAAAACCAAACTGCGCTCCCCCTCAAGCTATCTAGGCAGGTTATGTCCAATGAAGGAACAGAAATGGGACTGATGTACTCAAACATAACTTATTAAACACTAGACAATATTATACTGGTTGGCAATCAGAGCAAGCAATTTGTCCCTATAGGTAACAGTGGGCGAAATTCTACAATAAAAAAAAAAAAAGTCACAGTGAATAAAGTCTCATAGTAGATGAGTTACAGTGTATAAAGTCTCATAATACATAGACTACAGTGAATAAATTCGAATAAATAGATACTGTTCAATACACACACTCCAACACTGCAAGAGACACTTCACACCAAATAGGCCGTACACACACTAATACTTCACACTAGTGAACACTGCAGAATAAGCACTGTCCCCACAGGAGATATTGCACAATGCCCATAGGCCAAATTTGGTGATATAGTGATTGCCAAACAAGCAGACAAAACAAAAAAAACATTTAGGTTAGCAGGCTAACGCTAGCAGACCTCCACCCTTGGCCCACCTAGTCCCAGGCCCACACAAAACAGTGGTGGCAGATTTACAAGGCACGCACATACATCCAAAGAAAGGAAAAATAAAACCGAATGATTAAACCCAGGAAAAACAGTGGCCAGTTGGACAGACGAAGGAAATCCCCCTGTAATCAAAAGCATAAATGGTTTATAATGCTATGTTTAGTGGCATTGTGGCAATTAAAAAAAAATTAAATCTCTGATTGAAAGACTATAACTAAAAAAAAAGGGTTTAAATGAATTTACGTTTTTTAAACCAGTCTAGATGAATTAGAGCTGTATGCACCGTACCAATGAGGTTTAATGGTGTGACTGACTAATAGCTGTGCACATTCCCGCCAGCGTTGCTTCTCTTCATAGGCAATATCCGGCAGTAAACGATCAGAGCTGAAAGCACTACACGTTACGTCTACAGGACAAAGGGGCCAGTAAACTTACGCTGCTGCAAACCTGTGTAGAATCACTACTCACTTTTATGCGAGCAAAGTTTCTGTAGACTCATAACTGCGTGTACCATTTACTGGTCACCATATGCACAGATGCCAGGCCGAGCTACAAACAAACAATGAACCGTATTAGGCGCTTCTCAATGAGAATGAGTTTAGCGTTAAAGACAAATAGGCGTAACCTTCCAAAAAGACACAGCTGATACTCCAAGAGGCTCACTCTTCAACTCACACCGCTCTAATGTTCTCCTGTCCGTTTAAAGAGAAGATAAGAAGATTATTTAAAGATCCAAATAATCAGTGCCAGTGGGCAGACCTTCAAGCTACACTTCCCGTCTCAACCCTACACGCTACATTTATTTAAGTGATTTATGTATACTGTATATATTACTCTCACAATAGGAATAAATGGATGACTGTGTAAATCCCAGTATAAGGTGATCTGCAGATATACAGAAGAACGAGTGGAAGATCTGCTGCTGACAGAGAAATGAGAAAGCTGTTGAGATTGTTTTTACGCCACTGAGTTGTGCTGATCTGATGAAGGGAAGAGGTTTGAACATGAAGGGCCATGACTAGACCGACCACCATTCGTCTGTGCCCTTCAGGATTTTTAGCATGCATTCAGCTGAAATAAAACAATCCAGCTCAGGCCCTGTGAGGTTCTGACGGACCGATATCTGCATCTATCTTGGGACGCTCTGACAGAATGTAGATCTCACTGGCCCCTTGAAACATGTCCTCTAAAACTCTCTGCAGGTCTCTGATTGCTTTTTAAAAGTCAAGATACACTAGATTCAGAGAGTAAACATTTTTTTTCGGAATTGGGGCACAGGTCAGGAAGCAGACAGACTGGCTAAACCGACCGTCTGCCAGCCGTCTCACGTCACCAAGGTCAGATAAATCCCATCACAAGAATCTTCAAGATTCTTATAATACTAATGCGTCACAAAGTTGGGGGACGAAGATTGGAGGTTATAGAGACTAAACATGCCACACATATGATTTTGGTTAACCATATGCAAGTCTGAAACATTAACCCAAGAGAGTTTAAAAGGGAGAATGAATACATAGACCAAACCACATAAAAGGAAAATCATGAGATGGGAAAATTAGATACCTTTATATATTTCTCAAGTGGTTATATATAGAATATATAGGATTAACAGGGTTTATTTCTCCTCCTTAGCAAGAATTAAGTGAGGATCACAACTCTCTGGAAATTCCTTTTGGGGTCGTAAAACTCTTATCAGTCTCAATGTGTCCTGTAACAGGACTCCGGGTTCTGCCAGTGTGTTCGCTTCATTTGGGATGTTACTTTTGGGGGAAGTTTCATAGACTTTAGTTGGGAGAGTGAGTTTGCTGGATTATTCATTAAATATAATGAATAATTTGTTTGTGTCTGATTGGTCCAGATGTTACAGCTGATGACTAGTAATTTCCTACTCCTAATAATTTCCTACTTAATACTACTAGAAAAAACAGAGATTCTAATTATTGGACAAAAAAACGTCCTCACGTAATAACCTAGAATACTGTCTAACACTTGATGGCTGCTCTGTCAAGTCTTCGTCGTCGGTTAGGAACCTGGGTGTGCTCTTTGATACCAATCTTTCATTTGAAAGTCACGTGTCTAGTATCTTTAAAACCGCATTTTTCCACCTTAAAAAGATATCTAAATTACCTCATATGCTCTCATTGACAAATGCGGAACAATTAGTCCATGCGTTCATGACCTCAAGGCTAGATTATTGTAATGCTCTACTGGGTGGTTGCCCTGCACGCTTAATAAACAAACTACAGCTAGTTCAAAACGCAGCAGCTCGAGTTCTTACCAGAACCAGGAAGTATGACCATATTAGCCCTGTTCTGTCAAAACTGCACTGGCTCCCTATTAAACATCGCATAAATTTTAAAATATTGCTGATTACTTACAAAGCACTAAATGGTTTAGCTCCGCAGACTGCTGGTGGTAGATCCTTCTCCTATTTAGCACCAAAACTCTGGAAGAGTCTTCCTACCATTGTCCGGGAAGCAGACACTGTCACGATCCACACTTAGTGAAACAAAGGAGGAACCAATAGCGGTATAAGATTTATTAAGGGTAATCCAAAAGCAATGGTCAAGTCCAGGCATGGGTCAAAAACCGATAAAGCAATCCAAAACACAAGAAACAGGAACAGGCAGGAAACAGACACAGAAGTGGCGTGAAATACAACAAGGACTCCGTGACAAACACTAAACAGGCAGGGTATTTATACACAGGGAAATGACAATGATAATGGGAAACAGGCTGAGTGCAATGATCAGTAATAAGGGACAGCTGAGTGCAATGAAAAGACAAGGATCATGGGGAATGTAGTTCAAGAGTGTGCTGGACACCGTGAGGAAGGAGGACATCTAGTGGTGACCCAAGGAACATAAACCAGACACTGTGACATAACCCCCCCTCTACGGAGCGGCTACCAGACGCTCCAAGACATAACAAAAAACGAAACCCAACAAAAGTCCAGGAGGAAGGTGCAACGGTGGAGGATCAGGGGAAGGGATGGAGGGCCAGGACCATGGAGGGGAACAGAAACAGGGGTGATGACTTAGCCGGGGCCAGGGCAAAGCAGACGGCCCATCGGGCGGCCATGGCGAAGACGACCCTTCGGGCGGCCATGGCGGAGACTTTCCCTCGGGCGGCCAGGGCGGAGACTCTCCCTCGGGCGGCCAGGGCGGAGACTTTCCCTCGGGCGGCCAGGGCGGAGACTTTCCCTCGGGCGGCCAGGGCGGAGACTTTCCCTCGGGCGGCCAGGGCGGAGACTTTCCCTCGGGCGGCCAGGGCGGAGACTTTCCCTCGGGCGGCCAGGGCGGAGACTTTCCCTCGGGCGGCCAGGGCGGAGACTTTCCCTCGGGCGGCCAGGGCGGAGACTTTCCCTCGGGCGGCCAGGGCGGTGTCAACAGTCCATCGGGCGGCCAGGGCGGAGACTTTCCCTCAGGCGGCCAGGGCGGTGTCAACAGTCCATCGGGCGGCCAGGGCGGAGACTTTCCCTCAGGCGGCCATGGCGGTGAAGACCCCTCGGGCGGCCAGGGCGGTGTCAACAGTCCATCGGGCGGCCAGGGCGGAGACTTTCCCTCGGGCGGCCACGGCGGTGAAGACCCCTCGGGCGGCCACGACGCAGGAACTGGAACTGGCACCAACGGCTCAGGCACTGGAACTGGCACCACCGGAACTGGCACTGGAACTGGCCCCACCGACTCAGGTTCAGGAACAGACACAGACTCCGGCTCAGGAACTGGAACATACACAGACACAGACACTGGCTCCGGCTCAGGAACTGGAACAGACACAGACACTGGCTCCGGCTCAGGAACTGGAACATACACAGACACTGGCTCCGGCTCAGGAACTGGAACATACACAGACACTGGCTCCGGCTCCGGCTCTGGAACATACACAGACACTGGCTCCGGCTCAGGAACTGGAACAGACACAGACACTGGCTCCGGCTCAGGAACTGGAACATACACAGACACTGGCTCCGGCTTAGGCTCTGGAACATACACAGACACTGGCTCCGGCTCAGGAACAGACGACACTGGCTCCGGCTCAGGAACAGACGACACTGGCTCCGGCTCAGGAACAGACGACACTGGCTCCGGCTCAGGAACAGACGACACTGGCTCCGGCTCAGGAACAGACGACACTGGCTCCGGCTCAGGAACAGACGACACTGGCTCCGGCTCAGGAACAGACGACACTGGCTCCGGCTCAGGAACAGACGACACTGGCTCCGGCTCAGGAACAGACGACACTGGCTCCGGCTCAGGAACAGACACCACCGGCCCAAGAACAGGAACAGACATCACCGGCTCAGGAACAGACACCACCGGCTCAGGAACAGACACCACCGGCCCAGGAACAGACACCACCGGCTCAAGTGTGTGCGTAGCCCACACACACCACATGGCTGTGGCCATAATGGCCAGTGTCGTGGTCACTGAGGGCTCAGGAACAGACGCCACTGGCTCAGGCTCAAGAACAGACACCGCCGGCTCAGGCTCAGGAATAGACACCACCGGCTCAGGCCCAGGAACAGACACAGGCTCGACGGCGGCCATCTTGTCCGAAGACACAGGCTCGGCAAGCATGACGTGAACAGGCTCGGCGGCGGCCATCTTTTCCGAAGACACCGGCTCGGCAGGCTTGACGTGAACAGGCTCGGCGGTGGCCATCTTGTCCGAAGACACAGGCTCGGCAGACGTGACGTGAACGCTCTCGGCGGCGGCCATCTTGTCCGAAGACATAGGCTCGGCAGACGTGACGTGAACATTCCTGGGTGTTTCTAGGATCTTAAGTAGCGTTGAAAAATAATCAAACAATGTTCCAGTGGCCATCTCCTCAGGGGACACCAGCTCCGCGTCGGCCATCTTGTCCGAAGACACAGGCTCGACAGACGTGACGTGAACAGACTCTGGATCGGCCGCCGTGACATGAACAGTCTCTGGATCAGCAGACGTGTTCCTTTTCCCTCTTCTCCGTCCACGACGGCGAGATGGTGGTTGCGGTCCGTCCCTCACGAGCCCAGGGTCGAAGGGGGGCCATGGTGAAGAGCGCTGTTGGATCTCCACTCGACCACCTCCTCCTCTGCGACCACCCCGGGTCCCACGAAAAATAACTAGGCGGGTTCCCTTAAAAAATTCTCTCCTCTCCAGTTCGGTGGCTGGGGAAGAGAAGTTTGAACTCATACTGCTGGTTCTTGTTTGACGGAGTCCTTCTGTCACGATCCACACTTAGTGAAACAAAGGAGGAACCAATAGCGGTATAAGATTTATTAAGGGTAATCCAAAAGCAATGGTCAAGTCCAGGCATGGGTCAAAAACCGATAAAGCAATCCAAAACACAAGAAACAGGAACAGGCAGGAAACAGACACAGAAGTGGCGTGAAATACAACAAGGACTCCGTGACAAACACTAAACAGGCAGGGTATTTATACACAGGGAAATGACAATGATAATGGGAAACAGGCTGAGTGCAATGATCAGTAATAAGGGACAGCTGAGTGCAATGAAAAGACAAGGATCATGGGGAATGTAGTTCAAGAGTGTGCTGGACACCGTGAGGAAGGAGGACATCTAGTGGTGACCCAAGGAACATAAACCAGACACTGTGACAGACACAATCTGTCAGTTCAAAGCTAGACTAAAGACACATCTCTTTGACCTAGCATACACATAACACATTATAGACTTCTATAATTCAATGTTAGGCTGCATAGATTAGGTCAGCCGGAACCGGGAACACTTCCCATAAATCCTGATGTACTCGTTACATCATAAGAAGAATGGCATCTACGCTAATATTAGTCTCTCTGTTTATCCCGAGTCCTGAAGTGTCACTAGTCTCTCCTCTGTGAAGACCTCCCTCCCTTCCCTTTACCTATCTACAGATAAAGCGTTGTATATTCAAACACGCATACCTATAGACTGAACTCTTAATATGCATCTGCACGCCATCGGCGTTCTCACAGGTTTGCATTTTTAAAGTTTGCGCAGAGAGAATTTAAGAGTTTTCTGTTAAAAAGGTGTCGTGATAGCGGCCCCTAAGTTAATAACTATTGATCGTTGCGCTGGAAATGAATCAATCAAAACTACCTTTAGCTGGACAATAACTTTATTCTAGAGCTGCTATAAAGCCAAAACAATATCTGTTACTTAAATTTCCTATTATCAATGTAAAGCCACTTTGGAACAATCTACATTTTTAAAAGCATTATATAAATGAAGATGACTAGACTTGAATTTTTTTAAATCTCACCAATCTCAAAACTGTTTTAAAATGGCTTCTCCCTATGGAACAAATGGTGTAAACCAGGGCTTTTAAAAGCATTCCTGGAGCCTTTGTGGACGTCTTTCTTATTGGACGCACCCAGCTCAGCTCAGCTCAGCTTATGGAGTCTATTCAGTGTCACCGATGTGCTCCTTACGTCATAAGAAGAATTTCATCTACGCTAACAGTAGTCTCTCTGTTTATCCCCTGTAGTCAGCCGGATCCGGACCATATCCAGATCAGATGGTGGACCTGCGCCTAGACACGACCACAACGCATGATGTAGTCAGCCAGATCCAGGCCGTATCCAGATCAAATTGAGGACCTGCGCCTAGACATGACCACAACGCATGATGTAGTCAGCCGGATCCAGGCCGTATCCAGATCAGATGGAGGACCTGCATCTAGACACGACCACAACACATGATGTAGTCAGCCAGATACGGGCCGTATCCAGATCAGATGGAGGACCTGCTCCTAGACACGACCACAACACATGATGTAGTCAGCTGGATTCAGGCCAACCACAACGCATGATGTAGTCAGCCGGATCCAGGCTGTATCCAGATCAGATGGAGGACCTGCACCTAGACACGACCACAGCGCATGATGTAGTCAGCCGGATCCGGGCCGTATCCAGATCAGATGGAGGACCTGCGACTAGACACGACAACAACGCATGATGTAGTCAGCCGAATACGGGCCTTATCCAGATCAAGATGGAGGACCTGCGCCTAGACACGACGACAACGCATGATGTAGTCAGCCGGATCTAGGCCGTGTCCAGATCAGATGGAGGACCTGCGCCTAGACACGACCACAACGCATGATGTAGTCAGCTGGATTCAGGCCGACCACAACGCATGATGTAGTCAGCCGGATCCAGGCTGTATCCAGATCAGATGGAGGACCTGCACCTAGACACGACCACAGCGCATGATGTAGTCAGCCAGATCCGGGCCGTATCCAGATCAGATGGAGGACCTGCGAATAGACACGACAACAACGCATGATGTAGTCAGCCAGATACGGGCCGTATCCAGATCAAATGGAGGACCTGCGCCTAGACACGACCACAACGCATGATGTAGTCAGCCGGATCCAGGCCGTATCCAGATCAGATGGAGGACCTGCTCCTAGACACGACCACAACACATGATGTAGTCAGCTGGATTCAGGCCGACCACAACGCATGATGTAGTCAGCCGGATCCAGGCTGTATCCAGATCAGATGGAGGACCTGCACCTAGACACGACCACAGCGCATGATGTAGTCAGCCGGATCCAGGCCGTATCCAGATCAAGATGGAGGACCTGCGACTAGACACGACAACAACGCATGATGTAGTCAGCCGAATACGGGCCTTATCCAGATCAAGATGGAGGACCTGCGCCTAGACACGACGACAACGCATGATGTAGTCAGCCGGATCTAGGCCGTGTCCAGATCAGATGGAGGACCTGCGCCTAGACACGACCACAACGCATGATGTAGTTAGCCGGATCCAGGCCGTATCCAGATCAAATGGAGGACCTGCGCCTAGGCACGACCACAACGCATGATGTAGTCAGCCAGATCCAGGCCGTATCCAGATCAAGATGGAGGACCTGCGCCTAGACATGACCACAACGCATGATGTAGTCAGCCGGATCCAGGCCGTGTCCAGATCAGATGGAGGACCTGCGCCTAGACACGACAACAACGCATGATGTAGTCAGCCGGATCCAGGCCGTATCCAGATCAGATGGAGGACCTGCGCCTAGACACGACCACAACGCATGATGTAGTCAGCCGGATCCAGGCCGTATCCAGATCAAATTGAAGACCTGCGCCTAGACATGACCACAACGCATGATGTAGTCAGCCGGATCCAGGCCGTATCCAGATCAGATGGAGGACCTGCATCTAGACACGACCACAACACATGATGTAGTCAGCCAGATACGGGCCGTATCCAGATCAAATGGAGGACCTGCGCCTAGACACGACCACAACGCATGATGTAGTCAGCCGGATCCAGGCCGTATCCAGATCAGATGGAGGACCTGCTCCTAGACACGACCACAACACATGATGTAGTCAGCTGGATTCAGGCCGACCACAACGCATGATGTAGTCAGCCGGATCCAGGCCGTATCCAGATCAAATGGAGGACCTGCGCCTAGACACGACAACCACGCATGATGTAGTCAGCCGAATACGGGCCATATCCAGATCAAGATGGAGGACCTGCGCCTAGACACGACAACCACGCATGATGTAGTCAGCCGAATACGGGCCATATCCAGATCAAGATGGAGGACCTGCGCCTAGACACGACCACAACGCATGATGTAGTCAGCCGGATCCAGGCTGTGTCCAGATCAGATGGAGGACCTGCGCCTAGACACGACAACAACGCATGATGTAGTCAGCCGAATACGGGCCTTATCCAGATCAGATGGAGGACCTGCGCCTAGACATAACCACAACGCATGATGTAGTCAGCCGAATACGGGCCGTATCCAGATCAGATGGAGGACCTGTGCCTAGACACGACCACAACGCATGATGTAGTCAGCCAGATCCAGGCCGTGTCCAGATCAGATGGAGGACCTGCGCCTAGACACGACAACAACGCATGATGTAGTCAGCCGTATCCAGGCCGTATCCAGATCAGATGGAGGACCTGCGCCTAGACACGACCACAACGCATGATGTAGTCAGCCGGATCCAGGCCGTATCCAGATCAGATGGAGGACCTGCGCCTAGACACGACCACAACGCATGATGTAGTCAGCCGGATCCGGGCCGTATCCAGATCAGATGGAGGACCTGCGCCTAGACACGACCACAACACATGATGTAGTCAGCCGGATCCGGGCCGTATCCAGATCAGATGGAGGACCTGCGCCTAGACACGACCACAACGCATGATGTAGTCAGCCGGATCCAGGCCGTATCCAGATCAGATGGAGGACCTGCACCTAGACACGACCACAACGCATGATGTAGTCAGCCGGATCCAGGCCGTATCCAGATCAGATGGAGGACCTGCACCTAGACACGACCACAACGCATGATGTAGTCAGCCGGATCCAGGCCGTATCCAGATCAGATGGAGGACCTGCGCCTAGACACGACCACAACACATGATGTAGTCAGCCGGATCCATTCATGTTCACCTGTTGTTCGGAGGAGTGGAAATGGCGCTAATTAACTTTCCTGCCTTTCACCTGCGGCTGATCATCTGGATTCCTGCTAGTTTCTCTATAGCGCTTTCCGACCAAGTAGTTACAGGAACTTAGTTATAGGAACTGTCCACTTCTAAACAGTTCTATGAACTACTCTCCCCCAAACTCGTTTTGCTGTTTGCGTTCGCACTGGCCAAGTGGCTATAGGAACTGGTAGGAGGGGTAAGGGAGTGACGCAAACACGGTGACTTTTATTTTGACGGCGCTGAGAACGCCAGAGCAAACAATGCTCGCATTCTCTGTGTTTATTAGTTAGCGATCTGTCTAACAATATGTTATTAGATAGAACTGTTATAGAAAGTAGACAGTATATGAAAAAAAGGTTATTAGCCTATGCCGTGTGGTTGATGTCCAGTGTTGCTAGCTGAGCAGAAATACATAATCATGTTTGACTGGGTCCCCTCAAAGTTGCGTTGGATATTCTCTTCAGCATAAAGGTTTAGAGGCCCATCTATCACTGTTTTCCATGTTTGTATCTAGTTTCTGGAGTAAATATACAGGCTATAATCTGTGTGTCTACATATAGCTGTTTTAAAAATGGCAGGTGCTGGTGTTTTGCGTGCATTCGGTCATCAGCGTACACTAACGTCACGGGTAGTTCCTATAGTGCTGGTTTAGACCCTACTCTGAAGTAGGAGCTAAATTAGTTCCTCCAAATGGAGTTCCTAGAACTAAAGTCGCTCCTAGTCGGCGTGTTCGCACCGCAGGAACATACGGATACTTTAGCCAATAGTTCTAGGAACTGTGAAAAGGTTCCTCCGGTCGGAAAGAGGCTTATATCTACTCGATGTCCATTATTGCCACTCTGATTCAAGAGCCATATATTATCATTTGAGCAGAATGCCACATTTATGTGAGACAAACTCATGTCACTTCAAGAAGAAATGCTCTTGTTACACGTCTTTTATTCTAAAACTTGCTAATTGACTGTGATTATTTCATAATAGAGCCCTTTCACATGTCCTGTTGGATGTTTTGTTTTACATGCTAGTGTACTGGTTCACTCACGCTCAGGAGTAACGGACGGTTCTCTTTGACCGCACCCACACACCCCAGACAGCCAATCACCATGATGATACTTCCAGCAGCGATGAGCAGATTAGCGGCCGAGAGCGACGGAAGGGAGGATGAGAGGGTGGCGAAGCTTCCCTGAGTGATGGAAAGCCAAACTCCCACTCCGAGAATCCCACAGCCGCCCAGCTGAGAGAGAGAGAGAGCGAGGGGGAAAGGGGAGAGAGCGAGAGAGAGAGCGCGAGGGGGAAAGGGGAGAGAGCGAGAGAGAGAGAGCGAGACAGAGAGAGAGAGAGAGCGCACGAGGGGGAAAGGGGAGAGAGTGAGATAGAGAGAGAGAGAGAGAGAGAGAGCGAGAGAGAGAGCGCGAGGGGGAAAGGGGAGAGAGCGAGAGAGAGAGAGAGGGGGGGGGGAAGGAGAGGGGGGGAGAGAGAGAGAGAGAGAGAGAGAGGGGGGGGGAAAGGAGAGGGGGGGAGAGAGAGAGAGAGAGAGAGAGAGAGAGAGAGAGAGAGAGAGAGAGAGAGAGAGAGAGAGAGAGAGAGAGAGAGAGAGAGAGAGAATGTAAGACAACACTGAGCTGATGGAAAGGTGCACAGACAAAACAACATTTGATATACAACTGGCATAAATTTATTTAGTGTCACTAATCTTAAAAAGTATTTCAAGGCATCGTGTCACATGATTAAAGAGGGCCTGTTCTGTCTCCACATGTGAGACACAGATGTGCATGTATGTCTAAAACAGCTCCAGCTCATTATAATGCAGTCTGCCAGTCTTGTCACGGGACACTGAACGAGAGACGAGGATTCAAGTGCAGAGAAGATTTAATAAACAAACATGGACAAAATACAAAAACTCAGATACCAACAGCACAGGAACATCAAATACAGGTAACACGGACACAGACACTGGCTCCGGCTCAGGAACTGGAACAGACACAGACACTGGCTCCGGCTCAGGAACTGGAACATACACAGACACTGGCTCCGGCTCAGGAACTGGAACATACACAGACACTGGCTCCGGCTCCGGCTCTGGAACATACACAGACACTGGCTCCGGCTCAGGAACTGGAACAGACACAGACACTACAGGCCCAGGCACAGGAACAGATACCACCGGCTCAGGTTCAGGAACAGACACCACCTGCTCAGGTTCAGACGCCACCGGCTCAGGAACAGACGCAGGCTCGACGGCGGCCATCTTGTCAGGAGACACCGGCTCGGCAGGCTTGACGTGAACAGGCTCGGCGGTGGCCATCTTGTCCGAAGACACAGGCTCGGCAGACGTGACGTGAACGCTCTCGGCGGCGGCCATCTTGTCCGAAGACATAGGCTCGGCAGACGTGACGTGAACATTCCTGGGTGTTTCATGTATCCAAAATCAAACCCGTGTTTTATTCCCGTATTAATCCGCCAGCCCCGGTTCCCCCACCGCCGCGTCTCGTAGACGGGGAACCAACCTATTCGGTAGATCGTATTCTGGACAAGAGGCGGAGGGGACGCGGATTCCAGTACTTGGTGGACTGGGAAGGTTACGGTCTGGAGGCGAGAAGTTGGGTACCTGCCAGAGACATTCTGGATCACTCCCTTATTGATGATTACAATCGACAGGTAAGGGAGCCTAGGGACGCCAGGAGGCGTTCTTAGGGGAGGGGGTACTGTCACGGTTCATAAATTCATTGTTTCCTTCGTGTCTCGTGTAACTGTTGTTCTGTGTGTGTTTGTGTGTGAGTGGGCGTGGCACTCATTCCGGATGATCAGCGATCCAGCTGATCTCATTCATCACCCCAGCTGCAGCTCATTCAGTCTCCTATAAAACCTCACCGCACTCTTCTATCATTGTCATTTCCCTGTGTATAAATACCCTGCCTGTTTAGTGTTTGTCACGGAGTCCTTGTTGTATTTCACGCCACTTCTGTGTCTGTTTCCTGCCTGTTCCTGTTTCTTGTGTTTTGGATTGCTTTATCGGTTTTTGACCCATGCCTGGACTTGACCATTGCTTTTGGATTACCCTTAATAAATCTTATACCGCTATTGGTTCCTCCTTTGTTTCACTAAGTGTGGATCGTGACAAGTCTCTCAAGGCTAAACTCACAGCCAAGAGAATGCAACATAATGTCTGTTATCAAACGGCTCTGTTTAGAGATTGCCTTTCGGAAATATTTCAGTCTTTTAAGATGCCTAGTTCATCCTCACTCAAACACACGCCATTGATTCACCCAAAACAAAAAATCGAATTATTCCCAAATCAAAAATGAGTTTAAACTAAAAGGGATTCAACTGTCTCATGCATCTGTCTTTTTCATTAACATTAAAAGGTATTTGATGAGATGTTGGTGAATTAAACACTGATCATCGTTTCTGAACTCACGACTCATGATTCATGGGTTAAATCACAGTTAGTAATCAAGCCACTAGAATGTGTGGCAAAACATGTTCAATAAATAAAGCATAAATAACAGGTCCCAGAAAACAAACGTATAACAACATGCTACAATAACCTTGATGACCATGACTTCACTATCGTTGAACTGAAGACACCGTGAAACAAAGTAAGCAGTTTTCAAGGAACATGTTTGAGGAACTTAATAAAACAGAATGACCCAAAAATACAGCAAGGGTAGTTTCTGGACTTTGACCGTTTTCTTCATGTCATTTTATATCATTAGAACTGAAAATGAAATGTGCTTGATCTCATTTGATAATTTCTATTGATGACCAGGAAGCAAAAGATCAGATCAGAATGAACAGCTTCACAATCGGAAACACTCGAACATCTAGAGCCATTCTGATCGGATGAGCCACAGCTGAAGTCCTCTGTTTCTCTCTCGCATGCAAATAATGTGGAGCTGTACAGTAATATCTCCAGCGTATCGTGGCAGAGCAACACCTCCACCGCTCGCCTCAGCTCTGCTGTGATGGTTTGACGTCAGTGAATCACATTGAGAAGCCGTGAGCTCCTGGATCTGTGCTCCATCTCTCCTCTCAGCTCCTGCTGCTCACACACCTGCTCTTCTGGCTCTCTCCTGTCAGCCCTTCCTCTTCATTCATGCAGTTCACACACACTCATGCCTGTTAGCAGACAGTGCAGCTCATTGTGTCATGATTAGCGGCCGCTAACTCGTTTATGCAGGTGTGAAGCGTGTTTGTCTTGCTGATGTGGGTCAGCTGGTTCCCTGGGGTAAGATGCGCCGCACAATCCTGCCGGCTGCAGTATTTATAGGGAAGCGTAAAGTGCTGTTAGCGAACGGGTCTGATGTGCTGGAGGACACACACGCCTGGCTCTTGCTTCTGCGTGAGATGGAGAGAGTATCTGTCCTGATCTACAGTTTAGAGGGAGGTTTGGAAAAGTCCATTCAAAACCCATAAACCCATAAACACATTCACGTGATTTTGATTTTGAACACATGAATTTTTGATACGACATAAACATGAAACGTTTAGTTATGCACACACACACACACACACACACACACGCACGCGCACACACACACGCACGCACGCACACACACAAACACTCTCACACACACAAAAATATTGGGTAAACTAGAGCATTTTTTCTAGTGTGTTTTTTTTTATGAGCTTTTCCCACTGACTGAACTAATTTATATTCAACGTTTCTCTCGACTCTCCACCATTTTTTTCACTGAGTTTGTTGCAATGCAGTGTGGGATTTACTTCTCTGCAAAGAATATATGGGATGCTGCCTTGGAATTTGGCCAAAAAAGGCATCTTTTAATTCCTCCAGTTTGACTGCCTGAAAACACGGCCTACACTGGAGCTCAGCAACACTAACCCACAGTAAAATACTGCACTAGGCTTTTCATATGTCTTGATTTCTCTGCAACATGCATCTTTACTCAGCCAAGATAAAGCCTGTATTCTGAGGCTCAGGGACTGAAGTGAAGCCATCGACACTGTTATACCGCATACACACTGATCCGCTTATCATCAGATTTCTATGTCATCCTTGGTGGTCAGTGTATTCTGGAGCATTTATTGAAGATGTTTTATCTCTAACGGCTTCATCAGTGCGAACTGTTCACCGCACGGTTTACTCTCCTGTTATCAGCTGATGTTGCTGTCGGACTGATCCAGAAGCTCAGTCACAGAGTCTCAGAGCTGCAGAGGGTTGGGCAGCGATTCTTCCATTTGAAATCTTTGAAAAGAAGGGTTGTAATGCAGGGTTTAAAGTCTTTGCTAGGATTTGAGTCTATTTTCTTGCCATGTTTCTAGGGATTTTTGCTCTGTTGACTTCAAGTGGAGGACCATTTATGTAAACAGCTTTTCCAAAGCGAAGAAAATTACAGGGCATCCAAAATCCTGTTGGTTATCAGGAAGCTTCATATATGTGTGTGTATATATGCAGATTTATTTTTTACAGCCATCTTTGATCATATTGACTGTGGCGAGCAGGACGAGTGTGATTACGGTGGCGCGATTGATAATGAGCAACTCGGTCTCGTGTCTCTCACGGAGGAGCAGATAAAGGAGGAGCGACGACAGTGGAGATCGAGAGACACCAGGCCTGGATTTTATTTGATGTTTATGTTTTATTTGATGTGACAGCATTCGTCCGTGAGTGGCTGCTGTCTTTTACTTTTGTTTTGTATTCGTTATTTTTGGTGTTAAAATGTGTTGAATGTTCGCCATTCCCGCCTCCTTCCCATAATAATGAACTTTGCTACATTTACCAAGGGGGCAAATAATTCTGACCAATATATATATATCCCCTTAACGCCTGAATTTATATAGCTGTATATAAAAAAAAAAATATGTGTGTTTTTGACTTTAAGTAGATGGTAAATAATGTTGAGATTATCAATTTCACTTTTGCACAACAAATAAATAGAAATTTTTGTATGTTGCAAATTTGCGACAACAGGCATTTAGGGTAATTTTTTACAAAATGGTAAAATTAATAAAACACATTTTCCCATTTCAGGTATGTAGATTTTATTCATGGCACAAAGTTGTTAGTGAAACAGAGAAACAAGAATCAAAACACTCTCCTACTCCCTTACATTGACAGTAGTTTTAATACATTCCATGTTACACTCTGTTTAACTCTTTCCTTGTTTCTCCAGTGCATACATTATATATTCTTATAGTGTTATATCCTAACATGCTATTTTTTGTGAAAAAAAAAAAAAAATTTGGGCTGAAACCATCTAAATACTAGCCTAGAAATCTAGACGCACCCTAGCGGCAGCAAAATGTATTTCGCAGCCAGGGTAGTCTAGACACTCTCAATAAACCTTCTCGCTGCAAAAACCCAGATTGGGTCAGGCCAATCACGTTGTGTATAGAGTAGGCGGGGGCGGGCTTAACATACACGACAGAGTTGCGACGGTTACCTGGCTGATGCTACTTGAAAACAAAGAATGGCGGCTGCTGATGGAGAACAACGGTCTTTCGAATCGGCTTTGGCCGCGACTCTGGAGGACTTGGAGTTAAGTTTTTCTTTGAGAAAAGAGCAAAGAACGGCACTTAAGTCATTCTTAAAAAAAGGAAGATGTGTTCGTCGTTTTGCCGGCCAGATATGGCAAAAGTTGAATCTATCACTAAGCTCCGCTGTTGGGAAAACGCTCTGGTTGGTTGAAGCGCTGTCCTATTGCGTGCAGAGGGAATTTGAAAGACAGCCGTTTATCCCGCCCCTCGGATTGAGCCGTAACTATGGTGAGTTTCCAGACCTAACATCTTGATGTAGGTCTGGCTTGCCAGGCTATCTAAATACAGCATTATTATAATATGTAGCCATTAGCCCAATCCAGCCATTATGGACCAATGTCGCAAATTTGCTACAAACAGAAATCTACAAAGTACGTAAAAAATATTCGTCACATGAAGTCTATATGAATAACATAGCTATAGAAGCAATCAATAAGCTGGTACATATTTTTATCTTAGCACAACTTAACTCATTTTGGGCAATTTCTCCACATTTGCGCACTTGATATGCGGATTTTGCAAACCAAAATATTAGCTTCGGTGAACCGGATGTAGTTACCACTCCGACCGCTCCTAAGAGAAACCAGTGCGTGCAAAATGTTCCTAGGTATGTATCGAATGTGCACAAACAGGCATTGGGGGAAAACACACGCTATCTCGCCTGCAGTCTGAATGGAAGGGGTTTGTTGCAAATTCGCGACAGTGGGCGTTAAGGGGATATATATATATATATATATATATATATATATATATATATATATATATATATATATATATATATATATATATATATATATATATATATATATATATACACCCATTACAGAACAGCAGCCTTCAAGCCTTTTCAGGCAAAGACCCCTTGGTTCACATACTTTGTTGAGATGCTAACATTACAAATCCATTAAAATAATCATTATTCGTGCATATATGTGTAAGTACATGAACTGCTCTCACGAAAAGACAGATTTTTTTTTATTTAAGCTGCAAAACAAAAATAAATGTGTGTTTGATTCATCAGTCCTAGAGATGTTAATGGACCCGAGTGCACACAAGATCAGTGTTAACGTTTAAGATGCCATGACCATATTTAATGTGTGTTGAAGAATGTTTATATGTAAATTAAATCTACTCGTCAATATAAAGCAATGTCTCTTCAGAAAACTTGGATTAAATCACTCGATTCTTATGGATTACAAGGAACATTTTGAAGTGTGAAAGATTTGGTGGATTGGAGGGACAGAAATCAAAATATCTCCGTTTGTGTTTCGAAGATGAACAAAAGTCTTATGGGTTTGGGACGACATAAAGGCGAGTAAATGACGAGTACTAAAATCTTTTTAGTAGATTTTGATTTATCATTAGATGCAGAAAAAGCATTTGACAAGGTTGAATGGAATTATCTTTTTGACGTGCTTAATTGTTTAGGACTTAGAGAGAATTATTGTGAATGTGTAAGAATCCCATATCTGAAGAGCTGAATAATAATACGGTTGTCAAAATCATGTATTGCTTCTAGCGGATGTAGTCTGGGATCTTCTGCTTCTCATATTAGCCATCAAACCATTTCCAGTTGCTGTCAGAAGGCATAACAGTTGCTGGTATTGAACAGACATGTTTTATTACTTGTGCTCATAAACAATACTCAGATGAGCTGTAGGCCTGTACTAGCGCTGCTGGGAAATACTCCAATGAAAACCAGTTGCCATGGCAATAATGACAGCGGCAGCCTTTTTAAAGACAGATGTAAGATTCTGTATTTTTTAGGCCAAACACCAGGCATTATCACTATATTTAGATTGCAGAATGAGCCTCCACTGTCTCAGCGTTGTGGTTTTGTTCTTCTTTTGTATTTTTCCCTTTTCTTTGCTTTTCATTTTCTCTGACACCTTAAAAGCATGTATTAAGGCTCATAGTATGACTATTTCATATTATCTATGATCTATGATTCAGCCTTTTAAGTGGTCAGCCTGTGACATTTTTCTCAGTATTTAGACTTTCAGTATTTGAATATTTTAATTCTAATAAAGTTTGCCAAAGTGATTAGTTGCTGTTGGATTTTCAACACGTCACACGGCTCCACATCAGGCGATGTCTCTGCTGATAGATTAGTAGTGTAGTTGAACAGAACCAACCAGTGTTCTTCAGTAAAATCACTGGAGTATTTTTACAATGCTATAACATTTGTGTAATGGCATTTGTCCTGTTTACTTTAGTATTATAACACTAATTGCCCTTTATACTGCATTTAGGGTGTAGACAGACGTATTGTTAGACAGTAAGGTATAATTATACACAGCGGGGGAAAATTAGCACGTCTGTTTAAGCATAATTATGTTTTTAGAGGTAAACAGCTTTGCTTTGGGCTACCTGACCACAGTTAGAACATGTTAGCATTCATCACCACAACTCAGAATAGTAGCACAAATGTGTGTTTGTCATACTAAAAAAAGAATTGAGTGTTGAGTATTTTCTGTTGTACTTGTTTGAGTGTGTGTGTGAGTGTGCATGCACGTGTGTGTGACGTGTGTGTGTGTGTGTGTGTGTGTGTGTGTGTGTGTGTGTGTGTGTGTGTGTGTGTGTGTGTGTGAGAGTGTGTGTCTGTGTGAGTGTGTTTGAGTGTATGTGAGAGTGTGTTTGAGTGTATGTGAGAGTGTGTTTGAGTGTGTGTGCACGCATGTGTGTGCGTTCTTGTATGTATGGTTTATGAGGACACAAATGTGTATAATGACATGGGTATTACAATGTAATAGATTACAGAAATTACATTGGCATTATGTTGGCATTAGTGGAATTGCACTAGCATGGTTTAAATCACACTTATCTGACCGTTATCAGTTTGTAGCAGTAAATGAAGAGATGTCTCATCGATCACAAGTTCAGTATGGCGTACCACAAGGCTCAGTACTAGGACCGCTGCTGTTCACTCTGTACATGAAAATGACCAATTCCCAATATTAACGGAACGCATAATTGAGATAAAAAATTGGATGACTAGTAATTTCTGTCACAGTTCTGTTCGGATGCTGTTTGGATCTTAATTTAATTTTCATGGACTTTTGGTTTGTTATTTTCAGTCACGTGTTTCCTTTGTTCAAGTTTCCCACCACTTATCAGTTGTCATGATGATTCATTTGATCTGCACTGGTGTTTTTCATTTCCCTCATTTATCATGTATTTATGTTGCAGTCTTTTCAGTTCTCAGTAGTCAGGTATTGTTTGTGATTGACACAACTGTCTCGCATTTGGCTATCTACTCTGAGTTATTTAATAAACCTTGTTTTATTTTTTAATCATCATCATCTTCCTTGGAGTTACGTGACAAAATAGTAGACTGCAAAATTCGTCACTCCATCTCGAGAAGGGCTTCCTCTTATTGTCTTTGCCCTTCATATCTGTCAGCTTTCTGAAAAGACTGCCGTTAAAGTCTCTCTTCTGGGTCGGGGTGAACTCCGAATATCCTGTAGACTTCCCAGAAAGTACAGGACTGGATTGGAAGGAGGCCATCATCCGGTGTCCAGAGAGCGTCTACCCCCGACCCGACCCAGAGCCAGAGCCCAGCGCACCACCAACCCTAACTATGGAGACGACGCCAGAGCCCCCGCAGACGAAGAGCTTCCGCCCACCGCGAACACTGAGCCTGTGACGACAGCGCCTAATAACGCCCCGGAGCCAAAGCTCCAACATAAGTCTGACCAGGGGTGTGAGCCGGCAAACATCGTCTCGGTAGGAGTCCTGGTGGAGCTAGACACAGAGGACTGGCTGATCAATTGGGAATCTGAAGCAGTGCTTCCCACCCTGAACTTTCATCACCAGAACCATCATCAGAACTATCATCACCACTGGTTCTAGCCAGTGGTGAAAACAGTATCATCGCCCAGCGAAGACATGGAATTATCAGTGATCCCAGCCAGCCTCGCTCTCCCACCTCCACTGCAGATCTTAGCCAGTCCTTCAGCTGGTCTCCTGAAGCCCTTCGCCTTCATCCGCGACGCCTTGCGGCGTTGTCAAGCATCAGGCCATGGACTCACCAGCTTCGCCTAAGCGTGAGGATCCCTCGGCCCGTCGACCAGTCGGCTCCTCCCACCCTCAGCTCCATCTGAGATCCTTGGCCTTGGGTTCCATGCTTACAAGGCATCCGCAGCGCTCCGGCTCTCCACCCCTCCGGCTCCAGTGGGCTCCACCCTCCCTCCGGCACCACCTGGGCCCTCGGTCACATCTGCTCCGTCTTAGTCCTCGAATGCTCCGGTTACACATCGGATGATAGTCGCCACAGGATGATTATCTGCCTTGGTCTCCAGTGCCAGCTGCGGCTCTCAAGTCCATCAGTTCTCCATCTGCGCCCTGGGATCCCCTAGCATCGGCTCTGTCTCCCTCGGTCGTCCCGTGGTTGTCTTCGGCCATGTCAATACCTTGGCTCCTTCCTCCATCGACTCTGCTGTGGGCTATCGTCATGGCTGAACTCAAGTCTGCACTGATTTTTCTCAATTCTAATCACATAAGAACTGAACTGATTCTTTCAGACATTAAAAACCAGCAGGAACGATAACTTTTTAAAGATAAACGGACGACAAACTGCAGTGTGCTTATAGCCTAGGACACACAAAGCCAAGGTCAAAGAACTAGCAGCGACGAAAGTTGACTGGGTTGCCGCATCTTGTTGGCTGCGTCTCGGCCAAAAAGCTGCGCTTGAACACAACAAAAGGACTAAAGGTGACTGTTGACTACACGCTCTTTCTGCGTCTGCATGTAAAGTAAATGGGCCCTATTTTAATGATCTGAAACGCAAGTATCAAGCGCGAAACGCAAGTAACTTTGTGGGTGGATCTCAGGCGCTGTTGCTATTATACCGGCGGGATAAATGACTCTTGCGCTCGACGCAAATCTAAAATGTGTTGGTCGGAAGTCGCTTCATTGCTCATAGGTGTGGTTTGGGCGTAATGTGAAATAAACCAATCAGAGCGACATCTCACATTCCCTTTAAGAGCAGGCGCACTTATTCCACGGCGGATTTGCCAGACGCACGCCAGGAGCGGTTCACAGCCGAGGAGACCGACGTTCTCGTCAGGGCCGTAAAACACAGAGAAGTGACATTGGGGATGGAGAAACACACCCAGATTAGCTTTGGTTAAACAGGTGTATGATAATTTGGGTAAATGTGTAAGCTAGATGTATGCTTTTATAATAAACTGTCTATCTATCTATCTATCTATCTATCTATCTATCTATCTATCTATCTATCGTAATAATGTATGATTTGCAAAAATGTGAACTGCTGCTTCTGTGTAGATGAGATAAAGTGTGTGTGTTGTGCACACGCTACATTATGGCCAAGCATGCACCCTTAAAACAGCATCTGAATAACATGAGCAACGCGGCACTGACTTTTAGACGAGGTTTCTCCTGGTCAGAGGCGGAATTGTTTTCTAAACCTGCAAAATAGCACCAGGGAACTGTTGCGCCGGATCACGCCTCCTCTTTGCGCTGAACCGCCCCTGGGAGTGCAAGTGTATTTCCTAGCTTACCGACGTGGCGTGCGACCTGTGGAGGGAAAAGTACGCTGTGCGTCGGGTGAGAAAAAGGAATGATACATGCGTCGGTGTACGTCAATTGTAATAAGTCAATTGCGCTGAGTGAAAGATAGGGCCCAATAACTGTAAATATCTATCAGCAGGTATCAATAGTCTATTTTTGTCTTTCAAAAAGGGAAACCGAAACTAGGGCTGCATATATTCAAACCGTAAACAAAGCAGCGCTTACTTAGCATTTTGAATATCAATCACACAGCACACTTATCACTTTATTCATCCCAGTCGGCAGATTTTTTTATGAAAATATTTGTGCATTTGAATGCTCAGGGAAGATGATGTAAAATTATAAGAGCCTTATGTCTGTACCGTTTTCACTTCTAAACTCGCTTTTATCACTTTCGCTTTTATTCTCATGCTATGAATTCTCTAAGCTGAACAGCCAATCAGAGTTCTCTCTCTCACTGACGGCCCAAAGCTGATCAACATGCTGAATCTGTCCTAAAACTGTGCAGAACACACCGGAAAAACTGAGCCGGCCGATGCTCAAAAGCTGCATGCCATTGCCGATGGCCGACCGTCGGCTTCGTGTGTCCCGGCCTTATAACAAACAGAATGATATTGTGCGCTGGTGTGAACGCTGATATATGTTATCGTTATAGTTACAGTATCTTTATAGTTATCATTCTTGGTGTGAACGGCCTTAACTCTCAGCATGTTGTGGAATGCAACAATGCATGAAATCAAGTTTTTTCCCTCTATGTTTCAGGTTTTAGTGTAGTGAGCAGTATCTGTGCCTGTTATACACTAACCATATGACTAGTTGATGGGGGAAATTCCCTCACTGCTTGTCAGCTGCTAATAACAGCAACCCTTCTACACAGACATTTAACACCAATTCAATCAGAGATCACAACTCACACTATCTGGGAGAAGATCCACTGTGAATCCACTCACCTTGTCACTGCCTTCACTCTTGTATTTGGACGCAGTGAACGATTGCATTATTCAAGCACTTACAGATGCACAGAACATGCACCAGACTTCAGGCTGAAATATTTGAAAAGAAATGTTGAAGCCCTTGTGAAAAAGAAGTACACTTTAGCACACTTTTGAAAGAAAAGAAAAAGTATGAATGAAATAATACTCTTTAAAAGAATATACTTAAGTGCAAACTGAATGTAATGTTGAATTTATCAAAGACGAAAAAGGGGAAAGAACATGAACTGGAAATAATAAAAGACTTTAAAAGTGTACTTTAGTGTGTTGAAACATTTTCATGAAAGTGTGTCCTCTTTAAGTGTATTTATTTCAATAATATTACATTATATGTAGTTTAAAATATAATTTTAAAGATTTAAAGTACTCTACAAGTGCACATTTTATTCAATTAAACACACTTCTTTTCACAAGGGAATGCAGGGTTTAAAGTCATCGCTAGGCTTTGAGTCTATTTTCTTGCCATGTTTCTAGGGATTTCTGCTCAGTTGACTTCAAGTGGAGGACCATTTATGTAAACAGCTTTTCCAAAGTGAAGAAAATCACAGAGCATCCAAAATCCTGTTGGTTCCTCCGACAGCTGCAGCAGCACACACACACACAGACACACACACACACAAACACACACACACTCATATATATATATATATATATATATATATATATATATATATATATATATATATATATATATATATATACACACTCACCTAAAGGATTATTAGGAACACCTGTTCAATTTCTCATTAATGCAATTATCTAATCAACCAATCACATGGCAGTTGCTTCAATGCATTTAGATGTGTGGTCCTGGTCAAGACAATCTCCTGAACTCCAAACTGAATGTCAGAATGGGAAAGAAAGGTGATTTAAGCTATTTTGAGCGTGGCATGGTTGTTGGTGCCAGACGGGCCGGTCTGAGTATTTCACAATCTGCTCAGTTACTGGGATTTTCACGCACAACCATTTCTAGGGTTTACAAAGAATGGTGTGAAAAGGGAAAAACATCCAGTATGCGGCAGTCCTGTGGGCGAAAATACCTTGTTGATGCTAGAGGTCAGAGGAGAATGGGCCGACTGATTCAAGCTGATAGAAGAGCAACTTTGACTGAAATAACCACTCGTTACAACCGAGGTATGCAGCAAAGCATTTGTGAAGCCACAACACGCACAACCTTGAGGCGGATGGGCTACAACAGCAGAAGACCCCACCGGGTACCACTCATCTCCACTACAAATAGGAAAAAGAGGCTACAATTAGCATGAGCTCACCAAAATTGGACAGTTGAAGACTGGAAAAATGTTGCCTGGTCTGATGAGTCTCGATTTCTGTTGAGACATTCAGATGGTAGAGTCAGAATTTGGCGTAAACAGAATGAGAACATGGATCCATCATGCCACTGTGCAGGCTGGTGGTGGTGGTGTAATGGTGTGGGGGATGTTTTCTTGGCACACTTTAGGCCCCTTAGTGCCAATTGGGCATCGTTTAAATGCCACGGCCTACCTGAGCATTGTTTCTGACCATGTCCATCCCTTTATGACCACCATGTACCCATGGCCCTCTGATGGCTACTTCCAGCAGGATAATGCACCATGTCACAAAGCTCGAATCATTTCAAATTGGTTTCTTGAACATGACAATGAGTTCACTGTACTAAAATGGCCCCCACAGTCACCAGATCTCAACCCAATAGAGCATCTTTGGGATGTGGTGGAACGGGAGCTTCGTGCCCTGGATGTGCATCCCACAAATCTCCATCAACTGCAAGATGCTATCCTATCAATATGGGCCAACATTTCTAAAGAATGCTTTCAGCACCTTGTTGAATCAATGCCACGTAGAATTAAGGCTGTTCTGAAGGCGAAAGGGGGTCAAACACAGTATTAGTATGGTGTTCCTAATAATCCTTTAGGTGAGTGTGTGTGTATATATATAAATATATACAGTATATTCACATGCACAAATATTCACATATAAGCACATATATTCACAGGCTTAGCATGCATCCCATGTCATGATATTAATGCACCATTTGACATATGTGTATAGTACAGTTTTTTTCCTCTTTTTTATGCTTTAATGTTAGTGTTTTGAAAATCAATAAAGAAAAAAAGATGCATTTTGGCTGATCCGATCACAATTTGTCAGGTGATTTCGATTGTAATGTGTGTGTATTGGAAATTTTAATCGCTTGTTGGTGCTCTTCCTAAACACATGTCATGTCAGGGCAGTGGGCGGAGCTTGACTCTGATCCGGACACATGTCATGTCAGGGCAGTGGGCGGAGCTTGACTCTGATCCGGACACATGTCATGTCAGGGCAGTGGGCGGAGCTTCACTCTGACCCGGACACATGTCATGTCAGTGGGTGGAGCTTGACTCTGATCCGGACACATGTCATGTCAGGGCAGTGGGCGGAGCTTCACTCTGATCCGGACACATGTCATGTCAGGGCAGTGGGCGGAGCTTGACTCTGATCCGGACACATGTCATGTCAGGGCAGTGGGCGGAGCTTGACTCTGATCCGGACACATGTCATGTCAGGGCAGTGGGCGGAGCTTCACTCTGACCCGGACACATGTCATGTCAGGGCAGTGGGCGGAGCTTGACTCTGATCCGGACACATGTCATGTCAGGGCAGTGAGCGGAGCTTCACTCTGATCCGGACAAATGTCATGTCAGGGCAGTGGGCGGAGCTTCACTCTGATCCGGACACATGTCATGTCAGGGCAGTGGGCGGAGCTTCACTCTGATCCGGGGCAGTGGGCGGAGCTTGACTCTGATCTGGACACATGTCATGTCAGGGCAGTGGGCGGAGCTTCACTCTGATCCGGACACATTCGACGGATGGCATTTCAACAAATGCGATATGGTCAGGTGCATTTCTGACTACCTACATATGTGGTTTTAGTGATCCAATAACTAGACCCTGTTTCCATTCATATTTAGTTCTGACTGATTGTGATCGGATTAGCAAAAACACATCTTAATGCCACATGGAAATCCCGAGTCTACATCAGATAGACTGACAAGCTTAATAAAACAAAGGATTGCTGTGGACTGACAGCTTTATGATCAATGATGTAAAATACAACAATCAGTATTTTTACTTTTAAAGGCTTTTCTGTAATGTTTATTCAGTGCTTTACTTATTTGCCAAATGAAGAATAATCTTTAAAAAATGTCCTCTTTAAATGAGCTGTCATCCGGACTGAGCAGTGGTCACTTGATAAGAGCAAAATAAGAAATCATGTTGTCCAACACAGATGTGGCTTATTATCACAGATACTAGCCTCCCGTTCCAAACAGCAGAGACGCTAGACAGGCGTTGATGTTGAGCGCTGGAGCACTGAAGCACAGATGACGTCCAGAGAATCAGTCAGCTCACCTGACATATGCTATACTGTTCTGTCATTCTTCTCACACAGGAGGGTTAGCACTGAAATATGTGTTCAGCCACACTGTGACACAAGTGAGGAAATAACAGTGGCAGCAAACAACGAACACAGCTGAGTCTAAATGCCAAGTAAAAAAACAACCTAGAGTATCAGCCATAATGGAGACTGTCAGCGCCTCCACATTAACTCTTTCCCTGCCATTAATGAAATTATCCAGCTATAAATAGATAAAGAATGACTAAATACAGAACACATAAATAAAAACAACAGAAGAATCGGACAGCATCACACTAAGGCTGTCATTGGCGTCGCCATTTTGAAAAAACAGTTCTCAGTTTCGGCTCGTTTATTTTTTTTATTGTACATTGGATTTTAAATTTCTATTTGCACAGACTTAACCATTATAAAACATATTTTGTTTCTGATTAATTTTACATGTTGTTTCACCAAGCTAGTATAGCTACTGGTTTATTAAGCTGCTTTTGTATTGAATGGTAAATTCCTGTTTGCACTAAACCATTACTAAGAGCTGACTCCTGTTTATGTTGAATGTCTACCCAGCTTATGAAGCTATTGCTTTATTTACAGTTGTTGCACTGGTGCACGATTATTTAATAAATAATTCACTAAATTTTTGTCTGTTTGTTATTTTGTTTTACAAAGTTAGGAAAGTAATATTGGTAACACTTTACAATAACAGTACATGTATAATCATGTACTAATACCTGAATTAATACTTACTTCAACATGAGCTCATGATTCGTGAAGATAGGAACTTATCATGAATCAATGAAGAGCCATCCTTAACTACGACAGGAGTCATAATGATTCATGCATGAATAACAGCAGCTTTAACTACATGTCTAACTACATTAGCACCAGCCGCCACTGTGTGAATTTGATAGTAAGTTTATGATAAATCATGAGCTGAATTTGGTAAGAAGTTAGCAGTTAATCATTTACATTTCTGCATTTGGCAGACGCTTTTATCCAAACCGACTTACATTGCATTTCAAGGTGCGCATTTTTACATTCTTATCAGTTCTGGCTTTTCCCACTGTTATTTCCCTTTTGCTTTTGGGAATATTGAGTTACTAATGAGTTAATTATGATGTGCCACCTCAAGTAAAGTCATGAAACAATGATGCACTTACAAATCATTAAAGCAGCATTATGCAGCTTTGCTGATTTATTCGCTGTTTTCTCGCTTTTTGCTCGCGGGTTTCTCTATAGAGCTCCCCCTACAGCTTCGGAATAAATATTTGACAACACTGTCGTCAAAACTCATTGGCGACTCGACCCCCTACCATATTCTCCCGCTGGTGCTGTGCATTTGTTTTCAAAGAAGCCGGCGAACGCACGGAGCGACGTCCACTGAGGTATGTATGATAAACAGAAGGCATATAAATGTTTAGATAGTGTATGTGTGCAGTGCCGTAAAGCAATTTGTGACATCGCGAGACCTGATATCACGCGATACTTTCTGACGCTGCGGCCGGCGGCCCAAAGTTGCAAGTGTGTTTTTTCCGCTCACAGGCGCTCGGGGGGTGCGAGAAGACCACCATTCAACCCGAACACAGTCATATAACCATTCCAATGACTCCGAAGCTGTTCGGTTAAGATAAAAAAGTTACTTAGTTCACCTTTAACTAAAATATGAACAAACATATACACTAAGAGTGCCATCCTTATTCCTTTACACCCCGGTACAGAAACCAAAGATAAAAAAATATGGGTAGTTCTTTTATTTTTATTTATATAATTAAACATATATGGACTTAAAAGAAAGCCCCAACATACCTGTAAAGACACATATAATAAAATGCGCCAATAATGAGTGTCCCACCAGAAACAAAACCCTAGAAAGAAAAGCAGCTATGACTAAACATAAATTAACTATAAAAAAATCTGAAAACAGTTTAGATCAAAATAAATTTATTAGTGGTAGTTATTAGTCAATTTTCCATGTTTGATTAGACAGATCTGTGTAATTAATAAATAATCATGTGCCATTCCAAATATTTGTCACAAAGCTGCAGATTCTTATTTATTCTCACAGAGCCTGATTGATTTAGTTTACCCCTAAATGTGTATTAATACATTAACTATCAAATATGTACTAACATGTTATTCATGCATGAATCATTATGACTCCTGTCGTATAAGGATGGCTCTTCATTGATTCATGATTAGTTCATATCTTCACGAATCATGAGCTTCATGTTTAAGTAACTATTAATTCAGGTATTAGTACATGATTATTCATGTACAGTTATTGTAAAGTGTTACCGTAATGAAGCCTAATGCCTTGCAAAAAAGAATGATCCAGTCTCTTCCACACAGCGAAGCATACAGTTTGTTAGGTAATTCAGCACTGTTTTATTTTTATTTTAGTGTCGGATTGGTACTCTGTATCGGCCAATACTGAATCCCAGGTATATTCATTATTATATTATATTATATATTATTGGTATATTCGGAATCAGTATCGGAGGCGAAAAAGGCAGATCGGAGCATCCCTGGTGAAAATGATAAAAAATGCTGTCACTGGCTGGCAACTTTAAAAAACAAAACACTTGCGGGGAAAGAGTTAATATTTTTATTAGACACACTTTTACCAAAGCATCTGTCATAAAATTGTTAGTTGTAGAACAAGAAGTTATTTAAGCCTGGTTTATTATGTGATCACAAACAGCACAAATGACTGTGGCAGAGATGTCAAGTCTGGAGTCTTTATCACTGGAGTCTGAGTCAAGTCTGGAGTCTTTATCACTGGAGTCTGAGTCAAGTCTGGAGTCTTTATCACTGGAGTCTGAGTCAAGTCTGAAGACTTTATGCTGGAGTCTGAGTCAAGTCTGGAGTCTTTATGCTGGAGTCTGAGTCAAGTCTGGAGTCTTTATGCTGGAGTCTGAGTCAAGTCTGGAGTCTTTATCACTGGAGTCTGAGTCAAGTCTGGAGTCTTTATCACTGGAGTCTGAGTCATGACTGGAGTCTTTATCACTGGAGTCTGAGTCAAGTCTGAAGTCTTTAAGCTGGAGTCTGAGTCAAGTCTGGAGTCTTTATCACTGGAGTCTGAGTCAAGTCTGGAGTCTTTATCACTGGAGTCTGAGTCAAGACTGGAGTCTTATCTCTGGAGTCTGAGTCAAGTCTGAAGTCTTTAAGCTGGAGTCTGAGTCAAGACTGGAGTCTTTATCACTGGAGTCTGAGTCAAGTCTGAAGTCTTTAAGCTAGAGTCTGAGTCAAGTCTGGAGTCTTTATCACTGGAGTATGAGTCAAGTCTGAAGTCTTTATCGCTGGAGTCTGAGTCAAGTCTGAAGTCTTTATCACTGGAGTTTTAGCCAAGTCTAAAAGTCTTTTTCACTGGAGTTTGAGTCAAGTCTTTATCACTGGAGTCTGAGTCAAGTCTGAAGTCTTTATCACTGGAGTCTGAGTCAAGTCTGAAGTCTTTATCACTGGAGTTTGAGTCAAGTCTGAAAGTCTTTTTCACTGGAGTTTGAGTCAAGTCTTTATCACTGGAGTCTGAGTCAAGTCTGGAGTCTTTATCACTGGAGTCTGAGTCAAGTCTGGAGTCTTTATCACTGGAGTCTGAGTCAAGTCTGGAGTCTTTATCACTGGAGTCTGAGTCAAGTCTGGAGTCTTTATCACTGGAGTCTGAGTCAAGACTGGAGTCTTTATCACTGGAGTCTGAGTCAAGTCTGAAGTGTTTAAGCTGGAGTCTGAGTCAAGACTGGAGTCTTTATCACTGGAGTCTGAGTCAAGTCTGAAGTCTTTAAGCTAGAATCTGAGTCAGGTCTGGAGTCTTTATCACTGGAGTCTGAGTCAAGTCTGGAGTCTTTATCACTGGAGTCTGAATCAAGTCTGAAGTCTTTATCACTGGAGTTTAAGTCAAGTCTGAAAGTCTTTTTCACTGGAGTTTGAGTCAAGTCTTTATCACTGGAGTCTGAGTCAAGTCTGGAGTCTTTATCACTGGAGTCTGAGTCAAGTCTGGAGTCTTTATCACTGGAGTCTGAGTCAAGTCTGGAGTCTTTATCACTGGAGTCTGAGTCAAGTCTGGAGTCTTTATCACTGGAGTTTGAGTCAAGTCTGAAGTCTTTATCACTGGAGTTTGATTCAAGTCTGAAGTCTTTATCACTGGAGTTTGAGTCTGAAGTCTTTATCACTGGAGTTTGAGTCTGGAGTCTTTATCACTGGAGTCTGAGTCAAGTCTGAAGTCTTTTTCACTGGAGTTTGAGTCAAGTCTGAAGTCTTTATCACTGGAGTTTGAGTCAAATCTGAAAGTCTTTTTCACTGGAGTTTGAGTCTGGAGTCTTTATCACTGGAGTCTGAGTCAAGTCTGGAGTCTTTATTACTGGAGTGTGAGTCAAGTCCGGAGTCTTTATCACTGGAGTCTGAGTCAAGTCTGGAGTCTTTATCACTGGAATTTGAGTCAAGTCTGAAGTCTTTATCACTGGAGTCTGAGTCTTTATCACTGGAGTCTGAGTCAAGTCTTAAGTCTTTATCACTGGAGTTTGGGTCAAGTCTTAAGTCTTTATCACTGGAGTCTGAGTCTTTATCACTGGAGTCTGATTCAAGTCTTAAGTCTTTATCACTGGAGTCTGAGTCAAGTCTTAAGTCTTTATCACTGGAGTTTGAGTCAAGTCTGGAGTCTTTTGTCATGAATCCGAGTCAAGTCTCAAATCATTTCAAGCCTTAAAAAAAAAAAAAAAAATCCTTAGTTGTATAATATATACAAAATATATGATCTTTCAATCATCTGTTTTGTTTGTAATAAACGTCCTAAGATGTAAGGGATAGTGAACATCCAGCTTGTTACTTCATAACCCATTACAATGTTCAAAACAATCATCCTGGCAGCAACACTCGAAGAGTCCGATCTACCGCGACACATTGGGAAAATATATGTTATGCAGATATTATAAAACCATTCAAATAAAACATTTCATTCTTTATGATTCAGTAGTTGACTTGAGACTTGACTTGAGTTGTTTATATTCAAGAGTCCTTTTTGTCGAGTCAAGCCTGAAGTCATTTCACGTCTGAAGTCTATTAAAATGCGACTGGAGTCGGAGTCACTAACTCGAGTGCCCATCTCTGCATCATCTCAGAGAAACTCATCTGACTCAAGTCAGGACATAAATAGTGACCATGGAGTCCAGGCTGATGTCACCAAAATCCAACTGGTTCTTACACTGATCATAAACCAACACAAACATGCAGGGTTTGAGCGCTGCGGTGGAGGGGAATAGCTCTCACTTCATAATGACCATGTTTATGAACATTTTATGGTGTTTTGGTCATTTTTGGAGCTTGGTCACTAGTGGTCGTTCTATGGGAAAGAGTAGCTCAAACATTCAGCTAAACATCTGCTGTGTTTCATGGTAGAAAGGAAGCCATGCAGGTTTGGAACAACACAAGTAAATATGAAGCATTTTCTTTTTATGTTTGAGTGAACCATTCCTTTAATATTGGATGTATTAACAGAAGAGATGTAAAGGAATCGCACTCACCCAGAAGAGCAGATTGAAGAACACCATCCCGTATCTCAGGGCCCTCAGGCATCCCTCGGCCATCCTGCAGCGCCGCAGCTCTAGGAGGAAGATGAAGGACAGGTCCAGGTAAAACACCACATACTTTCTGCCCTGTGCTGTGGTGTAGCTGGCTTTGGCTTTCTGTGACCCTGGGGTGGTACGGATGCCAAAGATGAAGGGTGAGCTGTGGTACTCGTACTCCCCGCTGTAGCGCAGAGGAGGAGACCCCGGTTTGCTGTCCAGAGAGGGACTGCGTCGGTACGGGGTCTCATCGGTACTCGAGCGCCGCATCTTTGGGTTGGGGGCCGGGGCCGGGGCCGGAGCCCGGACCCCCACAGGCCAGATGATCCCCACTTTTACAAGATAAGTCACAAAGTAGGAAACGTGATAAACTAGCAAGTTGGAAAGCACAAGCCCGCTGTCCTTAAAACATGGACATTATTTGTTTTTTTTATCAAAAGGAGTTCGCATTTTTTAAAACAGGATCTTGACAAGATGCAACAGCCTTTGGTCCACAAGTCGAATGTCACAAGGTGTAGACATTTGAGGAATAAAGTCCAACGAAAGGTCCACTCACAGTCCTCAGTGTTTAATCACTTTTAACTGCTGATTCAATATCTTCCAGACGCACTTCATTCATTTCCTGCACTGCAATTAATCCTCACTGGACCTTGCTGGATCAATGACACCGGTGCTGTAACGCCGCCTCATTGGGGGAGATGCCTTACCACAAACATACATCGAACCAGACTCGTTCCAACATGTCCGAGCTGCCAGTGGTGCCTGATGAAGAGACGACCTCGGCACACCTGGATGCTCACAGACAGGTCTGATGGACGCCTACTGGAGAAACTAGGAGTCGTCCCACTCACGCCTGGACTGTGAAAAATATCCAGTATTTTCTTGACCTCCAAACCAGCTGAAGGTTTCCCAGACAGCATGAATGGACAGATGAATACAGATGAAATGACACGTTTTCTAATACACAGAGGATTGCACTGCTTTGCTAATCAAGGTTTCAATCTTCAGTTTTGAACCAACGCATCATCTCTTCAACCTGTCCCTCATGCTGCTTCTCATTTTCTGGCAAACCTTTTGCATGTTTCTTTCCTTAAAATCGAGTTCCCTTTATCCACGCTACTTCTGTCTCCTTCTACCTCAGCCTCTGCGTCTTTATCCCTCAGGGTTTGCTTCAGGATTCAGAGGTCTGCCGGAGCGCTAACAGGTTCAGTCCATCGAGTGTCCTCTGTGCTCTTCAGTCCAGCTATAAAGCAGAGACAGAAGCCTGAGCCGTAGTGTACATGTCCTCTCAGCATACAAGAACCCAACGGCTCCCGCAGAACAGGATCTCCTGCGATGATTCCTGCGCTCTTACACCCCCTCACACACACACACACACACACGCTGAACGCACAGTCTCTCACCTCCTCTTTCTCTGGTAACTGTCGCACAAATCATTCAGACTCTGGCCACGCCTCCTCACAGCTCATCCAATCATCTTCCACTGCTCGCCATCTTCCTTCCACACACAGCTTCTCTGTATCTCTCCTCTCCACACCAGCTCTTACAGCAGAATATCTGCTCTGCAACACGTTTTCATTTCTCCTTCTTCATCTCTCCTCCTCCTCTTGCTGTCGTTCTCTGCCTTTTCTCTGCTTGTATTCATGAGCTGCTGGTGTGTGTCAGCATGATACGGCTCGCTGACATTCAGCACGGTTAGAGTAAATGTCAGTGATTGCCTTAGTTTTGACACTGTGATGCACAAATAACATTTTATAATTGAGATTATTTTGCATGTAGGATCTGAGTGAGTTTATTAACCCTAACTAAACAGTTCAGTTTTTCAGAGTTTGTTATTTGAATCAATTCATTCAACATATTTCTATAACGCATAGTTATATCATATCGTGTTGTTTTTTTCTTGTCATGTTTTACCTGTCTAACATTGATTTGAGATTAACACTGCTGTTGTGTTATACAACTGTTCAAGCAAGTGTTAAATTAAGGACTACTACAAAACAAAAATGTACATACAGTAGTACCATAGTGTGGCATTCCTTTAAACACTGTCTGTCAGAATATATGAAAAGTATTAGTAAAATGAGCTTCTGATCAC
>NC_138228.1:49685587-49693087 GCF_964197995.2 Scardinius erythrophthalmus
GCCTTGTTTACTGAAATCATGTGACTTTGGCAGTTTGATATACGCTCAGAACTACTGATTCGAAACAAAAGATTCGTAAAGGTTTCGAAGCTTCGCCCGTCACTAGATTTCCCTTGACTATTTGCATTATATGGATAACAGTTGTGGATTAGCCCTAATAAAGCTGCGTTTGGACCTTCTATCCGTTTGTCGGAGCAGTTCGAAATAGTTTAAGGTCACCATGAATTTTTTGTTTTGTGGAATATTGCCATGTTTATTATAAATTATTTCTCGGTGCACATCATTATTGTGTTAATAATCTTGGATCAGAATAACAGCAGCATCTCTTCTCTTCTCTGATGACGAGGGCGGGGCAACCTGTCACTCACATGAGATCAGCCAGTAGCAAACCACAACCATCCAATCAACTCCCCACAGACACAATCAAGCCCCGCCCACATCTGTTCTTGTTCCAAAAGCATTTCACTCGATATACGACACTTTAGGGAAGAAGAGACCAGCACAACTTCACTTTCATGATGACTTTGCCTGGTTTAGAGGCTCGCTGGAACGGTGAACGGTGACTCGTCATCAGTGAGGTGTTATGTTAGATGTGAACACTTGAAAGAGGGTTATTGCAAGAATGCTAATTAAAATGCAAAAGCATGCATCAATATATAAAACCTGCAGAAATATAGAAAACTATTACAGTTTTTCTCAGTCGCTTTGGTGCATTTCTCACATCACTATTTACATTTGCACAACAGTTAGTTCAACCTCCACAACATTTAGTCATTTGTGCACATCATAGTAGCAGTTTCTCATTCCTTCCAACAAATTGCAAATGCTTTTGGACATGCATCAGTTGCTTTCATACAACTCTCTGCTATTTGATAACATTATCATTTGCTTAAGTCATGTCAGTCAAAATTAACTATACTTGTGAATGCTGAATAGTCATTCCATATAAAACTAATAGTCCTTATTTCATTGCTTGAGTCATTACATTCAAAAATGTTGAACTAGTTGTCAAAATCTGTCATAAAAAAAAAAAATCCCGAAAAAGTCTCCTAAATTGAACAATTTGCAATTGAGCAAGAGATGATATTCGCTGGGATGTAGATGAAATTATGTGACCAGACAGAGAGAAACGTCTGGGTGTGCATGAATGATTACAGTACTATGTATGTTGTATGTTCAGTTCCAATACAGTATATAGGCCTACTGCAATATTGTGTACAGTTGTGCACAGCTCTACCCAAAGGGAGTTTATGTTTGTTGTAAATAATGGTGTATTTTTTCTTTTGCACAATGCTGTGAAAAAATTAGAATTGCAAAGAGCATATGCAGTAAAAATGTGAAACATACATATTCAGTGTCTTGTACTCAGTTACCTCATAAATACAGTAATGTGTAACTTTACTGTATTTTTTTCAAATGGCTGTGCAAATAGTATTTAGTGCTGTATTGAGCATTTTCAGGTAGTGTCACCAAGATCTGACTTTTATCATTGGAAAACATTTATAGAGTAAACTGTCATAATGAAAACATGACTAAGCCATTTGACTATCTTGTTCATAAACGATGGTGTCAGGACTTTTCATTTTGATGACACTGACACATTCATTGACATAAATACTTGCTTTTGAGGAATGGGCTATCCATTTTGAGCAAGTGACACGGTTTTGCAGGTTATCAACTAGGTTTTGCAGTTTGTACTAATTGTTTTGAGAACTGCATTAACTGTTGTGCAAATGTAAATAGTGTTATGAGAAATGCACCAAAGCGACTGAGAAAAACTGTAACAAAAATTATTTGAAACTTACCATAGTTTTAGATCATTACAGTTTTTCTCAGTCGCTTTGGTGCATTTCTCACATCACTATTTACATTTGCACAACAGTTAGTTCAACCTCCACAACATTTAGTCACTTGTGCACATCATAGTAGCAGTTTCTCATTCCTTCCAACAAATTGCAAATGCTTTTGGACATGCATCAAATGCTTTCATACAACTCTCTGCTGTTTTATAACATTATCATTTGCTTATGTCATGTCAGTCAAAATTAACTATACTTGTAAATGATGAATAGTCATTCCATATAAAACTAATAGTCCTCATTTCATTGCTTGAGTCATTACATACAAAAATGTTGAACTAGTTGTCAAAATCTGTCATTTAAAAAATAAAACAACAACAAAAAATGCTGAAAAAGTCTCCTAAATTGAACAATTTGCAATTGAGCAAGAGATGATATTCGCTGGGATGTAGATTAAATTATGTGACCAGACAGAGAGGAACGTCTGGATGCGCATGAATGATTACAGTCCTATGTATGTTGTATGTTCAGTTCCAATACAGTATATAGGCCTACTGCAATATTGTATACAGTTGTGCACAGCTCTACCCATAGGGGGTTTATTTTTGTTGTAAATAATGGTGTATTTTTTCTTTTGCACAATGCTGTAAACAAATTAGAATTGCAAAGAGCATATGCAGTAAAAATGTGAAACATACATATTCAGTGTCTTGTACTCAGTTACCTCATAAATACAGTAATGTGTAACTTTACTGTATTTTTCAAATGGCTGTGCAAATAGTATTTAGTGCTGTATTGAGCATTTTCAGGTAGTCACTGTGTCACCAAGATCTGACTTTTATCATTGGAAAACATTTGAAGAGTAAACTGTCATAATGAAAACATGACAAAGCCATTTGACTATCTTGTTCATAAACGATGGTGTCAGGACTTTTCATTTTGATGACACTGACACATTCATTGACATAAATACTTGCTTTTGAGGAATGAGCTATCCATTTTGAGCAAGTGACACACTTTTGCAGGTTATCAACTAGGTTTTGCAGTTTGTACTAATTGTTTTGAGAACTGCATTAACTGTTGTGCAAATGTAAATAGTGTTATGAGAAATGCACCAAAGCGACTGAGAAAAACTGTAATTGAGCATTTTCAGGTAGTCACTGTGTCACCAAGATCTGACTTTTATCATTGGAAAACATTTACAGAGTAAACTGTCATAATGAAAACATGACTAAGCCATTTGACTATCTTGTTCATAAACCATGGTGTCAGGACTTTTCATCTTGATGACACTGACACTTTCATTGACATGAATACTTGCTTTTGAGGAATGAGCTATCCATTTTAAGCAAGTGACACACTTTTGCAGGTAATCAACTATGTGTTGCAGTTTGTACTAATTGTTTTGAGAACTACATTAACTGTTGTGCAAATGTAAATAGTGTTATGAGAAATGCACCAAAGCGACTGAGAAAAACTGTAACAGCAGTTTATAGCCAAATTACTTTAGACACAATGTCTGTCATCATCTACTTTTACACACAATGGCCTGAAAATGAACTATTTAAGGTGTAACAACCTAAACTCCATTTAGTGAAATTACAGTACATCCTGACTTATTTCTTCAAAGCCCTTTTCCCACGTCTATCAGTAAATATACAGCAGATCCTAACAGAAAACTGTTCCTTAGAGAAGCATTTCTACTGCACATTATCATTATATTAATAATGAATGTGAATGAATGACTATGATGTGATGAAAGATCATCATAAGGACTGCAGTGCATCTTTAATGACTCTCGAGTGGATACTTCAGTGCTATGCATACTTTAAGTTTGAATATGTTAAGTAAGTTCATATTTAAGTTAAGTCATGGTGTAAGGAAGACTGTTTCCGGCTTCAAGCCTCTTTTTATAGAGAACAACCATATAATCTCAACAGCCGTTAATGAGCAATATTCATTCATATCACATTAAGCTAAGCTTTGGTGTGCTTCCTGGACACCAACATTTTAACGATTTATAAAAGACGGATCACTGTCTGGCCAACTGAGATTCTGGTATGGAGATGAACATGAAGATCAGCGAGATCTACGATAGTTGTACTGCAAGCTGTCGGTGTTTCAGACATCAGCGTTAGGATGCAAACAGTGACGCGTGATGTCAGACAAGTGGAGAATTAGTAGTAATTAATCACAATTACTCCACTGTGACGTAAATAAAGCTTTACTGTGAGAAGCCAGAAGAAAATAGCAAGTGTAAGAAGTGTTCAGAAATGCAATTTTAGCCAAAGAGACACATGTTCTATCTATCTATCTATCTATCTATCTATCTATCTATCTATCTATCTATCTATCTATCTATCTATCTATCTATCTATCTATCTATCTATCTATCTATCTATCTATCTATCTATCTGCCTTTGTTCTTGTGAAATTTGTCTATATTTCCAGTATAGTGTTCACAGCAACATTTGAATTTTTAAGCAACCAAATTCTAAAGCAGCTCATTTGTCCAGTTCTGTGTCTTTGTTTTAGTTGCTCTAGAAACTCATGCTCTGATTTCTATAAATGGCACATATAGTAATTAGCATGAAGTTTTCTCTCACTCACCTCAGTAGTTGCTTCAGAAGGTGTTGTTCGTCCTCATGTGTGTGTTCTCTCCTGAGTCTAAAGAGCATGTGGAGTGTATTCCCTGTTCTCTGGTCAGGGTTAGGGAGGGACACCCATCAGGCATCCCAGGAATGCTGAATGTTATTCCTGACTGAGACTCTGTGTTTATGTTCTGTGTGGACTCTGTGTTTTCTCTCTCTCAGTCTTCTAACCCTTTCTGCAATAATAACACAACTTAGATATCAATGTCATTGCTAAAGTGACTTGAAATGAGGTTGTTGCGAGTGTTGAAGCTTGGTGTTCATATAGAGCAAATGAGTTAGTTTAGTGTGTGTAGAACATCTAGTGTGTCCCTAATGAGATGATGGATCTAATAATTTACATCAGTGATGAGGCCTTCTCAATCTGACAAACGATTGAAATAATCGCTTTGAAACATGATTCACTGAAACACTAGCGCCATCTGCTGGTCAAAGGCAACAAGGCTGGGATGTAGCTATACATTAAATGCAGACTTTCATGAAAAAAACTATTTTATAAAAGTATATTTATGCTTCTATATAATAGTATTATTTTTCTGAAATAGACAAATAAATGACCGATGATGAAAAATGGGCATAACAGGGGAGAAGAAACACCAACATTTCTTTCAAATACAATTTATTATGTAAGTTCTATTATATCCTTAATCTAATTTTGTTGAAGTGTAAAATAACCAGTGATGGAGAGTACAGACACATCTAGATTCACTCACTCGTCAGGTAAATATAAAACCTCCAATAACAGCTCAGGTCTATTTTAACTCTAACTGAAACTGGCTGATATTGTTCTGCTAAATCATGATGAAGTCATCATATCAGTTATCTATCACTGACATCTGTTCACTCAGTTCTTCAGTCTGACGTCACCGTGGCGATGATGACGTAACGGTGTTGAAATCACGTGATGCACATATGTCGACCACTGATATTTACTATAGACCTATATTATAAATCACTTATATATATATAGACATTTTTTATATATTATAGATCAGTGGTGTCAACACAATATTCTAGTAAACTTTTCACTGTTTATTAACAACATAACATTGTTATAAGCTTACTAAATTGGCGATTAGAGGAGCCTGAAATGATGTTTGCCTTGCAGTTTTTCTCCATTGGTTTGGCTCATTTCTTGAAACAGAAATTACATTCTCAAAACTCTAAGATCATTTGGCAAAACAGTCTTACAGTTCAGCACAACACTATAGCTCACTTGCAAAAGCTCATATCTCTCCCAAAACTGTTCACTCATGCTTCAAAACTAAATCTGTTTCCCATATAAAGAGTCAGTGCCACAAAAATGTCAAAGATCCTTCTCAATTGCTTTGGCTCATTTCTTGAAACAAACCGGATGTTCTCAACACTCTTGGTGCTTTTGCCAAAATAACGTGGATGGTACGGCACAACACCATGGTTCACCTGCAAAAGTTCATATCTCTCCCAAAACAGTTACATGAGTGTGTCAAAACTAAATTTCCTTCTCATTTAAACAGTCATTCAAACATCTACACATTTTGACTTGCAGTGCTTACACAATGCCAAAGGGACGAAGCATTTTGGGGTTAGGGTTAGGGTTAGGGTTAGGGTTAGGGATTCTAACCCTAACCCTAACCCTAACCCTAACCCCAAAATGCTTCGTCCCTTTGGCATTGTGTAAGCACTGCAAGTCAAAATGTGTAGATGTTTTGTCACTATGGCAGAGGACCATTGAAATATCCCTCATGTCCACCGTTCAGTCTTAGCCCAGTCCTTCATTGACAGTGGTTACTGTACTGTCTTTTGTCTAACATAATCCAACTGTGTATAAAACTGAAAAAAAAAAGAAAAAGAGTAGCCTCCAAGGTTTGACATCACACATTGCACTCATACTGCCAAGGAAATTATAACCATTATCATTCACACACATAAAGTAACTTCCATACATCAGAGTAAAAAGATAATGTATACAGCATAATATACTGTAATATAAACACACAAACAATAAACAATGAAAATTACATGCAGCCTACAGTGCTGTAAATAAAGCTGGAGTTTCACAACTACAGTGACAGTTCTTCACCGGTCGCCGTCCTCATCCTCCTCGTCCACACGCTGCTGTCTGTCTGGCCACAGATTCTCGTCCACATCACAGCGTATATTCTCCCTTGCGATGATCAACCCCATGAGATGAAACATCTCGTTTTCATGGGGGTCCTCAGGATCATGTCCAAACAACATAGAACAGCAGAACAACAGAGTAGATACAATCAAATAAAACCAAAAAAATCATAATAATAATCATAATAAAAAATCAGACTATTGTGCATGTGATGACTTATTCAATGAAATGACGCTAACACGTTTTGGAGCGAACAACCATTAGACTGAGAATCAACAATCAGTTTAGATCAACAAGATCTATTCTCTTGGATATTGTGCTAAATGTAGGCTACCTGTGCTTAATCATTTGCAAAGATGTACTGAGACATTGAGACATGTACTTAGACATTTGCAATTTGATGAAATGAATGAGAAATTCAATTCTGTTGTGAACAATTGCCAAGTGGTTTGGAGGTTTGTCCATGTTGTTTTGAGAATGTCGTTTCTGTTTCAAGAAATGAGCCAAACCAATGGAGAAAAACTGTAATAACCGCTGTTTCAGAGAGGGACTCAAACTCTTCTTTAGCCAAACTCATCTCAGCAAGAGTGTCGATGTCTCCCTCTGGTGGCCACTCCGGGAGCACTCTTATCATCATCATCATCATCATCATCATCATCATCATCTTCTTCATCATCATCTTCATCATCATCATCATCTTCTTCTTCATCATCATCATCATCATCTTCTTCTTCATCATCATCTTCATCATCATCATCATCTTCTTCTTCATCATCATCATCATCATCTTCTTCTTCATCATCATCATCTTCTTCTTCATCATCATCATCTTCTTCTTCATCATCATCATCATCATCATCATCTTCTTCTTCTTCATCATCATCATCATCATCATCATCATCATCTTCATTTTCTTCTTCATCATCATCATCATCATCATCATCTTCTT
>NC_138228.1:49695587-49900086 GCF_964197995.2 Scardinius erythrophthalmus
GATAACTTTGAACGAATGTTTTATAAACGTTACTGGAAGAACGTTTGAATGTAACTTTGAGAGAACCTTTCCAGAACATTCCCTGTGAGCCGAACCCAACGAACGGTTCCCAGTCCTATCCCGCCAGTCTCTCAGTCCACATCTCTGCTGCCAGAGCGAGCTTCTACTGTTGGCAATGGCTGGGTTTAGACCGTAAGAGTCCTCAGTGCTCTTCCTAGAGATCGGCTTCACTTCTGTTGTAGTCAAGTCATTTTATTAATCAAATCCCCAAAAAACAGCAATGAATGCTGGTTATGAAATGAAAACAGAGATAGAATCACACAGTACTCAAAAATAAAATGAATGTATTAGAATATAATTATAAATGATAGTACATAAGCACAAATGTACAGACAGTGTTGATAATTGTATGCATTATAATGTATAAATTTGAAGGGAATTTATTTGAGTGTTTCTGAGAGTATTTGAACAATCAAATAACACATTTATAGTATAATGCATTTATATATCAATTTAAGGCTCAAAATATCCTGATGTGTGTCACTGTGATCTTGCAAAATTCATGTTTGAAATGAGGAGTGACTCAATCCTGCGATCGTTGGTTCTTACGCAACGGCGTCATGTGCCGTGGCCCCGCCTCCGGCCTCGCGCTCCTGCTCTCCTGCGCATGCGCTGTCGCCAGCAGCTGAGTCTGTGTGTGAGTGTGTGTGTGTTCGGCGCCGGTATAAAAGCTCTCGGTGGTGTTTCTCGATCATCATGTCTGTGTCACCAGATAAACGGAGAAAGATGGAGTCTGCGCTCGATCAGATCAAGAAATACACGGTGGTCGTCGCAGACACCGGAGACTTCAACGGTAAGTGCCTTCCGTTAATTAATCTGGAGTGAGTTTACTTCTGCTCGTGCGTTACTTCATTAATCCTCGAACCTGGTGACAGACAGAACTAATCCACGATCATAATGTCTGTTTACAGAAAACTAATGTCGTTCTCTTCATTTTCCTCCCAAGAAAAAAGTTCGGTCGTTCTTTGGTTAATGATTGCTAAAGTTAATCTGCATTGAGGAACTGGCGCTTTCGCAATTTTGATACAGTTTTTCAGACTATTGTATTCAGTTAAGTTAGCGGAGCTGATTGATAATAATTCATGAGTAATTAGGAACCAGTTTGTGTAAAACATGTGATTCCTCCCGGTAATTGGTTTAATGTAAACCAAACCGACTGGGTCGGAAAAACACTGGTGTGGTGTCGGAGACCCGGAAGTGCTGGCGGACACGCCTCATCTTATGAATATTAAGCAGTCGGAGACGGCCAACCTGATTGGCCGAGAGGCAGAGCTTAGTAATGAGCGCTAGTCACCCCCAAGCTTTATTAATATTAATAATTTTACGTGTAAGCGTGAGCGGTTTAATTCATATTTATTGGTTTGGCTGCAGATCAGATCATTTTATGCGTGTACTTAAGTGGTCCAGTGGCAGAACTTTTGCCAAGCGTGGCAGAGGCTCTGGGTTCTAATCCGCACTCGTATAGGTTTTTTTTTTCTCATCTAAACCGAATATGTTTATCAGTGGTTGTATATCAGGCAAGGACACTTTTGTGTGCATTTTGTTTTGTAATTTCACCGGAACGAATAGAGAGCCTAAGTCCCTCCCCTTCCGGTCGACCACCATGGGACCTTATTTCGGAAAAATATTGTATGGTAGTCAATGGCGAGAGACAACAAATATTTTGATCTCGTTTGAATTGTGCCCTGATTTACACATATGATGTTTGTCAATTTAAAAGATGCATTTTAAAGTCAAGAAAGTCGCAGCTTGATGTAAAACTGCTGAGGTATAAGACTGTGAAAATACGTAATTACAGAGACTACAAACCCAGAAGGCGCACATGCGACGTCATACCTTTTCTCTCAATGAATGAAGCTAACTTTACTGAAGCTAACGTCTGACATTTTTTCTGTAGTCTTACATTATAATCGTAACGTTACGCCGTCATGCCTGAGTGTTTTGAGCCAGAATACACACATACGAGCAACGGATCTTGTGACGTACATAGTGCGAGACGAGAGATGTAGTTCATTGAGCGATTTTCACATAAAACTAAACGTTACTCTTCTGTTTTATGACAAACTGCGACTTTCTTGACTTTCATAATTACCTTTTAAATTGACAAACATCATATGTGTAGTTCAGGGCACAGTTCAGACGGAATAAAAAGATAAGTTATCTCTCGCCATTGACTTCCATACATATTTTTTCCGAAATAAGGTCCCATGAGCCGGAAGCGGAGGGGCGGGACTTAGGCTCTCTATAGAGAGTCTCTCCACAACGGATTGAAGCGCGCGTCCGAGTGAAGACTGTGCGCGAGCCACAAGAGAACACTGTATCCGCGCCACTGATCGCAGCGGCAACGAGCACTTTGATCACTTGATTTAAAAAAACAACACATTTCAGCGCTAGATCGCCTCTTATTTAACAAACGAACCAAATGAATGCTCTGCTAGTTAACGGGAGATGTTTTGTTTATTTGTATTGGTATATTAGTGCCGCGAGATGTTTCAAAAGTGGCGGGGACAATATCGACCTTAGCAAACATGTCTAACCCTTATCGACATGTCCCACCCGCAAATTATCCCACAGGCGTATGATTTTACTGCTACTGCTAGATCGAATGCTGACGTCACTTCTATGAGTTGAGAAAAGTCAGTAAAAGTCCTGGCAGAAAGCGAAGCATAAGTATGTAGTGTGATGACGATCCCGCGAGATCCATGTGTTTGGCATCTTGTCCTATCTTTTAAGTCACGCTACAGTAGTCTGAAGGAAAAAGTGCTTTATTTGTATTTTAGAATAATGGTGCTGATGATTTTTAGAGACCCCCACAGGTGTATGATTTTACTGCTTTCATGGGAGCTCATCCTCTCTCGATGGGACCATGTTTAGCTTCCTTTATATTTTTGATTTAGAACAAAATTATAAAGTGGTTAAAACAGCAAAATATTTAGTCTTATAATAAAATTTGTTACTTTTTAATGACACAAAACCCCACGAATACTGATGTAAAGCCTTATTTTCACACACACTGGTTGTTGTACAGACGTTTTATTTAGACATTTTTCACGTTTGTTTTTCACATGTAAACACTGTTGACAGGCAGGTCTAGTGAGTTGCTCTCTGACAGTACAGTACCGAAGAGTAAGACTGATTACCCCTAACTAGTTGCTCATACTAGTTCTTAAGACACATGGTCTTAACATAATGGCTATGTTTATGGCCCCAGTGTAGTGTAGTGTGGTGTGGTGTGGTGTGGTGTAGTGTGTTGTGTAGTGTAGTGTAGTAGTGTAGTGTGGTGTGGTGTGTGGTGTGGTGTGGTGTGGAGTGGTGTGGTGTAGAGTGGTGTGGTGTGGAGTGGAGTGGTGTGGTGTAGAGTGGTGTGGTGTAGAGTGGTGTGGTGTGGTGTGGTGTGGTGTGGTGTGGAGTGGTGTAGAGTGGTGTGGTGTAGAGTGGTGTGGTGTGGAGTGGAGTGGTGTAGAGTGGTGTGGTGTGGTGTGGTGTGGAGTGGAGTGGAGTGGAGTGGAGTGGTGTGGTGTGGTGTAGAGTGGTGTGGTGTGGTGTAGAGTGGTGTGGAGTGGAGTGGTGTGGTGTAGAGTGGTGTGGTGTGGTGTGGTGTAGAGTGGTGTGGTGTGGTGTGGTGTGGTGTGGTGTAGAGTGGTGTGGTGTGGTGTAGTGTGGTGTGGTGTGGTGTGGTGTAGAGTGGTGTGGTGTGGTGTGGTGTAGAGTGGTGTGGTGTGGTGTGGTGTGGTGTGGTGTGGTGTGGTGTAGAGTGGTGTGGTGTGGTGTGGTGTAGAGTGGTGTGGTGTGGTGTGGTGTGGTGTGGTGTAGTGTGGTGTGGTGTGGTGTGGTGTGGTGTGGTGTGGTGTGGTGTGGTGTGGTGTGGTGTAGAGTGGTGTGGTGTGGTGTAGAGTGGTGTGGTGTGGTGTAGAGTGGTGTGGTGTGGTGTAGAGTGGTGTGGTGTGGTGTAGAGTGGTGTGGTGTAGTGTAGTGTGGTGTAGTGTGGTGTAGAGTGGTGTGGTGTAGTGTAGAGTGGTGTGGTGTGGTGTAGAGTAGTGTGGTGTGGTGTGGTGTGGTGTGGTGTGGTGTGGTGTGGTGTGGTGTAGAGTGGTGTGGTGTGGTGTGGTGTAGAGTGGTGTGGTGTGGTGTGGTGTGGTGTGGTGTGGTGTGGTGTGGTGTGGTGTGGTGTGGTGTAGAGTGGTGTGGTGTGGTGTGGTGTGGTGTAGAGTGGTGTGGTGTGGTGTGGTGTGGTGTGGTGTGGTGTAGAGTGGTGTGGTGTGGTGTAGTGTGGTGTGGTGTGGTGTGGTGTGGTGTGGTGTAGAGTGGTGTGGTGTGGTGTGGTGTGGTGTGGTGTGGTGTGGTGTGGTGTGGTGTGGTGTGGTGTAGAGTGGTGTGGTGTAGAGTGGTGTGGTGTGGTGTGGTGTGGTGTGGTGTAGTGTGGTGTGGTGTGGTGTGGTGTGGTGTGGTGTGGTGTGGTGTGGTGTGGTGTAGAGTGGTGTGGTGTGGTGTAGAGTGGTGTGGTGTGGTGTAGAGTGGTGTGGTGTGGTGTAGAGTGGTGTGGTGTGGTGTAGAGTGGTGTGGTGTAGTGTAGTGTGGTGTAGTGTGGTGTAGAGTGGTGTGGTGTAGTGTAGAGTGGTGTGGTGTGGTGTAGAGTAGTGTGGTGTGGTGTGGTGTGGTGTGGTGTGGTGTGGTGTAGAGTGGTGTGGTGTGGTGTGGTGTGGTGTGGTGTGGTGTGGTGTGGTGTAGAGTGGTGTGGTGTGGTGTGGTGTGGTGTGGTGTGGTGTAGAGTGGTGTGGTGTGGTGTGGTGTGGTGTGGTGTGGTGTAGAGTGGTGTGGTGTGGTGTGGTGTGGTGTAGAGTGGTGTGGTGTGGTGTGGTGTGGTGTAGAGTGGTGTGGTGTGGTGTGGTGTGGTGTGGTGTGGTGTAGAGTGGTGTGGTGTGGTGTGGTGTGGTGTAGAGTGGTGTGGTGTGGTGTGGTGTGGTGTGGTGTAGAGTGGTGTGGTGTAGTGTGGTGTAGTGTGGTGTAGTGTGGTGTAGTGTGGTGTAGTGTGGTGTAGTGTGGTGTAGTGTAGTGTAGTGTAGTGTAGTGTAGTGTAGTGTAGTGTAGTGTAGTGTAGTGTAGTGTAGTGTAGTGACTTCAGTTTAAAAACTGACTATACCAGCATTTCCCTCTAGCATTTTGAGCACTGTTGAACTGATTCCTAAACACCACTGGTTGGCCATTGTGTCCAGTCGAGTCCAGTCTGACAGAACGGCGCTGTAACGGTCCAGGACACAGAACGAGGGATGAAGTCCACAGTGTTCAGTGTTGGATGAGTCGGGTGGCTGGAACTTGCATCAGATTCTGTTGCCTAAGACTGTCTTGTGAAACTCAACACTGTCGATCAGTGATTTCAATGTTTGTTTTTACACAATCCGCATTGGATTAAACTCCCCTTTGTGTCTTTCTGCATTGTCATGATGATCAGGCAGTTGATCCTGAAAGCGATGACTATACACACAGCCAGGCCAGACACCACAGGTGAATAGGGGAAACTTTTTAACCAGCAGATATCACCATGAAACTTTCCCAGTTGATTACCTACATTAAGATGAGGAAAATGTATTACAAGTTTTCTGTAATTTAATGTTTAAATATGCAAATTAGGCATTATCTAAATATGTGCTAATTTGCATTTATTTAAAAAAACGAAATCTGATTATTGGATAAAGCCAGGTTCCAAAAATATTTTTCATTGTGTTCACATATTAGATGGGGAAAAAATTACAGAGGGAAATATGGATGTCTACTTTTGTTATCCTGTAAATCAGATACTGTCAATAGCCTTAATTGATTTTCGCCATGTTTTTTGGAATAAAATGTTATAAATCAGGCTAGGGATAATATATTTACAAATCCCTCTGTAAATGTCTTCATAATATAACTAGGTACAAGACTGGAAGGTTTGGTGTATATCGGTGCTGCTGAAGTGGAGATTTCAGACTTGGAGAATGAGAGAAAAGTCATTTTGAGAAAATGGGCTTCAAAGATTTATCATCAGCCAATGAGATTGTGCATTCAGCCCTTTTACTTTCGCGATTGGTTGCTGATAAAAAGGAAATGACCATATTTGGATCCGACAGCATTGTACTGGAGAGAGAGAGATTTCCAGCGGTGTGTGTGATGACAGAGCAGACAGAGATCGCGGAGCAGCGGGATGTAGAAATCTACAGACGCAAACAGACAAAGTGTAGTAAAATAAAGACTTAAATGTGTATTTCGGACTTTTTTTCACCACAAGTCTGAAAGAAGACATGTTATTGAAGACAAATATCTAAAAATCTCAAAATTGACCAGTAAAAAAAAACAATGTTTTTTCCTGCCGTGTCTCGCCTTAAATGTGTCGTGAATTGATAAATGTGTTTTTTGACATGTAAGAGGTTATTGCACTGTACAAACATCTAGTTTCAGAACTGAAAACTTCCTCATTAGACCAAAAACAGCTTTTATTGAAATCAAGCTCAGAAAACGACTCTCACTCAGACGCTCACTCACTCACTCTGACGCTCACTCACTCACTCAGACGCTCGCTCACTCACTCACTCAGACGCTCAGACACTCACTCTGACGCTCACTCACTCACTCAGACGCTCACTCACTCACTCTGACGCTCACTCACTCACTCAGACGCTCACTCACTCAGACGCACGCTCACTCACTCAGACACTCACTCACTCACTCACTCAGACGCTCGCTCACTCACTCAGACGCTCACTCACTCACTCAGACGCTCACTCACTCACTCACTCAGACGCTCGCTCACTCACTCAGACGCTCACTCACTCACTCAGACGCTCACTCACTCACTCTGACGCTCACTCACTCACTCAGACGCTCAGACACTCACTCTGACGCTCACTCACTCACTCACTCAGACGCTCACTCACTCACTCTGACGCTCACTCACTCACTCAGACGCTCACTCACTCAGACGCACGCTCACTCACTCAGTCACTCACTCACTCACTCAGACGCTCACTCACTCACTCTGACGCTCACTCACTCTGACGCTCACTCACTCAGACGCACGCTCACTCACTCAGACGCTCACTCACTCACTCAGACACTCACTCACTCACTCTGACGCTCGCTCACTCACTCAGACGCACGCTCACTCACTCTGACGCTCACTCACTCACTCAGACACTCACTCACTCACTCTGACGCTCAGACACTCACTCAGACGCTCAGACACTCACTCTGACGCTCACTCACTCACTCAGACGCTCAGACACTCACTCTGACGCTCACTCACTCACTCAGACGCTCGCTCACTCACTCAGACGCTCACTCACTCACTCAGACGCTCGCTCACTCACTCAGACGCTCGCTCACTCACTCTGACGCTCAGACACTCACTCTGACGCTCACTCACTCACTCAGACGCTCACTCAGACACTCACTCACTCACTCACTCAGACGCTCGCTCACTCACTCAGACGCTCACTCACTCACTCTGACGCTCACTCACTCACTCTGACGCTCACTCACTCAGACGCACGCTCACTCACTCAGACGCTCACTCACTCACTCAGACACTCACTCACTCACTCTGACGCTCGCTCACTCACTCAGACGCTCACTCACTCACTCTGACGCTCACTCAGACACTCAGACACTCACTCAGACGCTCGCTCACTCACTCAGACGCTCGCTCACTCACTCAGACGCTCGCTCACTCACTCAGACGCTCGCTCACTCACTCTGACGCTCGCTCACTCACTCTGACGCTCAGACACTCACTCTGACGCTCACTCACTCACTCAGACGCTCACTCACTCACTCTGACGCTCACTCACTCACTCAGACGCTCACTCACTCACTCAGACGCTCAGACACTCACTCTGACGCTCGCTCACTCACTCTGACGTTCACTCACTCACTCAGACGCTCACTCACTCACTCTGACGCTCACTCACTCACTCTGACGCTCGCTCACTCACTCAGACGCTCACTCACTCACTCTGACGCTCACTCACTCACTCAGACGCTCACTCACTCACTCAGACGCTCAGACACTCTGACGCTCACTCACTCACTCACTCAGACGCTCGCTCACTCACTCTGACGTTCACTCACTCACTCAGACGCTCACTCACTCACTCAGACGCTCACTCACTCACTCAGACGCTCAGACACTCACTCAGACGCTCACTCACTCAGACGCTCACTCACTCACTCAGACGCTCACTCACTCACTCTGACGCTCACTCACTCACTCAGACGCTCACTCACTCACTCAGACGCTCAGACACTCACTCTGACGCTCGCTCACTCACTCTGACGTTCACTCACTCACTCAGACGCTCACTCACTCACTCTGACGCTCACTCACTCACTCTGACGCTCGCTCACTCACTCAGACGCTCACTCACTCACTCTGACGCTCACTCACTCACTCAGACGCTCACTCACTCACTCAGACGCTCAGACACTCTGACGCTCACTCACTCACTCACTCAGACGCTCGCTCACTCACTCTGACGTTCACTCACTCACTCAGACGCTCACTCACTCACTCAGACGCTCACTCACTCACTCAGACGCTCAGACACTCACTCAGACGCTCACTCACTCAGACGCTCACTCACTCAGACGCTCACTCACTCACTCTGACGCTCACTCACTCACTCTGACGCTCGCTCACTCACTCTGACGCTCGCTCACTCACTCTGACGCTCGCTCACTCACTCTGACGCTCGCTCACTCACTCTGACGCTCGCTCACTCACTCAGACGCTCGCTCACTCACTCTGACGCTCAGACACTCACTCTGACACTCGCTCACTCACTCTGACGCTCTCACTCACTCACTCTGACGCTCACTCACTCTGACGCTCACTCACTCTAACGCTCACTCACTCACTCTGACGCTCGCTCACTCACTCAGACGCTCGCTCACTCACTCTGACGCTCGCTCACTCACTCTGACGCTCGCTCACTCACTCTGACGCTCGCTCACTCACTCTGACGCTCGCTCACTCACTCTGACGCTCGCTCACTCACTCTGACGCTCGCTCACTCACTCTGACGCTCGCTCACTCACTCTGACGCTCGCTCACTCACTCTGACGCTCGCTCACTCACTCTGACGCTCGCTCACTCACTCTGACGCTCGCTCACTCACTCTGACGCTCGCTCACTCACTCTGACGCTCAGACACTCACTCTGACACTCGCTCACTCACTCTGACGCTCACTCACTCACTCACTCTGACGCTCACTCACTCTGACGCTCACTCACTCTGACGCTCACTCACTCTAACGCTCACTCACTCACTCTGACGCTCGCTCACTCACTCAGACGCTCGCTCACTCACTCTGACGCTCGCTCACTCACTCTGACGCTCGCTCACTCACTCTGACGCTCGCTCACTCACTCTGACGCTCGCTCACTCACTCTGACGCTCGCTCACTCACTCTGACGCTCGCTCACTCACTCTGACGCTCGCTCACTCACTCTGACGCTCACTCACTCACTCACTCTGACGCTCGCTCACTCACTCTAACGCTCACTCACTCACTCTGACGCTCGCTCACTCACTCTGACGCTCGCTCACTCACTCTGACGCTCGCTCACTCACTCTGACGCTCGCTCACTCACTCTGACGCTCGCTCACTCACTCTGACGCTCGCTCACTCACTCTGACGCTCGCTCACTCACTCTGACGCTCGCTCACTCACTCTGACGCTCACTCACTCTGACGCTCACTCACTCTGACGCTCACTCACTCTGACGCTCACTCACTCTGACGCTCACTCACTCTGACGCTCACTCACTCTGACGCTCGCTCACTCACTCTGACGCTCGCTCACTCACTCTGACGCTCGCTCACTCACTCTGACGCTCGCTCACTCACTCAGACGCTCGCTCACTCACTCTGACGCTCAGACACTCACTCTGACGCTCGCTCACTCACTCTGACGCTCGCTCACTCACTCTGACGCTCGCTCACTCACTCAGACGCTCGCTCACTCACTCTGACGCTCGCTCACTCACTCTGACGCTCGCTCACTCACTCTGACGCTCGCTCACTCACTCTGACGCTCGCTCACTCACTCTGACGCTCGCTCACTCACTCTGACGCTCGCTCACTCACTCAGACGCTCGCTCACTCACTCTGACGCTCAGACACTCACTCTGACGCTCGCTCACTCACTCTGACGCTCGCTCACTCACTCTGACGCTCGCTCACTCACTCAGACGCTCGCTCACTCACTCAGACGCTCGCTCACTCACTCTGACGCTCGCTCACTCACTCTGACGCTCGCTCACTCACTCTGACGCTCGCTCACTCACTCTGACGCTCGCTCACTCACTCTGACGCTCGCTCACTCACTCTGACGCTCGCTCACTCACTCTGACGCTCGCTCACTCACTCTGACGCTCGCTCACTCACTCTGACGCTCGCTCACTCACTCTGACGCTCGCTCACTCACTCTGACGCTCAGACACTCACTCTGACGCTCACTCACTCACTCACTCTGACGCTCGCTCACTCACTCTGACGCTCGCTCACTCACTCTGACGCTCGCTCACTCACTCTGACGCTCGCTCACTCACTCAGACGCTCGCTCACTCACTCTGACGCTCGCTCACTCACTCAGACGCTCGCTCACTCACTCTGACGCTCGCTCACTCACTCTGACGCTCGCTCACTCACTCTGACGCTCGCTCACTCACTCTGACGCTCGCTCACTCACTCTGACGCTCGCTCACTCACTCTGACGCTCGCTCACTCACTCTGACGCTCGCTCACTCACTCTGACGCTCGCTCACTCACTCTGACGCTCGCTCACTCACTCTGACGCTCGCTCACTCACTCTGACGCTCGCTCACTCACTCAGACGCTCGCTCACTCACTCTGACGCTCAGACACTCACTCTGACGCTCACTCACTCACTCAGACGCTCACTCACTCAGACGCTCGCTCACTCACTCTGACGCTCAGACACTCACTCTGACGCTCGCTCACTCACTCTGACGCTCGCTCACTCACTCTGACGCTCGCTCACTCACTCAGACGCTCGCTCACTCACTCTGACGCTCGCTCACTCACTCTGACGCTCGCTCACTCACTCAGACGCTCGCTCACTCACTCTGACGCTCGCTCACTCACTCTGACGCTCGCTCACTCACTCTGACGCTCGCTCACTCACTCTGACGCTCGCTCACTCACTCTGACGCTCGCTCACTCACTCTGACGCTCGCTCACTCACTCTGACGCTCGCTCACTCACTCTGACGCTCAGACACTCACTCTGACGCTCACTCACTCACTCACTCTGACGCTCGCTCACTCACTCTGACGCTCGCTCACTCACTCTGACGCTCGCTCACTCACTCTGACGCTCGCTCACTCACTCTGACGCTCGCTCACTCACTCTGACGCTCGCTCACTCACTCTGATGCTCGCTCACTCACTCTGACGCTCGCTCACTCACTCAGACGCTCGCTCACTCACTCTGACGCTCAGACACTCACTCTGACGCTCACTCACTCACTCAGACGCTCACTCACTCAGACGCTCGCTCACTCACTCAGACGCTCACTCACTCACTCAGACGCTCACTCACTCTGACGCTCGCTCACTCACTCTGACGCTCACTCACTCACTCTGACGCTCGCTCACTCACTCTGACGCTCGCTCACTCACTCTGACGCTCGCTCACTCACTCAGACGCTCGCTCACTCACTCTGACGCTCAGACACTCACTCTGACGCTCACTCACTCACTCAGACGCTCACTCACTCACTCTGACGCTCACTCACTCACTCTGACGCTCGCTCACTCACTCTGACGCTCGCTCACTCACTCTGACGCTCGCTCACTCACTCTGACGCTCGCTCACTCACTCTGACGCTCGCTCACTCACTCTGACGCTCGCTCACTCACTCTGACGCTCGCTCACTCACTCTGACGCTCGCTCACTCACTCTGACGCTCGCTCACTCACTCTGACGCTCGCTCACTCACTCTGACGCTCGCTCACTCACTCAGACGCTCGCTCACTCACTCTGACGCTCAGACACTCACTCTGACGCTCACTCACTCACTCAGACGCTCACTCACTCAGACGCTCGCTCACTCACTCTGACGCTCAGACACTCACTCTGACGCTCGCTCACTCACTCTGACGCTCGCTCACTCACTCTGACGCTCGCTCACTCACTCAGACGCTCGCTCACTCACTCTGACGCTCGCTCACTCACTCTGACGCTCGCTCACTCACTCAGACGCTCGCTCACTCACTCTGACGCTCGCTCACTCACTCTGACGCTCGCTCACTCACTCTGACGCTCGCTCACTCACTCTGACGCTCGCTCACTCACTCTGACGCTCGCTCACTCACTCTGACGCTCGCTCACTCACTCTGACGCTCAGACACTCACTCTGACGCTCGCTCACTCACTCTGACGCTCGCTCACTCACTCAGACGCTCGCTCACTCACTCAGACGCTCGCTCACTCACTCAGACGCTCGCTCACTCACTCTGACGCTCGCTCACTCACTCTGACGCTCGCTCACTCACTCTGACGCTCGCTCACTCACTCTGACGCTCGCTCACTCACTCAGACGCTCGCTCACTCACTCTGACGCTCACTCACTCACTCTGACGCTCGCTCACTCACTCTGACGCTCGCTCACTCACTCTGACGCTCGCTCACTCACTCTGACGCTCGCTCAATCACTCAGACGCTCGCTCACTCACTCTGACGCTCAGACACTCACTCTGACGCTCACTCACTCACTCAGACGCTCACTCACTCAGACGCTCGCTCACTCACTCAGACGCTCACTCACTCTGACGCTCGCTCACTCACTCTGACGCTCACTCACTCACTCTGACGCTCGCTCACTCACTCTGACGCTCACTCACTCACTCTGACGCTCGCTCACTCACTCTGATGCTCGCTCACTCACTCTGACGCTCGCTCACTCACTCAGACGCTCGCTCACTCACTCTGACGCTCAGACACTCACTCTGACGCTCACTCACTCACTCAGACGCTCACTCACTCAGACGCTCGCTCACTCACTCAGACGCTCGCTCACTCACTCAGACGCTCGCTCACTCACTCTGACGCTCGCTCACTCACTCTGACGCTCACTCACTCACTCTGACGCTCGCTCACTCACTCTGACGCTCGCTCACTCACTCTGACGCTCGCTCACTCACTCAGACGCTCGCTCACTCACTCTGACGCTCAGACGCTCGCTCACTCACTCTGACGCTCAGACACTCACTCTGACGCTCACTCACTCACTCAGACGCTCACTCACTCACTCTGACGCTCGCTCACTCACTCTGACGCTCGCTCACTCACTCTGACGCTCGCTCACTCACTCTGACGCTCGCTCACTCACTCTGACGCTCGCTCACTCACTCTGACGCTCGCTCACTCACTCTGACGCTCGCTCACTCACTCTGACGCTCGCTCACTCACTCTGACGCTCGCTCACTCACTCTGACGCTCAGACGCTCGCTCAGACGCTCGCTCACTCACTCAGACGCTCACTCACTCTGACGCTCGCTCACTCACTCAGACGCTCACTCACTCTGACGCTCGCTCACTCACTCTGACGCTCGCTCACTCACTCTGACGCTCGCTCACTCACTCTGACGCTCGCTCACTCACTCTGACGCTCGCTCACTCACTCAGACGCTCACTCACTCAGACGCTCGCTCACTCACTCAGACGCTCACTCACTCACTCAGACGCTCACTCACTCACTCAGACGCTCACTCACTCTGACGCTCGCTCACTCACTCTGACGCTCGCTCACTCACTCTGACGCTCGCTCACTCACTCTGACGCTCGCTCACTCACTCTGACGCTCGCTCACTCACTCTGACGCTCGCTCACTCACTCTGACGCTCGCTCACTCACTCTGACGCTCGCTCACTCACTCTGACGCTCGCTCACTCACTCTGACGCTCGCTCACTCACTCAGACGCTCACTCACTCAGACGCTCGCTCACTCACTCAGACGCTCACTCACTCACTCAGACGCTCACTCACTCTGACGCTCGCTCACTCACTCTGACGCTCGCTCACTCACTCTGACGCTCGCTCACTCACTCTGACGCTCGCTCACTCACTCTGACGCTCACTCACTCAGACGCTCGCTCACTCACTCAGACGCTCGCTCACTCACTCTGACGCTCGCTCACTCACTCTGACGCTCGCTCACTCACTCTGACGCTCAGACACTCACTCTGACGCTCGCTCACTCACTCAGACGCTCGCTCACTCACTCTGACGCTCGCTCACTCACTCTGACGCTCACTCACTCTGACGCTCGCTCACTCACTCTGACGCTCGCTCACTCACTCTGACGCTCGCTCTCTCACTCTGACGCTCGCTCACTCACTCTGACGCTCGCTCACTCACTCTGACGCTCGCTCACTCACTCTGACGCTCGCTCACTCACTCAGACGCTCACTCACTCAGACGCTCGCTCACTCACTCAGACGCTCGCTCACTCACTCTGACGCTCGCTCACTCACTCTGACGCTCAGACACTCACTCTGACGCTCGCTCACTCACTCAGACGCTCGCTCACTCACTCTGACGCTCGCTCACTCACTCTGACGCTCGCTCACTCACTCAGACGCTCGCTCACTCACTCTGACGCTCGCTCACTCACTCTGACGCTCAGACACTCACTCTGACGCTCGCTCACTCACTCAGACGCTCGCTCACTCACTCTGACGCTCGCTCACTCACTCTGACGCTCACTCACTCTGACGCTCGCTCACTCACTCTGACGCTCGCTCTCTCACTCTGACGCTCGCTCACTCACTCTGACGCTCGCTCACTCACTCTGACGCTCGCTCACTCACTCTGACGCTCGCTCACTCACTCAGACGCTCACTCACTCAGACGCTCGCTCACTCACTCAGACGCTCGCTCACTCACTCTGACGCTCGCTCACTCACTCTGACGCTCAGACACTCACTCTGACGCTCGCTCACCCTCAGACGCTCGCTCACTCACTCTGACGCTCGCTCACTCACTCTGACGCTCGCTCACTCACTCTGACGCTCGCTCACTCACTCTGACGCTCGCTCACTCACTCTGACGCTCAGACACTCACTCTGACGCTCACTCACTCACTCAGACGCTCGCTCACTCACTCAGACGCTCGCTCACTCACTCAGATGCTCGCTCACTCACTCTGACGCTCGCTCACTCACTCAGACGCTCACTCACTCTGACGCTCGCTCACTCACTCTGACGCTCGCTCACTCACTCTGACGCTCGCTCACTCACTCAGACGCTCACTCACTCACTCAGACGCTCACTCACTCTGACGCTCGCTCACTCACTCTGACGCTCGCTCACTCACTCTGACGCTCGCTCACTCACTCTGACGCTCGCTCACTCACTCTGACGCTCGCTCACTCACTCTGACGCTCGCTCACTCACTCTGACGCTCGCTCACTCACTCTGACGCTCGCTCACTCACTCAGACGCTCGCTCACTCACTCAGACGCTCGCTCACTCACTCAGACGCTCGCTCACTCACTCAGACGCTCGCTCACTCTGACGCTCGCTCACTCACTCTGACGCTCGCTCACTCACTCAGACGCTCACTCACTCTGACGCTCGCTCACTCACTCTGACGCTCGCTCACTCACTCTGACGCTCACTCACTCACTCAGACGCTCACTCACTCTGACGCTCGCTCACTCACTCTGACGCTCGCTCACTCACTCTGACGCTCGCTCACTCACTCTGACGCTCGCTCACTCACTCTGACGCTCGCTCACTCACTCAGACGCTCACTCACTCAGACGCTCGCTCACTCACTCAGACGCTCGCTCACTCACTCTGACGCTCGCTCACTCTCACTCTGACGCTCGCTCACTCACTCTGACGCTCGCTCACTCACTCTGACGCTCGCTCACTCACTCTGACGCTCACTCACTCACTCAGACGCTCACTCACTCTGACGCTCGCTCACTCACTCTGACGCTCGCTCACTCACTCTGACGCTCGCTCACTCACTCTGACGCTCGCTCACTCACTCTGACGCTCGCTCACTCACTCAGACGCTCACTCACTCAGACGCTCGCTCACTCACTCAGACGCTCGCTCACTCACTCTGACGCTCGCTCACTCACTCTGACGCTCGCTCACTCACTCTGACGCTCGCTCACTCACTCTGACGCTCGCTCACTCACTCAGACGCTCACTCACTCAGACGCTCGCTCACTCACTCAGACGCTCGCTCACTCACTCTGACGCTCGCTCACTCACTCTGACGCTCGCTCACTCACTCAGACGCTCACTCACTCAGACGCTCGCTCACTCACTCAGACGCTCACTCACTCACTCTGACGCTCGCTCACTCACTCTGACGCTCGCTCACTCACTCTGACGCTCGCTCACTCACTCTGACGCTCGCTCACTCACTCTGACGCTCGCTCACTCACTCTGACGCTCGCTCACTCACTCTGACGCTCGCTCACTCACTCTGACGCTCGCTCACTCACTCAGACGCTCGCTCACTCACTCAGACGCTCGCTCACTCACTCAGACGCTCGCTCACTCACTCTGACGCTCGCTCACTCACTCTGACGCTCAGACACTCACTCTGACGCTCGCTCACTCACTCAGACGCTCGCTCACTCACTCTGACGCTCGCTCACTCACTCTGACGCTCACTCACTCTGACGCTCACTCACTCTGACGCTCGCTCACTCACTCTGACGCTCACTCACTCTGACGCTCGCTCACTCACTCTGACGCTCGCTCACTCACTCTGACGCTCGCTCACTCACTCTGACGCTCGCTCACTCACTCAGACGCTCACTCACTCACTCAGACGCTCACTCATTGACGCTGCTCACTCACTCTGACGCTCGCTCACTCACTCTGACGCTCGCTCACTCACTCTGACGCTCGCTCACTCACTCTGACGCTCGCTCACTCACTCAGACGCTCACTCACTCAGACGCTCGCTCACTCACTCAGACGCTCGCTCACTCACTCTGACGCTCGCTCACTCACTCTGACGCTCGCTCACTCACTCAGACGCTCACTCACTCAGACGCTCGCTCACTCACTCAGACGCTCACTCACTCACTCAGACGCTCACTCACTCTGACGCTCGCTCACTCACTCTGACGCTCGCTCACTCACTCTGACGCTCGCTCACTCACTCTGACGCTCGCTCACTCACTCTGACGCTCGCTCACTCACTCTGACGCTCGCTCACTCACTCTGACGCTCGCTCACTCACTCTGACGCTCGCTCACTCACTCTGACGCTCGCTCACTCACTCAGACGCTCGCTCACTCACTCAGACGCTCGCTCACTCACTCTGACGCTCGCTCACTCACTCTGACGCTCAGACACTCACTCTGACGCTCGCTCACTCACTCAGACGCTCGCTCACTCACTCAGACGCTCGCTCACTCACTCTGACGCTCGCTCACTCACTCTGACGCTCAGACACTCACTCTGACGCTCGCTCACTCACTCAGACGCTCGCTCACTCACTCTGACGCTCGCTCACTCACTCTGACGCTCACTCACTCTGACGCTCGCTCACTCACTCTGACGCTCGCTCACTCACTCTGACGCTCGCTCACTCACTCTGACGCTCGCTCACTCACTCTGACGCTCGCTCACTCACTCAGACGCTCGCTCACTCACTCAGACGCTCGCTCACTCACTCAGACGCTCGCTCACTCACTCAGACGCTCGCTCACTCACTCTGACGCTCGCTCACTCACTCTGACGCTCAGACACTCACTCTGACGCTCGCTCACTCACTCAGACGCTCGCTCACTCACTCTGACGCTCGCTCACTCACTCTGACGCTCGCTCACTCACTCTGACGCTCGCTCACTCACTCTGACGCTCGCTCACTCACTCAGACGCTCGCTCACTCACTCTGACGCTCAGACACTCACTCTGACGCTCACTCACTCACTCAGACGCTCGCTCACTCACTCAGACGCTCGCTCACTCACTCAGACGCTCGCTCACTCACTCAGACGCTCGCTCACTCACTCTGACGCTCACTCACTCACTCAGACGCTCACTCACTCTGACGCTCGCTCACTCACTCTGACGCTCGCTCACTCACTCAGACGCTCGCTCACTCACTCAGACGCTCACTCACTCTGACGCTCGCTCACTCACTCTGACGCTCGCTCACTCACTCTGACGCTCACTCACTCACTCAGACGCTCACTCACTCTGACGCTCGCTCACTCACTCTGACGCTCGCTCACTCACTCTGACGCTCGCTCACTCACTCAGACGCTCACTCACTCACTCAGACGCTCACTCACTCTGACGCTCGCTCACTCACTCTGACGCTCGCTCACTCACTCTGACGCTCACTCACTCACTCAGACGCTCACTCACTCTGACGCTCGCTCACTCACTCTGACGCTCGCTCACTCACTCAGACGCTCGCTCACTCACTCTGACGCTCACTCACTCACTCTGACGCTCGCTCACTCACTCTGACGCTCGCTCACTCACTCTGACGCTCGCTCACTCACTCTGACGCTCAGACACTCACTCTGACGCTCACTCACTCACTCTGACGCTCACTCACTCACTCAGACGCTCACTCACTCACTCACTCTGACGCTCACTCACTCACTCTGACGCTCAGACACTCACTCTGACGCTCAGACACTCACTCTGACGCTCGCTCACTCACTCAGACGCTCGCTCACTCACTCAGACGCTCGCTCACTCACTCTGACGCTCGCTCACTCACTCTGACGCTCGCTCACTCACTCTGACGCTCGCTCACTCACTCTGACGCTCAGACACTCACTCTGACGCTCACTCACTCACTCAGACGCTCAGACACTCACTCAGACGCTCAGACACTCACTCTGACGTAGGGGTGGGCGATATGGCAAAAATATCATATCACGATGTTTTTCAGGAAAATCACGATTAACGATTTTATCACGATTCTTTTTATGTTGGTTTTACTATTTTGTGACTTAGCATTACAGCCAATCTAATGTCCATATTCTAAAAACAAAACCTTAGGTAACAAAAAAATAAATAAATGGCAGACAGGGGCAAAGATAAAAATATTTGTCATTATTTTCTTTGTTATTAAGATCACAGATACACATTACACATACACAACTTAATATACAAATTAAATAGGCTAAACAGTGTTTTATGTTTTCAGCTACAGTAGGTGTATTTAACAGTAGCATTGAAGAAAGTAATTAAATGAACAAATATGAAAATAAAACAAAACAGACTTCACTGTATAAATTAAACATTGATTCTTATTAAAGCTACTATTAAGTTATCAGTCAAGAGCAGTGAGTGATTTTCTCTTTGCATTTTGTTGTTTTATTAACATTAAAGGGATAGTTCTCCTAAAAATTCAAATTATCATAATTTACTCTCTCAAGTTGTTTTAAACTCGAATAAGTTTCTTTCTTCTGTTGAAAATAAAAGTTATTTGGAAGAATGTGGGTAACCAAACAGTTGATGTACCCCAGTGACTTCCATAGTATATTTTTCTCCTATGGAAGTCAATGGGGACCAGCTACTGTTTGGATAGCAACATTCTTCAAAATATTAATATTAGAAAAATATTATAAAATATTAGAAGGAAATGAATACAGGATTGGAACAACATTAGTGCGTAAATGATGAGAATTTATTTATTTTTATTTTTTTAAATTACTATCCCTTTAAGGACAAGCGACAGCGTGTTTACTATTGCTACTGTCTCTTTAAGAGTTGCGCGCGACTAATATACACGCATTAGACAAGCAGATTTTCTCTCCATTTTCTCAAGTTTGCTTTCACTTTAGACATAAACGACTTTATGTAAACCTTGTGCGTATTTAACAGTATAAGCACAATAAGACTCGAAAGATAACTAGTCCAGTATCCAGGCGCTGGTAGACAGGCTTTTAGTGCATGTGAGCTTCACATGTACGCGCTGAGAAACGCACACGTTAGAACAGCGCATCAGCGCGCAAATTAAATGTTTAACTGACAAGGCATTAAAGCACATGCAAATTATGAACTTTTGTGAACTGCAGTGTCCCGTTCCATTGCGTTAACATTTTATGTGAATATACGTCGCGTTGTTCAGTATGTTGGGACAGAGGCGCCAGAACAGATATAGGCTAATGCACGATTCTACGATATTTCTTCAAAAGCAGATCGTGGAGACATTTTAATCGCCCACGATCAAAAATCATCATATCGCACACCCCTACTCTGACGCTCACTCACTCACTCAGACGCTCACTCACTCACTCAGACGCTCACTCACTCACTCAGACGCTCACTCACTCACTCAGACGCTCACTCACTCTGACGCTCACTCACTCACTCAGACGCTCACTCACTCACTCAGACGCTCACTCACTCACTCAGACGCTCACTCACTCAGACGCTCACTCACTCACTCAGACGCTCGCTCACTCACTCAGACGCTCGCTCACTCACTCTGACGCTCGCTCACTCACTCTGACGCTCGCTCACTCACTCAGACGCTCACTCAGACGCTCACTCACTCACTCAGACGCTCACTCACTCAGACGCTCACTCACTCACTCAGACGCTCACTCACTCACTCAGACGCTCACTCACTCACTCAGACGCTCACTCACTCACTCAGACGCTCACTCACTCACTCACTCAGACGCTCACTCACTCACTCACTCTGACGCTCACTCACTCACTCACTCACTCAGACGCTCACTCACTCACTCACTCACTCAGACGCTCACTCACTCACTCACTCAGACGCTCACTCACTCACTCACTCAGACGCTCACTCACTCACTCACTCAGACGCTCACTCACTCACTCACTCAGACGCTCGCTCACTCACTCAGACGCTCACTCACTCACTCTGACGCTCACTCACTCACTCAGACGCTCGCTCACTCACTCTGACGCTCACTCACTCACTCAGACGCTCGCTCACTCACTCAGACGCTCGCTCACTCACTCAGACGCTCACTCAGACGCTCACTCACTCACTCAGACGCTCACTCACTCACTCAGACGCTCACTCAGACGCTCACTCACTCACTCAGACGCTCACTCACTCAGACGCTCACTCACTCACTCAGACGCTCACTCACTCACTCAGACGCTCACTCACTCACTCAGACGCTCACTCACTCACTCAGACGCTCACTCACTCACTCAGACGCTCACTCACTCACTCAGACGCTCACTCACTCACTCACTCAGACGCTCACTCACTCACTCACTCTGACGCTCACTCACTCACTCACTCACTCAGACGCTCACTCACTCACTCACTCACTCAGACGCTCACTCACTCACTCACTCAGACGCTCACTCACTCACTCACTCAGACGCTCACTCACTCACTCACTCAGACGCTCACTCACTCACTCACTCAGACGCTCGCTCACTCACTCAGACGCTCACTCACTCACTCTGACGCTCACTCACTCACTCAGACGCTCGCTCACTCACTCTGACGCTCACTCACTCACTCAGACGCTCGCTCACTCACTCAGACGCTCGCTCACTCACTCAGACGCTCACTCTGACGCTCACTCACTCACTCAGACGCTCACTCACTCACTCAGACGCTCACTCACTCACTCAGACGCTCACTCACTCACTCACTCTGACGCTCACTCACTCACTCACTCTGACGCTCACTCACTCACTCACTCACTCAGACGCTCACTCACTCACTCACTCACTCAGACGCTCACTCACTCACTCACTCAGACGCTCACTCACTCACTCACTCAGACGCTCACTCACTCACTCACTCAGACGCTCACTCACTCACTCACTCACTCAGACGCTCACTCACTCACTCAGACGCTCGCTCACTCACTCTGACGCTCACTCACTCACTCAGACGCTCGCTCACTCACTCAGACGCTCGCTCACTCACTCAGACGCTCACTCAGACGCTCACTCACTCACTCAGACGCTCACTCACTCACTCAGACGCTCACTCACTCACTCAGACGCTCACTCACTCACTCACTCTGACGCTCACTCACTCACTCACTCTGACGCTCACTCACTCACTCACTCACTCAGACGCTCACTCACTCACTCACTCACTCAGACGCTCACTCACTCACTCAGACGCTCACTCACTCACTCACTCAGACGCTCACTCACTCACTCACTCAGACGCTCACTCACTCACTCACTCAGACGCTCACTCACTCACTCACTCAGACGCTCACTCACTCACTCACTCAGACGCTCGCTCACTCACTCAGACGCTCACTCACTCACTCTGACGCTCACTCACTCACTCAGACGCTCGCTCACTCACTCTGACGCTCACTCACTCACTCAGACGCTCGCTCACTCACTCAGACGCTCACTCTGACGCTCACTCACTCAGACGCTCACTCACTCTGACGCTCACTCACTCACTCACTCACTCAGACGCTCGCTCACTCACTCACTCAGACGCTCACTCAGACGCTCACTCAGACGCTCACTCACTCAGACGCCGCTCACTCAGACGCTCACTCAGACGCTCACTCAGACGCTCACTCAGACGCTCACTCAGACGCTCACTCAGACGCTCACTCAGACGCTCACTCAGACGCTCACTCAGACGCTCACTCAGACGCTCACTCACTCAGACGCTCACTCAGACGCTCACTCAGACGCTCACTCAGACGCTCACTCACTCAGACGCTCACTCACTCACTCAGACGCTCACTCACTCACTCAGACGCTCACTCACTCACTCACTCTGACGCTCACTCACTCACTCACTCTGACGCTCACTCACTCACTCACTCACTCAGACGCTCACTCACTCACTCACTCACTCAGACGCTCACTCACTCACTCACTCAGACGCTCACTCACTCACTCACTCAGACGCTCACTCACTCACTCACTCAGACGCTCACTCACTCACTCACTCAGACGCTCACTCACTCACTCACTCAGACGCTCGCTCACTCACTCAGACGCTCGCTCACTCACTCTGACGCTCACTCACTCACTCAGACGCTCGCTCACTCACTCTGACGCTCGCTCACTCACTCAGACGCTCGCTCACTCACTCAGACGCTCGCTCACTCACTCAGACGCTCACTCTGACGCTCACTCACTCACTCAGACGCTCACTCACTCACTCAGACGCTCACTCACTCACTCAGACGCTCACTCACTCACTCTGACGCTCACTCACTCACTCACTCTGACGCTCACTCACTCACTCACTCTGACGCTCACTCACTCACTCACTCACTCAGACGCTCACTCACTCACTCACTCACTCAGACGCTCACTCACTCACTCACTCAGACGCTCACTCACTCACTCACTCAGACGCTCACTCACTCACTCACTCAGACGCTCACTCACTCACTCACTCAGACGCTCACTCACTCACTCAGACGCTCGCTCACTCACTCTGACGCTCACTCACTCAGACGCTCGCTCACTCACTCAGACGCTCGCTCACTCACTCAGACGCTCACTCAGACGCTCACTCACTCACTCAGACGCTCACTCACTCACTCAGACGCTCACTCACTCACTCAGACGCTCACTCACTCACTCAGACGCTCACTCACTCACTCACTCTGACGCTCACTCACTCACTCACTCTGACGCTCACTCACTCACTCACTCACTCAGACGCTCACTCACTCACTCACTCACTCACTCAGACGCTCACTCACTCACTCACTCAGACGCTCACTCACTCACTCACTCAGACGCTCACTCACTCACTCACTCAGACGCTCACTCACTCACTCACTCAGACGCTCACTCACTCACTCACTCAGACGCTCACTCACTCACTCAGACGCTCACTCACTCACTCACTCAGACGCTCGCTCACTCACTCAGACGCTCACTCACTCACTCTGACGCTCACTCACTCACTCAGACGCTCGCTCACTCACTCTGACGCTCACTCACTCACTCAGACGCTCGCTCACTCACTCAGACGCTCACTCTGACGCTCACTCACTCACTCAGACGCTCACTCACTCTGACGCTCACTCACTCACTCACTCAGACGCTCGCTCACTCACTCACTCAGACGCTCACTCAGACGCTCACTCAGACGCTCACTCACTCAGACGCCGCTCACTCAGACGCTCACTCAGACGCTCACTCAGACGCTCACTCAGACGCTCACTCAGACGCTCACTCAGACGCTCACTCAGACGCTCACTCAGACGCTCACTCAGACGCTCACTCAGACGCTCACTCAGACGCTCACTCACTCAGACGCTCACTCAGACGCTCACTCAGACGCTCACTCAGACGCTCACTCACTCAGACGCTCACTTACTCACTCACTCAGACGCTCACTCAGACGCTCACTCAGACGCTCAGACACTCACTCAGACACTCACTCTGACACTCGCTCACTCACTCACTCGCTCAGACGCTCACTCACTCACTCAGACGCTCACTCACTCACTCAGACGCTCACTCACTCACTCAGACGCTCACTCACTCACTCAGACGCTCACTCACTCACTCAGACGCTCACTCACTCACTCAGACGCTCACTCACTCACTCAGACGCTCACTCACTCACTCAGACGCTCACTCTGAAACTCGCTCACTCACTCAGACGCTCACTCACTCACTCAGACGCTCACTCAGACGCTCACTCACTCAGACGCTCACTTACTCACTCACTCAGACGCTCACTCAGACGCTCACTCAGACGCTCAGACACTCACTCAGACACTCACTCTGACACTCGCTCACTCACTCACTCGCTCAGACGCTCACTCACTCACTCAGACGCTCACTCACTCACTCAGACGCTCACTCACTCACTCAGACGCTCGCTCACTCACTCAGACGCTCGCTCACTCACTCAGACGCTCGCTCACTCACTCAGACGCTCGCTCACTCACTCAGACGCTCGCTCACTCACTCAGACGCTCGCTCACTCACTCAGACGCTCGCTCACTCACTCAGACGCTCGCTCACTCACTCAGACGCTCGCTCACTCACTCAGACGCTCGCTCACTCACTCAGACGCTCGCTCACTCACTCAGAAGCTCGCTCACTCACTCAGACGCTCGCTCACTCACTCAGACGCTCGCTCACTCACTCACTCAGACGCTCGCTCACTCACTCACTCACTCAGACGCTCGCTCACTCACTCACTCAGACGCTCGCTCACTCACTCACTCAGACGCTCGCTCACTCACTCACTCAGACGCTCGCTCACTCACTCACTCAGACGCTCGCTCACTCACTCACTCAGACGCTCGCTCACTCACTCAGACGCTCGCTCACTCACTCAGACGCTCACTCACTCACTCACTCAGACGCTCACTCACTCACTCACTCACTCAGACGCTCACTCACTCACTCACTCACTCAGACGCTCACTCACTCACTCACTCACTCAGACGCACGCTCACTCACTCACTCAGACGCTCACTCACTCACTCAGACGCTCACTCACTCACTCAGACGCTCACTCACTCACTCAGACGCTCACTCACTCACTCAGACGCTCACTCACTCACTCAGACGCTCACTCACTCACTCAGACGCTCACTCACTCACTCAGACGCTCACTCACTCACTCACTCACTCACTCACTCACTCAGACGCTCACTCACTCACTCACTCACTCAGACGCACGCTCACTCACTCACTCAGACGCTCACTCACTCACTCAGACGCTCACTCACTCACTCAGACGCTCACTCACTCACTCAGACGCTCACTCTGAAACTCGCTCACTCACTCAGACGCTCACTCACTCACTCAGACGCTCACTCACTCACTCTGACGCTCACTCTGAAACTCGCTCACTCACTCAGACGCTCACTCACTCACTCTGACGCTCACTCTGAAACTCGCTCACTCACTCAGACACTCACTCTGACGCTCACTCTGACACTCACTCACTCAGACGCTCACTCACTCACTCAGACGCTCACTCACTCACTCAGACGCTCACTCACTCACTCTGACGCTCACTCTGACACTCACTCACTCAGACGCTCACTCACTCACTCAGACGCTCACTCACTCACTCAGACGCTCACTCACTCACTCAGACGCTCACTCACTCACTCAGACGCTCACTCACTCACTCAGACGCTCACTCACTCACTCAGACGCTCACTCACTCACTCTGACGACGCTCACTCACTCACTCACTCACTCAGACGCTCACTCACTCACTCACTCAGACGCTCACTCACTCACTCACTCAGACGCTCACTCACTCACTCACTCAGACGCTCACTCACTCACTCACTCAGACGCTCACTCACTCACTCTGACGCTCGCTCACTCACTCAGACGCTCGCTCACTCACACAGACGCTCACTCAGACGCTCACTCAGACGCTCACTCAGACGCTCACTCAGACGCTCACTCACTCAGACGCTCACTTACTCACTCACTCAGACGCTCACTCAGACGCTCACTCTGACACTCGCTCACTCACTCACTCGCTCAGACGCTCACTCACTCACTCAGACGCTCACTCACTCACTCAGACGCTCACTCACTCACTCAGACGCTCACTCACTCACTCAGACGCTCACTCACTCACTCAGACGCTCACTCACTCACTCAGACGCTCACTCACTCACTCAGACGCTCACTCACTCACTCAGACGCTCACTCTGAAACTCGCTCACTCACTCAGACGCTCACTCACTCACTCACTCACTCAGACGCTCGCTCACTCACTCGCTCACTCACTCACTCACTCAGACGCTCACTCACTCACTCAGACGCTCACTCACTCACTCAGACGCTCACTCACTCACTCAGACGCTCACTCACTCACTCAGACGCTCACTCACTCACTCAGACGCTCACTCACTCACTCAGACGCTCACTTACTCACTCACTCAGACGCTCACTCAGACGCTCACTCAGACGCTCAGACACTCACTCAGACACTCACTCTGACACTCGCTCACTCACTCAGACGCTCAGACGCTCACTCACTCAGACGCTCAGACGCTCACTCACTCACTCAGACGCTCACTCACTCACTCAGACGCTCACTCACTCACTCAGACGCTCACTCACTCACTCAGACGCTCACTCACTCACTCAGACGCTCACTCACTCACTCACTCAGACGCTCACTCACTCACTCAGACGCTCACTCACTCACTCAGACGCTCACTCTGAAACTCGCTCACTCACTCAGACGCTCACTCACTCACTCACTCAGACGCTCGCTCACTCACTCGCTCACTCACTCACTCAGACGCTCGCTCACTCACTCAGACGCTCGCTCACTCACTCAGACGCTCGCTCACTCACTCAGACGCTCGCTCACTCACTCAGACGCTCGCTCACTCACTCAGACGCTCGCTCACTCACTCAGAAGCTCGCTCACTCACTCAGACGCTCGCTCACTCACTCAGACGCTCGCTCACTCACTCAGACGCTCGCTCACTCACTCAGACGCTCGCTCACTCACTCAGAAGCTCGCTCACTCACTCAGAAGCTCGCTCACTCACTCAGACGCTCGCTCACTCACTCAGACGCTCGCTCACTCACTCACTCAGACGCTCGCTCACTCACTCACTCAGACGCTCGCTCACTCACTCACTCAGACGCTCGCTCGCTCACTCACTCAGACGCTCGCTCGCTCACTCACTCAGACGCTCGCTCGCTCACTCACTCAGACGCTCGCTCGCTCACTCACTCAGACGCTCGCTCGCTCACTCACTCAGACGCTCGCTCGCTCACTCAGACGCTCGCTCACTCACTCAGACGCTCGCTCACTCACTCACTCAGACGCTCACTCACTCACTCACTCACTCAGACGCTCACTCACTCACTCACTCACTCAGACGCTCACTCACTCACTCACTCACTCACTCAGACGCTCACTCACTCACTCACTCACTCAGACGCACGCTCACTCACTCACTCAGACGCTCACTCACTCACTCAGACGCTCACTCACTCACTCAGACGCTCACTCACTCACTCAGACGCTCACTCACTCACTCAGACGCTCACTCACTCACTCAGACGCTCACTCACTCACTCAGACGCTCACTCACTCACTCAGACGCACGCTCACTCACTCACTCAGACGCACGCTCACTCACTCACTCAGACGCACGCTCACTCACTCACTCAGACGCACGCTCACTCACTCACTCAGACGCACGCTCACTCACTCACTCAGACGCTCACTCACTCACTCAGACGCTCACTCACTCACTCAGACGCTCACTCACTCACTCAGACGCTCACTCTGAAACTCGCTCACTCACTCAGACGCTCACTCACTCACTCAGACGCTCACTCACTCACTCTGACGCTCACTCTGAAACTCGCTCACTCACTCAGACGCTCACTCACTCACTCTGACGCTCACTCTGAAACTCGCTCACTCACTCAGACGCTCACTCACTCACTCTGACGCTCACTCTGACACTCACTCACTCAGACGCTCACTCAGACGCTCACTCAGACGCTCAGACACTCACTCAGACGCTCACTCTGACACTCGCTCACTCGCTCAGACGCTCAGACGCTCACTCACTCACTCAGACGCTCACTCACTCACTCAGACGCTCACTCACTCACTCAGACGCTCACTCACTCACTCAGACGCTCACTCTGAAACTCGCTCACTCACTCAGACGCTCACTCACTCACTCACTCAGACGCTCACTCACTCGCTCACTCACTCACTCACTCACTCACTCAGACGCTCACTCACTCACTCAGACGCTCACTCACTCACTCAGACGCTCACTCACTCACTCAGACGCTCGCTCACTCACTCAGACGCTCGCTCACTCACTCAGACGCTCGCTCACTCACTCAGACGCTCGCTCACTCACTCAGACGCTCGCTCACTCACTCAGACGCTCGCTCACTCACTCACTCAGACGCTCGCTCACTCACTCACTCACTCAGACGCTCGCTCACTCACTCAGACGCTCGCTCACTCACTCAGACGCTCGCTCACTCACTCAGACGCTCGCTCACTCACTCAGACGCTCGCTCACTCACTCAGACGCTCGCTCACTCACTCAGACGCTCGCTCACTCACTCAGACGCTCACTCACTCACTTAGACGCTCACTCACTCACTCAGACGCTCACTCACTCACTCAGACGCTCACTCACTCACTCAGACGCTCACTTACTCACTCACTCAGACGCTCACTCGCTCACTCACTCAGACGCTCAGACGCTCACTCACTCACTCAGACGCTCACTCACTCACTCAGACGCTCACTCACTCACTCAGACGCTCGCTCACTCACTCACTCAGACGCTCGCTCACTCACTCACTCAGACGCTCGCTCACTCACTCACTCAGACGCTCGCTCACTCACTCACTCAGACGCTCGCTCACTCACTCACTCACTCAGACGCTCGCTCACTCACTCACTCACTCAGACGCTCACTCACTCACTCACTCACTCAGACGCTCACTCACTCACTCACTCACTCACTCAGACGCTCACTCACTCACTCACTCAGACGCTCACTCACTCACTCACTCAGACGCTCACTCACTCACTCAGACGCTCACTCACTCACTCAGACGCTCACTCACTCACTCAGACGCTCACTCACTCACTCAGACGCTCACTCACTCACTCAGACGCTCACTCTGAAACTCGCTCACTCACTCAGACGCTCACTCACTCACTCTGACGCTCACTCTGAAACTCGCTCACTCACTCAGACGCTCACTCACTCACTCTGACGCTCACTCTGACACTCACTCACTCAGACGCTCACTCACTCACTCAGACGCTCACTCACTCACTCAGACGCTCACTCACTCACTCTGACGCTCACTCTGACACTCACTCACTCAGACGCTCACTCACTCACTCAGACGCTCACTCACTCACTCAGACGCTCACTCACTCACTCAGACGCTCACTCACTCACTCAGACGCTCACTCACTCACTCTGACGCTCACTCACTCACTCTGACGCTCACTCACTCTGACGCTCACTCACTCTGACGCTCACTCACTCTGACGCTCACTCACTCTGACGCTCACTCACTCTCACGCTCACTCACTCTGACGCTCACTCACTCTGACGCTCACTCACTCTGACGCTCACTCACTCTGACGCTCACTCACTCTGACGCTCACTCACTCTGACGCTCACTCACTCTGAGCTCACTCTGACGCTCGCTCACTCTGACGCTCACTCACTCTGACGCTCACTCACTCTGACGCTCACTCACTCTGACGCTCACTCACTCTGACGCTCACTCACTCTGACGCTCACTCACTCACTCAGACGCTCACTCACTCACTCAGACGCTCACTCTGAAACTCGCTCACTCACTCAGACGCTCACTCACTCACTCTGACGCTCACTCTGAAACTCGCTCACTCACTCAGACGCTCACTCACTCACTCTGACGCTCACTCTGAAACTCGCTCACTCACTCAGACGCTCACTCTGACGCTCACTCTGACACTCACTCACTCAGACGCTCACTCACTCACTCAGACGCTCACTCACTCACTCAGACGCTCACTCACTCACTCAGACGCTCACTCACTCACTCAGACGCTCACTCACTCTGACGCTCACTCACTCTGACGCTCACTCACTCTGACGCTCACTCACTCTGACGCTCACTCACTCTGACGCTCACTCACTCTGACGCTCACTCACTCTGACGCTCACTCACTCACTCAGACGCTCACTCACTCAGACGCTCACTCACTCACTCTCACGCTCACTCACTCTGACGCTCACTCACTCTGACGCTCACTCACTCTGACGCTCACTCACTCTGACGCTCACTCACTCTGACGCTCACTCACTCTGACGCTCACTCACTCACTCGCTCACTCACTCACTCGCTCACTCACTCACTCAGACGCTCACTCACTCACTCAGACGCTCACTCACTCACTCAGACGCTCACTCACTCACTCAGACGCTCACTCTGAAACTCGCTCACTCACTCTGACGCTCACTCACTCACTCTGACGCTCACTCTGAAACTCGCTCACTCACTCAGACGCTCACTCACTCACTCTGACGCTCACTCTGACGCTCACTCTGACACTCACTCACTCAGACGCTCACTCACTCACTCAGACGCTCACTCACTCACTCAGACGCTCACTCACTCACTCTGACGCTCACTCACTCTGACGCTCACTCACTCTGACGCTCACTCACTCTGACGCTCACTCACTCACTCAGACGCTCACTCTGAAACTCGCTCACTCACTCAGACGCTCACTCACTCACTCTGACGCTCACTCTGAAACTCGCTCACTCACTCAGACGCTCACTCACTCACTCTGACGCTCACTCTGACGCTCACTCTGACACTCACTCACTCAGACGCTCACTCACTCACTCACTCAGACGCTCACTCACTCACTCGCTCACTCACTCACTCACTCACTCAGACGCTCACTCACTCACTCAGACGCTCGCTCACTCACTCAGACGCTCGCTCACTCACTCAGACGCTCACTCACTCACTCAGACGCTCGCTCACTCACTCAGACGCTCGCTCACTCACTCAGACGCTCGCTCACTCACTCAGACGCTCGCTCACTCACTCAGACGCTCGCTCACTCACTCAGACGCTCGCTCACTCACTCAGACGCTCACTCACTCAGACGCTCACTCACTCTGACGCTCACTCACTCTGACGCTCACTCACTCTGACGCTCACTCACTCTGACGCTCACTCAGACGCTCACTCACTCAGACGCTCACTCACTCAGACGCTCACTCACTCTGACGCTCACTCACTCTGACGCTCACTCACTCTGACGCTCACTCACTCTGACGCTCACTCACTCTGACGCTCACTCACTCACTCTGACGCTCACTCACTCAGACGCTCACTCACTCAGACGCTCACTCACTCAGACGCTCACTCACTCACTCTCACGCTCACTCACTCTGACGCTCACTCACTCTGACGCTCACTCACTCTGACGCTCACTCACTCTGACGCTCACTCACTCTGACGCTCACTCACTCACTCAGACGCTCACTCACTCACTCAGACGCTCACTCACTCACTCAGACGCTCACTCACTCACTCAGACGCTCACTCACTCACTCAGACGCTCACTCTGAAACTCGCTCACTCACTCAGACGCTCACTCACTCACTCTGACGCTCACTCTGACGCTCACTCTGTCACTCACTCAGACGCTCACTCACTCACTCAGACGCTCACTCACTCACTCAGACGCTCACTCACTCACTCAGACGCTCACTCACTCACTCAGACGCTCACTCACTCAGACGCTCACTCACTCAGACGCTCACTCACTCTGACGCTCACTCACTCTGACGCTCACTCACTCTGACGCTCACTCACTCTGACGCTCACTCACTCTGACGCTCACTCACTCTGACGCTCACTCAGACGCTCACTCACTCAGACGCTCACTCACTCTGACGCTCACTCACTCTGACGCTCACTCACTCTGACGCTCACTCACTCTGACGCTCACTCACTCTGACGCTCACTCACTCTGACGCTCACTCACTCACTCTGACGCTCACTCACTCAGACGCTCACTCACTCAGACGCTCACTCACTCAGACGCTCACTCACTCTGACGCTCACTCACTCACTCAGACGCTCACTCACTCACTCTCACGCTCACTCACTCTGACGCTCACTCACTCTGACGCTCACTCACTCACTCAGACGCTCACTCACTCAGACGCTCACTCACTCTGACGCTCACTCACTCTGACGCTCACTCACTCACTCAGACGCTCACTCACTCACTCTCACGCTCACTCACTCTGACGCTCACTCACTCTGACGCTCACTCACTCTGACGCTCACTCACTCTGACGCTCACTCACTCTGACGCTCACTCACTCACTCAGACGCTCACTCACTCACTCAGACGCTCACTCACTCACTCAGACGCTCACTCACTCACTCAGACGCTCACTCACTCACTCAGACGCTCACTCACTCACTCAGACGCTCACTCTGAAACTCGCTCACTCACTCAGACGCTCACTCACTCTGACGCTCACTCTGAAACTCGCTCACTCACTCAGACGCTCACTCACTCTGACGCTCACTCACTCTGACGCTCACTCACTCACTCTGACGCTCACTCACTCACTCTGACGCTCACTCACTCTGACGCTCACTCACTCTGACGCTCACTCACTCTGACGCTCACTCACTCTGACGCTCACTCACTCTGACGCTCACTCACTCTGACGCTCACTCACTCTGACGCTCACTCACTCACTCAGACGCTCACTCACTCACTCAGACGCTCACTCACTCACTCAGACGCTCACTCACTCACTCAGACGCTCACTCACTCACTCAGACGCTCACTCTGAAACTCGCTCACTCACTCAGACGCTCACTCACTCTGACGCTCACTCTGAAACTCGCTCACTCACTCAGACGCTCACTCACTCTGACGCTCACTCACTCTGACGCTCACTCACTCACTCTGACGCTCACTCACTCTGACGCTCACTCACTCTGACGCTCACTCACTCTGACGCTCACTCACTCTGACGCTCACTCACTCTGACGCTCACTCACTCACTCTGACGCTCACTCACTCTGACGCTCACTCACTCTGACGCTCACTCACTCTGACGCTCACTCACTCTGACGCTCACTCACTCAGACGCTCACTCACTCAGAGGCTCACTCACTCACTCAGACGCTCACTCACTCACTCAGACGCTCACTCACTCACTCTGACGCTCACTCACTCACTCTGACGCTCACTCACTCTGACGCTCACTCACTCAGACGCTCACTCACTCACTCAGACGCTCACTCTGAAACTCGCTCACTCACTCAGACGCTCACTCACTCACTCAGACGCTCACTCACTCACTCAGACGCTCACTCTGAAACTCGCTCACTCACTCTGACGCTCACTCTGACGCACACTCTGACACTCACTCACTCAGACGCTCACTCACTCACTCAGACGCTCACTCACTCACTCAGACGCTCACTCAGACGCTCACTCACTCAGACGCTCACTCACTCTGACGCTCACTCACTCTGACGCTCACTCACTCTGACGCTCACTCACTCAGACGCTCACTCACTCACTCAGACGCTCACTCACTCACTCAGACGCTCACTCACTCACTCTGACGCTCACTCACTCTGACGCTCACTCACTCAGACGCTCACTCACTCAGACGCTCACTCACTCACTCAGACGCTCACTCACTCAGACGCTCACTCACTCAGACGCTCACTCACTCACTCAGACGCTCACTCACTCACTCAGACGCTCACTCACTCACTCAGACGCTCACTCACTCACTCAGACGCTCACTCACTCACTCAGACGCTCACTCACTCACTCAGACGCTCACTCACTCACTCTGACGCTCACTCACTCAGACGCTCGCTCACTCACTCAGACGCTCGCTCACTCACTCAGACGCTCGCTCACTCACTCACTCAGACGCTCGCTCACTCACTCACTCTGACGCTCACTCACTCAGACGCTCACTCACTCAGAGGCTCACTCACTCACTCAGAGGCTCACTCACTCACTCAGACGCTCACTCACTCACTCAGACGCTCACTCACTCACTCAGACGCTCACTCACTCACTCTGACGCTCACTCACTCACTCACTCTGACGCTCACTCACTCACTCTGACGCTCACTCACTCACTCAGACGCTCACTCAGACGCTCACTCACTCACTCAGACGCTCACTCTGAAACTCGCTCACTCACTCACTCTGACGCTCACTCACTCACTCTGACGCTCACTCACTCTGACGCTCACTCACTCTGACGCTCACTCACTCTGACGCTCACTCACTCTGACGCTCACTCACTCACTCAGACGCTCACTCACTCACTCAGACGCTCACTCACTCACTCAGACGCTCACTCACTCACTCAGACGCTCACTCTGAAACTCGCTCACTCACTCAGACGCTCACTCACTCACTCTGACGCTCACTCTGACGCTCACTCTGACACTCACTCACTCAGACGCTCACTCACTCACTCAGACGCTCACTCACTCACTCAGACGCTCACTCACTCACTCAGACGCTCACTCACTCACTCAGACGCTCACTCACTCACTCTGACGCTCACTCACTCACTCTGACGCTCACTCACTCAGACGCTCACTCACTCAGACGCTCACTCACTCAGACGCTCACTCACTCACTCAGACGCTCACTCACTCACTCTGACGCTCACTCACTCACTCAGACGCTCACTCACTCAGACGCTCACTCACTCAGACGCTCACTCACTCACTCAGACGCTCACTCACTCACTCAGACGCTCACTCACTCACTCTGACGCTCACTCACTCACTCTGACGCTCACTCACTCACTCTGACGCTCACTCACTCTGACGCTCACTCACTCTGACGCTCACTCACTCAGACGCTCACTCACTCACTCAGACGCTCACTCACTCACTCTGACGCTCACTCACTCACTCTGACGTAGGCCTGTCACGATAACAAATTTTTCTGGACGATAAATTGTCCAAGAAATTATCGCGATAAACGATAATATTGTCGTTCTGAGACCATTTTCATTTAATATAATTATAATGGCATAATAATGCAGGTACACCTTTTCATCGATCTATAAACTTTTATTTCTAAAGAATATTAAACATTGAAAACGGAAAACATTTTAAATATCCAAAAAATGAACAAAACAACCAAAAACAATGAAAGCAATGGACTCTTAGTGTCTGTTAACAAAATAAATGTCTGTTAATAAATAAAATGGATGTAAACAAAATTGCACTTCAAAAAATATTAAACATTAGGCTTTAGACATTAGGCTTAAATAGTGATACATTCCATAACAGGCAAAACTGACAGTTAGGACCTTTGTAAACAAATAAAAAAAAAAGCCTCAAGCCATATCACACAATTTTGCACTGTTACTCCTGTTACTTTGTCCTCCTGTTACTTTGTCAAGTGATTGTGTACTGTCGGGAAGCCGGAGACGCACTTGCCTCGTTTCCACTGAGCAGTACGGTACGGTACGGGACAGTACGGTACGGTTCGGGTCTGTTAACCATGATCTGGCTAGCGTTTCCACTGCCAACAGTACCCTTACTTGATAGGCGTGGTGTTTCGATCGACGTCATTTTCGCGCGAAGAAGAACATAGTAAACTACAATGGATGACATGCAGCAGATCTTGTTCTTGCTCCTCGACATGTTTGTCACAAGAAGACAAGCGCCGACATTAGGCTTTTCTCAATATCAAGTACGCAAAGTTTGTACTTGCCATGTGCGACTCCTACATGCAAATGGTACAGCGCGTTCTTAAAAGCGTCGCTGATACACCGGTTATCTCGGTTACTCTGTCTGTACATTTTAAGCAACAATAAAACGAAATATGTTATAAAACACCACTCTGCCTCTTTTCGTTTTCATTTAAATAAATTAAACATTATAGGGACACAAATGTGGTTCATGCGCAACGCATATTGATTATTCACTGCACGTTATACGTTATAACGAAACGAAATATAAACACAACCCTAACGTTACCTCTTTTCGTTTAAAAAAATAAATAAAATAAACATATTCCAGGCAATATATGCATTTGTACAAATGTTGCAATAAACATCAGTGATAATCTTGTAATAAAAAATGACAAGAAACCATATTTCTTTTTGTAAAATTTCAGTTTTATCAATAATAGCCTATATAAAAGTTTAAGTAAAGTACAAGAAGCTATACAATAAGAAATAAAGCAAACAATTCAGTCAAATATCCAAATGCAGCGCTCTAACATTACAAGTAGTTAAACACAAATAACATTAATATAAAACTAAACTTAGCCCTCAGCCAAAACGATCGACAGGGAACTCATTATATACTCACGAGACCAAAGATCGCCCGTTAGGTCTACACAAAACGAATTATATCTTATGTTTAACCACTACCGTCGGAGTCTGCGACGAACGCCGAGTCAAGGCTCATCCAGCCGGGAAACATGAGCGCCGAGCGCCCGCTGAACGCATGGATCTCACAACTGGGGAAAAAAAAATCATCTTTATAAATAAACCACAGATTTGAGCTTTAAACAACTACATTCTCGCCTGAAAAACTCTTAAAATTACATTTCGTGATACAGTAACAGTAGTATTATATTAAACTGTATATTAAAAAATGGCGCTTCTTATGTTGTCATTCCTCTTGTAGCACGCGCAAGTGACGATTCTCTGTCAACCAATCAACGTCCTGCAGTGAGTCTAGCTCCACCTTTTAGTACCGTTCCACTGTGCTAGGTACCCCAATGGAAGGGTACCTAAAAAGTGGTACGGTACGGTTCGGCATTTTGGTACCATTCACAACTTTTGATAGTGGAAACGCAAATAAACGCGTACCGTTCCGTACCGTTCCGTACCGTACCGTACCGTACCGCTCAGTGGAAACGAGGCATTTATTGCGTGCATGCTACGCACTGAAAATACTTGGTTAGGATTAGGGGTGAGGAGTGCGTGCGTATTACACGCCATAAAGAGCGTATCATATGCACGCAAAAACTATTATTGGTGTATAAATGGCACGAGAAATAACATTCGTGGTATAGATACGCATTTTCATGTGATCGGGCTCGCTGTCGCAACTCACGACTAGCGTCTTCTCTCTCTCCCGGCAGTAGCCGCACACAGTCCCGCCGGCACTTTCCCATACAAAGACCATGTGACTGACAAGCGCCGCGGCGCCGCCTCCCCACACAAAGACTATGCAACTGACAAGAGGGTTCACTCCTCCGAGCGAGAGTGGTCATCCAGTCTCTTTGGGAGAGAGAGAGAGAGAGACGAGGAAAACAAACAAGCATGCAAATGGAATTATCGCGGCCGGAAAAATTATCGAGCTCATTTTTTTATCGTGCGATTTATCGACTATCGCGACAGGCCTACTCTGACGCTCACTCACTCACTCTGACGCTCACTCACTCACTCTGACGCTCACTCACTCACTCTGACGCTCACTCACTCACTCAGACGCTCGCTCACTCACTCACTCTGACGCTCACTCACTCACTCTGACGCTCACTCACTCACTCTGACGCTCACTCACTCACTCTGACGCTCACTCACTCACTCTGACGCTCACTCACTCACTCTGACGCTCACTCACTCACTCTGACGCTCACTCTGAAACTCGCTCACTCACTCTGACGCTCACTCGCTCACTCTGACGCTCACTCGCTCACTCTGACGCTCACTCGCTCACTCTGACGCTCACTCGCTCACTCTGACGCTCACTCACTCACTCTGACGCTCACTCACTCACTCTGACGCTCACTCACTCACTCTGACGCTCACTCACTCACTCTGACGCTCACTCACTCACTCTGACGCTCACTCACTCACTCTGACGCTCACTCACTCACTCTGACGCTCACTCTGACGCTCACTCACTCACTCAGACGCTCACTCTGAAACTCGCTCACTCACTCTGACGCTCACTCGCTCACTCTGACGCTCACTCGCTCACTCTGACGCTCACTCACTCACTCTGACGCTCACTCACTCACTCTGACGCTCACTCACTCTGACGCTCACTCACTCACTCTGACGCTCACTCACTCTGACGCTCACTCACTCACTCAGACGCTCACTCACTCACTCAGACTCTGACGCTCGCTCACTCACTCTGACGCTCGCTCACTCACTCTGACGCTCCCTCACTCACTCTGACGCTCGCTCACTCACTCTGACGCTCGCTCACTCACTCTGACGCTCGCTCACTCACTCTGACGCTCGCTCACTCACTCTGACGCTCGCTCACTCACTCTGACGCTCGCTCACTCACTCTGACGCTCGCTCACTCACTCTGACGCTCGCTCACTCACTCTGACGCTCGCTCACTCACTCTGACGCTCACTCACTCTGACGCTCACTCACTCTGACGCTCACTCACTCACTCAGACGCTCACTCACTCACTCAGACTCTGACGCTCGCTCACTCACTCTGACGCTCGCTCACTCACTCTGACGCTCGCTCACTCACTCTGACGCTCGCTCACTCACTCTGACGCTCCCTCACTCACTCAGACGCTCGCTCACTCACTCAGACGCTCACTCACTCACTCTGACGCTCACTCACTCACTCTGACACTCACTCTGACGCTCACTCACTCACTCTGACGCTCACTCACTCACTCTGACGCTCACTCACTCACTCTGACGCTCACTCACTCACTCAGACGCTCACTCTGAAACTCGCTCACTCACTCTGACGCTCACTCGCTCACTCACTCTGACGCTCACTCACTCTGACGCTCACTCACTCACTCTGACGCTCACTCACTCACTCTGACGCTCACTCACTCACTCAGACGCTCACTCTGAAACTCGCTCACTCACTCTGACGCTCACTCGCTCACTCACTCTGACGCTCACTCACTCTGACGCTCACTCACTCACTCAGACGCTCACTCACTCACTCAGACGCTCACTCACTCACTCAGACGCTCGCTCACTCACTCAGACGCTCGCTCACTCACTCTGACGCTCGCTCACTCACTCTGACGCTCGCTCACTCACTCTGACGCTCGCTCACTCACTCTGACGCTCGCTCACTCACTCTGACGCTCACTCACTCACTCAGACGCTCACTCACTCACTCAGACGCTCACTCACTCACTCACTCAGACGCTCACTCACTCACTCACTCTGACGCTCGCTCACTCACTCAGACGCTCACTCACTCACTCAGACGCTCACTCACTCACTCAGACGCTCACTCACTCACTCTGACGCTCACTCACTCTGACGCTCACTCACTCAGACGCTCACTCACTCACTCAGACGCTCGCTCACTCACTCAGACGCTCGCTCACTCACTCAGACGCTCGCTCACTCACTCAGACGCTCGCTCACTCACTCAGACGCTGACGCTCGCTCACTCACTCTGACGCTCGCTCACTCACTCTGACGCTCACTCACTCACTCTGACGCTCACTCACTCACTCAGACGCTCACTCACTCACTCAGACGCTCACTCACTCACTCTGACGCTCACTCACTCACTCTGACGCTCACTCACTCTGACGCTCACTCACTCAGACGCTCACTCACTCACTCAGACGCTCACTCACTCACTCAGACGCTCACTCACTCACTCAGACGCTCACTCACTCACTCTGACGCTCACTCACTCACTCTGACGCTCACTCACTCACTCTGACGCTCACTCACTCAGACGCTCACTCACTCACTCAGACGCTCACTCACTCACTCAGACGCTCACTCACTCACTCTGACGCTCACTCACTCACTCACTCTGACGCTCGCTCACTCACTCACTCAGACGCTCGCTCACTCACTCAGACGCTCACTCACTCACTCTGACGCTCACTCACTCACTCTGACGCTCACTCACTCACTCACTCTGACGCTTGCTCACTCACTCTGACGCTCACTCACTCTGACGCTCACTCACTCTGACGCTCACTCACTCAGGCGCTCACTCACTCAGACGCTCACTCACTCAGACGCTCACTCACTCACTCAAACGCTCACTCACTCACTCAGACGCTCACTCTGAAACTCGCTCACTCACTCAGACGCTCACTCACTCACTCTGACGCTCACTCTGACGCTCACTCTGACACTCACTCACTCAGACGCTCACTCACTCACTCTGACGCTCACTCACTCTGACGCTCACTCACTCTGACGCTCACTCACTCAGACGCTCACTCACTCACTCAGACGCTCACTCACTCACTCAGACGCTCACTCACTCACTCAGACGCTCACTCACTCACTCTGACGCTCACTCACTCACTCTGACGCTCACTCACTCACTCTGACGCTCACTCACTCACTCTGACGCTCACTCACTCACTCACTCAGACGCTCACTCTGACGCTCACTCTGACACTCAGACGCTCACTCACTCACTCTGACGCTCACTCACTCTGACGCTCACTCACTCTGACGCTCACTCACTCACTCAGACGCTCACTCACTCACTCAGACGCTCACTCACTCACTCAGACGCTCACTCACTCACTCAGACGCTCACTCACTCACTCAGACGCTCACTCACTCACTCTGACGCTCACTCACTCACTCTGACGCTCACTCACTCACTCTGACGCTCACTCACTCACTCTGACGCTCACTCACTCACTCTGACGCTCACTCACTCACTCTGACGCTCACTCACTCACTCTGACGCTCACTCACTCACTCTGACGCTCACTCACTCACTCTGACGCTCACTCACTCACTCTGACGCTCACTCACTCACTCACTCTGACGCTCACTCACTCACTCACTCTGACGCTCACTCACTCACTCACTCAGACGCTCACTCACTCACTCAGACGCTCACTCACTCACTCAGACGCTCACTCACTCACTCACTCTGACGCTCACTCACTCACTCACTCAGACGCTCACTCACTCACTCAGACGCTCACTCACTCACTCAGACGCTCACTCACTCACTCAGACGCTCACTCACTCACTCAGACGCTCACTCACTCACTCTGACACTCACTCACTCAGACGCTCACTCACTCACTCAGACGCTCACTCACTCACTCTGACGCTCACTCACTCACTCACTCTGACGCTCACTCACTCACTCACTCAGACGCTCACTCACTCACTCAGACGCTCACTCACTCACTCAGACGCTCACTCACTCACTCAGACGCTCACTCACTCACTCAGACGCTCACTCACTCACTCTGACACTCACTCACTCAGACGCTCACTCACTCACTCAGACGCTCACTCACTCACTCTGACACTCACTCACTCAGACGCTCACTCACTCACTCAGACGCTCACTCACTCAGACGCTCACTCACTCACTCAGACGCTCACTCACTCACTCAGACGCTCACTCACTCTGACGCTCACTCACTCACTCAGACGCTCACTCACTCTGACGCTCACTCACTCTGACGCTCACTCACTCACTCCGACGCTCACTCACTCAGACGCTCACTCACTCACTCAGACGCTCACTCTGACGCTCACTCACTCAGACGCTCACTCACTCACTCAGACGCTCACTCACTCAGACGCTCACTCACTCACTCAGACGCTCACTCACTCACTCAGACGCTCACTCACTCACTCAGACGCTCACTCACTCACTCAGACGCTCACTCACTCACTCAGACGCTCACTCACTCTGACGCTCACTCACTCACTCCGACGCTCACTCACTCAGACGCTCACTCACTCACTCAGACGCTCACTCTGACGCTCGCTCACTCAGACGCTCACTCACTCACTCAGACGCTCACTCACTCTGACGCTCACTCACTCTGACGCTCACTCACTCTGACGCTCACTCACTCACTCAGACGCTCACTCTGACACTCACTCACTCAGACGCTCACTCACTCACTCTGACGCTCACTCACTCTGACGCTCACTCACTCTGACGCTCACTCACTCTGACGCTCACTCACTCTGATGCTCACTCACTCTGACGCTCACTCACTCACTCAGACGCTCACTCACTCACTCTGACGCTCACTCACTCTGACGCTCACTCACTCTGACGCTCACTCACTCACTCAGACGCTCACTCACTCACTCAGACGCTCACTCACTCTGACGCTCACTCACTCTGACGCTCACTCACTCTGACGCTCACTCACTCACTCAGACGCTCACTCTGACACTCACTCACTCAGACGCTCACTCACTCAGACGCTCACTCACTCAGACGCTCACTCACTCAGACGCTCACTCACTCTGACGCTCACTCACTCTGACGCTCACTCACTCTGACGCTCACTCACTCTGACGCTCACTCACTCTGACGCTCACTCACTCAGACGCTCACTCACTCACTCAGACGCTCACTCACTCACTCTGACGCTCACTCACTCACTCTGACGCTCACTCACTCAGACGCTCACTCACTCACTCAGACGCTCACTCACTCACTCAGACGCTCACTCACTCACTCAGACGCTCACTCACTCACTCACTCAGACGCTCACTCACTCACTCACTCTGACGCTCACTCACTCTGACGCTCACTCACTCTGACGCTCACTCACTCTGACGCTCACTCACTCAGACGCTCACTCACTCAGACGCTCACTCACTCACTCAGACGCTCACTCACTCACTCAGACGCTCACTCAGACGCTCACTCACTCACTCAGACGCTCACTCTGAAACTCGCTCACTCACTCAGACGCTCACTCACTCACTCTGACGCTCACTCTGACGCTCACTCTGACACTCACTCACTCAGACGCTCACTCACTCACTCAGACGCTCACTCACTCACTCACTCACTCTGACGCTCACTCACTCACTCTGACGCTCACTCACTCACTCTGACGCTCACTCACTCACTCTGACGCTCGCTCACTCACTCACTCTGACGCACACTCACTCAGACGCTCACTCACTCACTCAGACGCTCACTCACTCACTCTGACGCTCACTCACTCTGACGCTCACTCACTCTGACGCTCACTCACTCTGACGCTCACTCACTCTGACGCTCACTCACTCAGACGCTCACTCACTCAGACGCTCACTCACTCAGACGCTCACTCACTCAGACGCTCACTCACTCAGACGCTCACTCACTCACTCAGATGCTCACTCACTCACTCAGACGCTCACTCACTCACTCTGACACTCACTCACTCACTCTGACGCTCACTCACTCACTCTGACGCTCACTCACTCACTCTGACACTCACTCACTCACTCTGACGCTCACTCACTCACTCACTCTGACGCTCACTCACTCACTCAGACGCTCACTCACTCACTCAGACGCTCACTCACTCACTCAGACGCTCAGACACTCACTCAGACGCTCACTCACTCACTCAGACGCTCACTCACTCACTCAGACGCTCACTCACTCACTCAGACGCTCACTCACTCAGACGCTCACTCACTCACTCAGACGCTCGCTCACTCACTCACTCAGACGCTCGCTCACTCACTCACTCTGACGCTCACTCACTCTGACGCTCACTCACTCTGACGCTCACTCACTCAGACGCTCACTCACTCTGACGCTCACTCACTCACTCAGACGCTCACTCACTCAGACGCTCACTCACTCAGAGGCTCACTCACTCACTCAGACGCTCTCACTCACTCAGACGCTCACTCACTCACTCAGACGCTCACTCACTCACTCACTCAGACGCTCACTCACTCACTCAGACGCTCACTCACTCACTCACTCTGACGCTCACTCACTCACTCTGACGCTCACTCACTCTGACGCTCACTCACTCACTCTGACGCTCACTCACTCAGACGCTCACTCACTCAGACGCTCACTCACTCACTCAGACGCTCACTCACTCTGACGCTCACTCACTCACTCTGACGCTCACTCACTCACTCTGACGCTCACTCACTCTGACGCTCACTCTGACGCTCACTCACTCTGACGCTCACTCACTCAGACGCTCACTCACTCAGACGCTCACTCACTCAGACGCTCACTCACTCACTCTGACGCTCACTCACTCACTCTGACGCTCACTCACTCACTCTGACGCTCACTCACTCACTCTGACGCTCACTCACTCACTCTGACGCTCACTCACTCACTCTGACGCTCACTCACTCACTCTGACGCTCACTCACTCACTCTGACGCTCACTCACTCACTCTGACGCTCACTCACTCACTCTGACGCTCACTCACTCACTCACTCAGACGCTCACTCACTCACTCACTCAGACGCTCACTCACTCACTCACTCAGACGCTCACTCACTCACTCACTCAGACGCTCACTCACTCACTCTGACGCTCACTCACTCACTCTGACGCTCACTCACTCACTCTGACGCTCACTCACTCACTCTGACGCTCACTCACTCAGACGCTCACTCACTCAGACGCTCACTCACTCACTCAGACGCTCACTCACTCTGACGCTCACTCACTCACTCACTCAGACGCTCACTCACTCACTCACTCAGACGCTCACTCACTCACTCAGACGCTCACTCACTCACTCTGACGCTCACTCACTCACTCTGACGCTCACTCACTCACTCTGACGCTCACTCACTCAGACGCTCACTCACTCAGACGCTCACTCACTCACTCAGACGCTCACTCACTCTGACGCTCACTCACTCACTCTGACGCTCTCACTCACTCTGACGCTCACTCACTCTGACGCTCACTCACTCTGACGCTCACTCACTCACTCTGACGCTCACTCACTCTGACGCTCACTCACTCAGACGCTCACTCACTCTGACGCTCACTCACTCAGACGCTCACTCACTCTGACGCTCACTCACTCACTCTGACGCTCACTCACTCACTCTGACGCTCACTCACTCTGACGCTCACTCACTCTGACGCTCACTCACTCACTCTGACGCTCACTCACTCTGACGCTCACTCACTCTGACGCTCACTCACTCTGACGCTCACTCACTCTGACGCTCACTCACTCACTCTGACGCTCACTCACTCTGACGCTCACTCACTCAGACGCTCACTCACTCACTCTGACGCTCACTCACTCACTCTGACGCTCACTCACTCACTCAGACGCTCACTCACTCACTCAGACGCTCACTCTGAAACTCGCTCACTCACTCAGACGCTCACTCACTCACTCTGACGCTCACTCTGACGCTCACTCTGACACTCACTCACTCAGACGCTCACTCACTCACTCAGACGCTCACTCACTCACTCACTCACTCTGACGCTCACTCACTCACTCTGACGCTCACTCACTCACTCTGACGCTCACTCACTCACTCTGACGCTCGCTCACTCACTCACTCTGACGCACACTCACTCAGACGCTCACTCACTCACTCAGACGCTCACTCACTCACTCTGACGCTCACTCACTCTGACGCTCACTCACTCTGACGCTCACTCACTCTGACGCTCACTCACTCTGACGCTCACTCACTCAGACGCTCACTCACTCAGACGCTCACTCACTCAGACGCTCACTCACTCAGACGCTCACTCACTCAGACGCTCACTCACTCACTCAGATGCTCACTCACTCACTCAGACGCTCACTCACTCACTCTGACACTCACTCACTCACTCTGACGCTCACTCACTCACTCTGACGCTCACTCACTCACTCTGACACTCACTCACTCACTCTGACGCTCACTCACTCACTCACTCTGACGCTCACTCACTCACTCAGACGCTCACTCACTCACTCAGACGCTCACTCACTCACTCAGACGCTCAGACACTCACTCAGACGCTCACTCACTCACTCAGACGCTCACTCACTCACTCAGACGCTCACTCACTCACTCAGACGCTCACTCACTCAGACGCTCACTCACTCACTCAGACGCTCGCTCACTCACTCACTCAGACGCTCGCTCACTCACTCACTCTGACGCTCACTCACTCTGACGCTCACTCACTCTGACGCTCACTCACTCAGACGCTCACTCACTCTGACGCTCACTCACTCACTCAGACGCTCACTCACTCAGACGCTCACTCACTCAGAGGCTCACTCACTCACTCAGACGCTCTCACTCACTCAGACGCTCACTCACTCACTCAGACGCTCACTCACTCACTCAGACGCTCACTCACTCACTCAGACGCTCACTCACTCACTCACTCTGACGCTCACTCACTCACTCTGACGCTCACTCACTCTGACGCTCACTCACTCACTCTGACGCTCACTCACTCAGACGCTCACTCACTCAGACGCTCACTCACTCACTCAGACGCTCACTCACTCTGACGCTCACTCACTCACTCTGACGCTCACTCACTCACTCTGACGCTCACTCACTCTGACGCTCACTCTGACGCTCACTCACTCTGACGCTCACTCACTCAGACGCTCACTCACTCAGACGCTCACTCACTCAGACGCTCACTCACTCACTCTGACGCTCACTCACTCACTCTGACGCTCACTCACTCACTCTGACGCTCACTCACTCACTCTGACGCTCACTCACTCACTCTGACGCTCACTCACTCACTCTGACGCTCACTCACTCACTCTGACGCTCACTCACTCACTCTGACGCTCACTCACTCACTCTGACGCTCACTCACTCACTCTGACGCTCACTCACTCACTCACTCAGACGCTCACTCACTCACTCACTCAGACGCTCACTCACTCACTCACTCAGACGCTCACTCACTCACTCACTCAGACGCTCACTCACTCACTCTGACGCTCACTCACTCACTCTGACGCTCACTCACTCACTCTGACGCTCACTCACTCACTCTGACGCTCACTCACTCAGACGCTCACTCACTCAGACGCTCACTCACTCACTCAGACGCTCACTCACTCTGACGCTCACTCACTCACTCACTCAGACGCTCACTCACTCACTCACTCAGACGCTCACTCACTCACTCAGACGCTCACTCACTCACTCTGACGCTCACTCACTCACTCTGACGCTCACTCACTCACTCTGACGCTCACTCACTCAGACGCTCACTCACTCAGACGCTCACTCACTCACTCAGACGCTCACTCACTCTGACGCTCACTCACTCACTCTGACGCTCTCACTCACTCTGACGCTCACTCACTCTGACGCTCACTCACTCTGACGCTCACTCACTCACTCTGACGCTCACTCACTCTGACGCTCACTCACTCAGACGCTCACTCACTCTGACGCTCACTCACTCAGACGCTCACTCACTCTGACGCTCACTCACTCACTCTGACGCTCACTCACTCACTCTGACGCTCACTCACTCTGACGCTCACTCACTCTGACGCTCACTCACTCACTCTGACGCTCACTCACTCTGACGCTCACTCACTCTGACGCTCACTCACTCTGACGCTCACTCACTCTGACGCTCACTCACTCACTCTGACGCTCACTCACTCTGACGCTCACTCACTCAGACGCTCACTCACTCACTCTGACGCTCACTCACTCACTCTGACGCTCACTCACTCACTCTGACGCTCACTCACTCACTCTGACGCTCACTCACTCACTCTGACGCTCACTCACTCACTCTGACGCTCACTCACTCACTCTGACGCTCACTCACTCACTCACTCAGACGCTCACTCACTCACTCACTCAGACGCTCACTCACTCACTCACTCAGACGCTCACTCACTCACTCAGACGCTCAGACGCTCACTCACTCAGACAGACACTCACTCACTCACTCAGACAGTGTGTGTGTGTGTGTGTGTGTGTGTGTGTGTGTGTGTGTGTGTGTGTGTGTGTGTGTGTGTGTGTGTGTGTGTGTGTGTGTGTGTGTGTGTGTGTGTGTGGACAGAGAGAGAGCAGAGGATCTGTAGACACTGTGACCTACAGCACATCGAGGATGAGGAACACTTTCTGCTTTTCTGCTCTAAATATATCCAGTATAAGAGAAACCTTTCTGCCCAGATTTGAAATCTTGATTCCATCATTCTCTGAACTGAGTGACACTGAAAAAATGTTCTTCTTACTGGGAGAAGATGATAGTACAGCTGCACTCGCGGCTAAATATGTGTTAGCTATTCACAACGCCAGAGCCAGCTAATTCTCTAGAGTGACCCACTGTATTTATTCATTTATTAGGATAGATTGTGTTTATTTATCTATTTATTTATATTTACTATGCTACATATGACATGATCTATACATATATGTTTTATTTGTTTTATTATTTATATATGTTGATGCTTTGGCAACATTGTGTTACACAGTCATGCTAATAAAGCTCATTTTGAATTGAATTGAATTGAATTGAGTGTCTGAGTGTGTCTGAGCGAGTGAGTGAGTGAGTGACTGTCTGAGTGAGTGAGTGAGTGTCTGAGTGAGTCTGAGTGAGTGAGTGAGTGACTGTCTGAGTGAGCGAGTGAGTGTCTGAGTGAGTCTGACTGAGTGAGTGAGTGAGTGACTGAGTGAGTCTGAGTGAGCGAGCGTCTGAGTGAATCTGACTGAGTGAGTGATTGTCTGAGCGAGTGAGTGAGTGAGTGATTGTCACTCACTCACTCAGACACACTCACGGCTAGTGCATATTAAATCTCACACAGTAAAACTTACAATGTGATTATGCGCTAAAGGATTGCAGTGTGAATTCACCTATTGTCTGTGTGTGTGTTTTATTACTCATCTCCTATTCATTGGCTCAGATTATGTTCAGGCAAAGCTTCATAAACCCGAACAACTAGATTTTAGTTGACAGTTCTCCAGAATCATCTTTGTTGGCAAAGATGCTAAACAAGGAGTCAATATCAGTTACTAGTCAAAAGATGTCAAGCTGTATGTAACCGTAAATGTTTTGAACCAGAAATGTTTTGTTGCATCAGCCGTGATCGCACTTCTTTTGACCTGAGAGACAGAGATATCAGTTTCTAATAATGTCTGGTCAATATATCATCTGCTGTTTATCATCTGCTGTTTATCATCTGCTGTTAATGTGAGCACAGGAGATCAGGTCCACTGTTGCTTATATCTGTCATGTTTCCCCTCGCAGCGATCGAGGAGTACAAGCCTCAGGATGCCACGACTAACCCGTCACTCATTCTGGCCGCCGCTAAGATGCCCAGCTACCAGCACCTGGTGGACCAGGCCATGAAACACGCCATGGCTAGCGGCGGGTGAGAACATGCCTGTCCTTTCCTCTGACCGTGGGCAGAATTCACTGCGCTCGCTTCGTCCCTGTTGAAAGGGTGCTTGTTATATAGTTATGTTATATAGTTTCTTACAGATATAATATACATTAGGCCTATACAATTTCAGGAGTGAGGAAGAGCAGGTGACCAGTGCCATGGACAAGCTGTTTGTAAGCTTTGGTCTGGAAATCCTGAAGAAGGTTCCAGGCCGGGTCTCCACTGAGGTCGATGCCAGGTAAGAGTCGGGTGACATCACACGATCTGCACTAGCGCCGCCACACGATCTGCACTAGCGCCGCCACACGATCTGCACTAGCGCCGTCATATGCACACACTAGCGCCGCCGCATGATCTATACACACTAGTGCTGCCATATGAATATGCGTGTAATATCACGCAAATAACCTATTAAAGCACTAAGACATGGGAACAGTATAGCTAACATTCACATTTGAATATTTATCGCAAGTCATATCGTCATCGCAATATTAAACAATGTTATCGCACATCGCAGCTTTTCCTCATATCATGCAGCCCTAATTTTTACGGTAGCATCTCGCACCCACTGGACGCACACATTATTGATGTTTTAATGCACAAAATTAATAGTGTGTTTTTGTCACAAGATGCTTCTTAATGGCAGGTGATGTTTGATTTCCAGGCTGTCCTTTGATAAAGAGGCGATGGTGTCTCGTGCCCGAAAGCTCATCTCTCTCTACGAGGAGGCAGGAGTCGCTAAAGAGCGCATTCTCATCAAACTCTCCTCCACGTGGGAGGGCATTCAGGCCGGACGGTGAGTGTGTTCACTACAGCTTATAAGATGATGGTGTTACACACAGTTGCTCCGGGGTGCTTCTCAATTCTTATTTGTGCATCCTTGTTTCCTTTCCTTGCTTCCTTTCCTCGCGTCTCAGCTCCACTCCTAGGATGCGAGGGAAGGCTGCAAGGAAAAGAAGCAAGGACGGAGGAATCGGAAGGAAAGCTTATTTATACATTGGAATACGTGATCACTCGAGCGTCACTCCACAGCGTCATCAACTGCGCTCAAAAGATTTGTCCTTATGTTGTTAAAGTTTGGTTATTTAAGTAATTCATAATAAATAATAATAAAGTAAGATGTCCTGTTGAAATATGTGAGATATGTGGTTTGTATAAACTGCTAAGGTAAAGTATAAATTACAATTATTGTGACCGATGTGATGGGGGAGGAGAATTTATACGTGCGTCACGTTTAGTCGATAAAACTCTTCCGCAAAGGATACACCTGTGTATCCTCGCTCATGACTCCTCAGGAAGCCTCCTCACTCCTCGATCGGTTTCCGGGTCAGAGGATAGAGGAGAGAGGAGATTAGGAGGGATATTGAGAAGCACCCCTGGTGTGTTGTCTTGATGACCGCACACATGGTGTGAAAGCTAATTCATCAAATGCACCTGTATTATTAAAAAACGGGGTGAGAGCGAGTCCGCTGATGTCTGTGTGTTTGACTGTTTGTCAGGGAGTTGGAGGAGAAACACGGGATCCATTGCAACATGACTCTGCTGTTTTCCTTCGCCCAGGCAGTGGCGTGTGCCGAGGCCCGTGTCACACTCATCTCCCCGTTCGTGGGACGAATCCTGGACTGGTACAAGGAAAACACAGACCAAAAAAACTACGAGCCCCATGAAGACCCAGGTATGTTCTCGGATAATAGTTCAGAGAGACATCTTGTGTTGTTGATGTCTAAATATCAGGACAAAAAGCACAAACCGGCATAATCAGATTGAAACGTGCGTCCTCCGACCTCTCGCAGGCCGACCTCTCTGGGGGGTGTTTGGGGGGGCCTCCATGTCCATTTTCCTTGGGGCCCCCAAATTCCTTCAAACGACCCTGCTCGCAGGCCGACCTCTCTCAGGCCGACCTCTCTCAGGCGGACCGACCTCTCGCAGGCGGACCTCTCTCAGGTCGACCTCTCTCAGGCGGACCGACCTCTCTCAGGCGGACCTCTCTCAGGCGGACCTCTCGCGGACGGACCTCTCTCAGGCCGACCTCTCTCAGGCCGACCTCTCTCAGGCCGACCGACCTCTCGCGGACCGACCTCTCTCAGGCCGACCTCTCTCAGGCGGACCGACCTCTCGCGGACCGACCTCTCTCAGGCCGACCTCTCTCAGGCGGACCTCTCTCAGGCGGACCTCTCTTAGACGGACCTCTCGCGGGCCGACCTCTCTCAGGCGGGCCGACCTCTCTCAGGCGGGCCGACCTCTCTCAGGCGGGCCGACCTCTCTCAGGCGGGCCGACCTCTCTCAGGCGGGCCGACCTCTCTCAGGCGGGCCGACCTCTCTCAGGCGGGCCGACCTCTCTCAGGCGGGCCGACCTCTCGCGGACGGACCTCTCTCAGACAGACCTCTCTCAGACAGACCTCTCGCAGGCGGACCGACCTCTCTTAGACGGACCTCTCGCAGACGGACCTCTCTCAGGCGGACGGACCTCTCTCAGACGGACCTCTCTCAGACGGACCTCTCTCAGACGGACCTCTCTCAGACGGATCCCTCTCAGACGGACCTCTCTCAGGCTGACCTCTCTCAGACGGACCTCTCTCAGACGGACCTCTCTCAGACGGACCCCTCTCAGACGGACCTCTCTCAGACGGACCTCTCTCAGACGGACCTCTCTCAGGCGGACGGACCTCTCTCAGGCGGACGGACCTCTCTCAGACGGACCTCTCTCAGACGGACCCCTCTCAGGCGGACCTCTCTCAGGCTGACCTCTCTCAGACGGACCTCTCTCAGACGGACCTCTCTCAGACGGACCCCTCTCAGACGGACCCCTCTCAGACGGACCTCTCTCAGACGGACCCCTCTCAGACGGACCTCTCTCAGACGGACCTCTCTCAGGCGGACGGACCTCTCTCAGGCGGACGGACCTCTCTCAGACGGACCTCTCTCAGACGGACCCCTCTCAGGCGGACCTCTCTCAGGCGGACCTCTCTCAGACGGACCTCTCTCAGACGGACCTCTCTCAGACGGACCTCTCTCAGACGGACCCCTCTCAGACGGACCCCTCTCAGACGGACCTCTCTCAGGCGGACCTCTCTCAGACGGACCTCTCTCAGACGGACCTCTCTCAGACGGACCCCTGTCAGGCGGACCCCTCTCAGGCGGACCTCTCTAAGACGGACCCCTCTAAGACGGACCTCTCTCAGACGGACCTCTCTAAGACGGACCTCTCTCAGACGGACCTCTCTCAGACGGACCCCTCTCAGACGGACCTCTCTCAGGCGGACCTCTCTCAGGCGGACCTCTCTCAGACGGACCTCTCTCAGACGGACCCCTCTCGGACCTCTCTCAGACGGACCTCTCGTGGACGGACCTCTCTCAGACGGACCCCTCTCGGACCTCTCTCAGACGGACCTCTCGTGGACGGACCTCTCTCAGACGGACCTCTCTCAGACGGACCCCTCTCGGACCTCTCTCAGACGGACCTCTCGTGGACGGACCTCTCTCAGACGGACCTCTCTCAGACGGACCTCTCGCAGACGGACCTCTCTCAGACGGACCTCTCTCAGACAGACGGACCTCTCGTGGACGGACCTCTCTCAGACGGACCTCTCTCAGGCAGACGGACCCCTCGCAGACGGACCCCTCTCAGACGGACCTCTCTCAGACGGACCTCTCTCAGACGGACCTCTCTCAGACGGACCTCTCTCAGACGGACCCCTCTCAGACGGACCCCTCTCAGACGGACCCCTCTCAGACGGACCTCTCTCAGGCGGACCTCTCGTGGATGGACCTCTCTCAGGCAGACCTCTCTCAGACGGACCTCTCTCAGGCGGACGGACCTCTCTCAGGCGGACGGACCTCTCTAAGACGGACCTCTCTCAGACGGACCTCTCTCAGACGGACCTCTCTCAGGCGGACCTCTCTCAGACGGACTTCTCGCAGACGGACCTCTCTCAGACGGACCTCTCTCAGACGGACTTCTCGCAGACGGACCTCTCTCAGACAGACGGACCTCTCGTGGACGGACCTCTCTCAGGCGGACCTCTCTCAGGCGGACTTCTCGCAGACGGACCCCTCGCAGACGGACCCCTCGCAGACGGACCCCTCTCAGACGGACCCCTCTCAGACGGACCTCTCTCAGACGGACCTCTCTCAGACGGACCTCTCTCAGACGGACCTCTCTCAGACGGACCCCTCTCAGACGGACCCCTCTCAGACGGACCCCTCTCAGACGGACCCCTCTCAGACGGACCCCTCTCAGACGGACCCCTCTCAGACGGACCTCTCTCAGGCGGACCTCTCGTGGACGGACCTCTCTCAGACGGACCTCTCTCAGACGGACCTCTCTCAGGCGGACGGACCTCTCTCAGACGGACGGACCTCTCTAAGACGGACCTCTCTCAGACGGACCTCTCTCAGACGGACCTCTCTCAGAAGGACCTCTCTCAGACGGACGGACCTCTCTAAGACGGACCTCTCTCAGACGGACCTCTCTCAGACGGACCTCTCTCAGACGGACCTCTCTCAGAAGGACCTCTCTCAGACGGACCTCTCTAAGACGGACCCCTCTAAGACGGACCTCTCTCAGACGGACCTCTCTAAGACGGACCTCTCTCAGACGGACCTCTCTCAGACGGACCTCTCTCAGACGGACCTCTCTAAGACGGACCTCTCTAAGACGGACCTCTCTAAGACGGACCTCTCTCAGACGGACCTCTCTAAGACGGACCTCTCTCAGACGGACCTCTCTCAGACGGACCTCTCTAAGACGGACCTCTCTCAGGCGGACCTCTCTCAGGCGGACCTCTCTCAGACGGACCTCTCTCAGACGGACCTCTCTCAGACGGACCTCTCTCAGACGGACCTCTCTCAGACGGACCTCTCTCAGACGGACCTCTCTCAGACGGACCTCTCTAAGACGGACCTCTCTAAGACGGACCTCTCTCAGACGGACCTCTCTAAGACGGACCTCTCTCAGACGGACCTCTCTCAGACGGACCTCTCTAAGACGGACCTCTCTCAGGCGGACCTCTCTCAGGCGGACCTCTCTCAGACGGACCTCTCTCAGGCGGACCTCTCTCAGACGGACCTCTCTCAGACGGACCTCTCTCAGACGGACCTCTCTAAGACGGACCTCTCTCAGACGGACCTCTCTCAGACGGACCTCTCTCAGACGGACCTCTCTCAGACGGACCTCTCTCAGACGGACCTCTCTCAGACGGACCTCTCGCAGACGGACCTCTCTAAGACGGACCTCTCTAAGACGGACCTCTCTCAGGCGGACCTCTCTCAGGCGGACCTCTCTCAGACGGACCTCTCTCAGGCGGACCTCTCTCAGACGGACCTCTCTCAGACGGACCTCTCGCAGACGGACCTCTCTCAGGCGGACCTCTCTCAGGCGGACCTCTCTCAGGCGGACCTCTCTCAGACGGACCTCTCTCAGACGGACCTCTCTCAGACGGACCTCTCTCAGACGGACCTCTCTCAGGCGGACCTCTCTCAGACAGATGGACCTCTCAATGACTGTAATGAGTTTGAAGTTCGATTTATGAAAAAAATGAATGGACCAACATCACAAAAATGGAGAGATTAGAGAAAGCGATGGATGCTGTGATATTTCCTCATATAAAGCGTGTTCTTTAGACGCGTCCAGCATGTGACCAAGTTTCTGCGCTGTTTCAAGACTGTCTGCTAAACTCGTGTGTGTGTGTGTGTGTGTGTGTTCACTCCACTGCCCGCGCTTCTGTTCTCTCTCAGGTGTGCTGAGTGTCACCAAGATCTACAACTACTATAAGAAGTTCAACTACGGGACGGTGGTGATGGGCGCCTCCTTCAGGAACACGGGGGAAGTGAAGGCGCTCGCCGGCTGTGATCTCCTGACCATCTCTCCTGGGCTTCTGGGTGAACTGAGCCAAGACCACAGCGCAGTCAGGTGTTCCCTCACGCCACAGGGAGGTGAGTACACACTCACACACACACACAGACACACACACACACACACACTCACACACACACACACACACACTCATTCTGACTCGCACGCACGTGTTGATCGAGCCAGATCTTGTTTTCAGCAAAGGACTGTGATCTGGAGAAGATCCACCTGGACGAGAAGAGTTTCCGCTGGCTCCACAACGAGGACCGAATGGCCGTGGAGAAACTCTCTGACGGGATCCGCAAGTTTGCTGCCGACGCCATTAAACTGGAGGCCATGATCAAGGTGCAAAACACACTTTTCCTTTAGTTGAGTTTGGGATAATGCATGTTTGAATAAATAATGCATGTTTGTTAAATGTGATGTTTGTGAATGCTTTTATGACTGTTGGCAGTCTGTTATCTTGCTATATTATGAGATTTTTAAACCCTTTGATGAGGAACCGTATTGAACATGAATGTTTACATGTTATTCAGGTGATGTGGGCCTCAGCATATGCAACATCACTTTTTCCTGTTTGTTTCAGGAGAGGATGTTTAATGTGAAGAACGGAAAGTAGTGAAGAGGGAGACGCTTTAGAGGACCAATCCCTTCACTCCCACTCTGACCTCTGATTGGCCGGTTTCGCTGCACTCTTGGTTGTGACCGACTGTCAGCCTGCAGTCTTAAGAATTACTACAGCCTGCTGTTTATAAGCCATGCACATTTTAATAGAAAACTGATACTAATGGAGTGCTCAGATTAAACTAAACCCAGACTAACTCCCAGCAGAGATGGTGCTTTTACTGTAGGACCAATGGCTTTGAAGTTGGCTGTAGCTTCAATAGTTTGTAAACCACTAGCTCTGTTCATTTCTATAAAATTCACATGGAAAAGTGCATCAGTATTTTCTATCCAGCCACCCATTCGTTCTGACGATGAAAAATGTTGATCTTGTATCTGTCATTAAAACTTCTTTCCTCATCGAAGTGCTTCATTCCAGTTTGCTGAAAGCTTATGTAAGGTTCTTTTCTCCCTCTCTTTTTTAATTTGTTGGGTCGAATGGCCTCAATCACGTCTCTTTAACTGACTTCAGCTCAAGGTTTAGAGTGTAAATAGATTTGTAGACCACAAGGCCAGTTAATAAGCGTGTGTTTTCAGATATGGTCTTGTTATAGGAAGTAAATCCTCGGGTCTACCATTGAAGAAAGTGTAATGGCCAAGTTGGGTCACGTGTGCTTTCACAACCAATCACATTATAGCCTTGACACTGAATAGTCAATTACTTTGATTTTGGTTGAAACCAGTCCTGTTAACCTTAGTTTGTTTAACTAGCTTCATGGTAAGAGTCCTCAGTAACATTTAGAAACATAAATGGCATAATTATTCTAAGGGAGTAAATTAAACATCACTTTTGTTTGTAGGAACTGCAGCATAAAACATGGTTTGGATTGAAATAAGTTTGTAATCCAGTGTCTCGGGAAGTATGAGGCGAAACACCTGCACGGATCACAGGGCCACGTACACATACACACTCTCCCTCACTCACACGCACACACACATTCCCTCACACACGCACACATACATTATCTCTCACACTCGCAAGCATTAGCTGTATGTCTTTGTGTTGTGAGGGAAACCAACACAATGAAAACTCCAGGCTTCAGCTGGGACGCGAACCAGAAGAATGACAATATGCTGATTTGATTCAAATTAAAAGCCTCATTCAGATGGTAATTAAAATATTACATAGTGTTTATAATACATGTTAATATATCAAATTATATAAATTCAAAATATTTATATTCAAACTCCTGGCATTTAGTGGGAGTCATATAAACCTAATAAAATCATTTAGTGACACACAGCAGTGGTCAAAACAGAGTCAATAACCTATTCTATTGATTGCTCCTAATAGAGGTGTTGATTCGTATGGGAATTAAATCACAACACAACCCTGGAGTTTGTTTAAAAACAAAAGGTCATTTGACAGAATTTTCTTGAAGGACAAGGGGGGAAAACACCAACAGTTTTTTATCCAGAAGGCAATTCAATCTAAATTTAATTAAAGCTAAAGACATAAATACTACAGAAAACACCTAGCAAATTTAAACTCAGAAAAGTAGTCTAGGACACTGATAAGAAATACCCTGGTGTGTGTTCAGGTTTGTGTGACAGAAACTGGCTGATCTGAAACATGAGCTCAGATATGATCTGTGTTGCTCAACATGATGTGAAGAACAAACGGCTTCACGGCGGGTAAATGTTTCTTCCTCATACATGTTTAGTGGCCATAAGCAGGCGTGATTTATGTGTCTCTACAAGAATTAATGAGGATATTTGATTGTTTTTTTCATGTTGAGGTTTATTAAACACAGACACAGGAATGTCTGTTCCTGGCATTCACACTCCTTGACACGCAATCATTAAACAATAGACCTAAATACCGTAACAATTCTCACCAAGCCAGTTTGGCCTCCTTTCTTACAACATTTCACTTTCGTGTTGATGCTAGGAAACAAGATATTTCACACAGGAGTTCTGGACGTTGTCTAATCTAGTTACTGATGAAGTACTGGAGGGAATCTTTCTGAAGGCATCGGGACATCAGGAGGCTTTTGGTACGTCTGAATCTTTCACAATCATGCCAGAGATTTGTCTTAGAAGGACGTAGGGTGAATTCAGGCAAACTGGGACAGAAATGTAATGACTGACAGATATTGAAATGACTCCTGAATTTCAAAATAAAAAAACACCTTTGAACAAGCTGTTGTGAAATTTAAAGAAACATTCAGGGTTTATCATGATAATAAGACAAAATTCCATAGAGTATGTTCATAGACAAATCACAATGGACTGACTTAATATCCTAAGTTTACAAAGATTATTCTCAAAGGTTCACATGTTGATTACGGCGTGTCTAGCGATGGCTTGTGCCGTGATGAAGGCCAGTCTGTGGACTCTGGTCGTCTGCATGCTTTCACTGCCTCACATCACTGCCGGATCCATTATCAGCGCAGCGGTCAATATTGAGTCGCTTGATCAGGACAGATCAGAACAGGTGAGATTCATTCATTACAACAACAATTTCAATCTTTGTTCTGTAAGAGACAACTTGTCCCATGTGTCAAGATTTAAATTGGACTGTAATGTTGTATATTTTAACAATATCGGTAGTATCATTGCGACATCGATATATTAAAGAAAGCAACGATGGCGTTTTCCGCCTGGTTTTGAGGAGTCAACACGCATTGTACCCTAAGATTCTAAATAATGGGAATGTAAAGTCAGCTTGTTCCTCAGTGGCTCACGAGAAGGCATTGTCATCCAACAACAACTCGCGACTGGGATATTTTGAATTAGCATTAATATTACTTTTGGCTGGAGATATAGAACTTAAACCTGGTCCACAACCCTCTGGAAAAATTGCCCTTGGCTGTGTACAATCTCCGGCACGATCAAATGGCATTTGTTTGATGCGCATGCTGGCTTGCAAAGAACCTGTTGGTGGAGAGCGTCTGACTCGGTTACCTACAACACCTATCTGTCTGAACATACATTTGAACAGATCCTTCAAACCGAGGAATCCGGTAATGAAAAGGCATCGATCAACACATTTTTTCCAAACTTTGAATCAGGCTAAAATTGTCTGGGACACACGATGTAAAATGAAAGGATTGTTTGGGCGGACATTTAAACATCCGGAGTATGACTCCTAAACATTTACTCTGTAATTCCAATATTGACTTTCTAGGATTATCAGAAACTTGGTTAAATTGTTCCTCCTCAGAGTCCGTAGTAAATATGCCTGGATATAATGTTTTTAGAAAAGATCGGGAGCAGGGCAGGGGTGGAGGGATTTTATTGTATGTAATAAGCACTTTAATCGAATTGAATGGCCAAGTGAAGTTGGTCTTGAGTGTGTTGGTGTGGATATCTCACGTTCTGCTGAAATGTCTTTTATTTTAATTTGTATGTATCATAAACCTTCAGCAAAGTTGGATTTTTAGACAAATTGAAACAACTTCTTGACCACTGTGATTTTAAAAAGGAAGTAATTATCTTGATTTGAGATCGATTTGAGTCAAGTCCTGTAAGTTGAGAGAAGTGTTTGAGTTGTTCACTAGAAGGGGACGGTTAACAAAAATAAAAGGGAACATGTTGCCTTGGGTTAACAATGAATGTAGGAAATTGATGAAGGATAGAGATCAGCTCCTTAAAAAAAAATCACTGAATTCTGGTCTTTTAACTGATCGATATAAATACACTTCTATGAGGAATTAAGTAATACAGACTTTACGAAAGGCCGAAGCCATTTTTTTTATGAATATTATTGAGGGGTCAAAAGGGGATGGGAAAAAATCTGGCAAACCATTAATAAATTAGCAGGAAAACAAAAGAACACTGTTAAAAGTTTTGAACTTAAAATGCACATTTTATGAATTCAGTTGATGAAATAACCCAGCTTTTTACCATAAAAGACAATGGTAAAAAAGTGGTACATATTATTGATGCTTTAAAAAGCTCCAAAGCAAAGGATGCCTATGGGCTTGATACAACAGTTTTAAAATCAAATAAAGATTCTTTAGTATGCCCAATAACACACATGGTAAACTTGTCCTTCTGCTTGGAAGGTGGCCACAGTTGTCCCAGGTAGCAGAAAAATGGGTAGCTAATCTTTTGACTAATCATCTAAACAAGGGTTTTACTTCTTTATATCCAATGCAATTTGGTTTTCACAGTAATTATTAAACAGATTCAGCAAACTGTTTGTTTGTTGAGAAAGTGAACTGCTTATTAGATAAGAATATGTGTGTTGGTGCAGTCCTCTTAGATCTAACCCCCTGCCCAAAGGTACCTCCAGATGACGTTGTTTCAACGGTGTGCATGTCCGTCCTATGACGGTATCAGGAGGGTGCAGATCGTGACGCCAATCAACGTATTTTTCCGCCGTTTACCGAACTTCCTGTATCGACTTCCACAGGACTTCTGTTTAAGGGCTAAATGTAGTCCAGATATGGTCGTTGTGGACGTCCCATTTTGGTCCCCTATGGGTGCAGACCGTAACGCCAGACGACGTCTTTTTTGTCGTCTAATGATCGTCCTGTACTAAAGACCAGATGACCTCTGTATTGGGCTAATTGTACTCCAAATGTGGTCATTGTGGACGTCCCATTTTGATACCTTAAAGGTGCAGACTGTGACGCCAGATGACGTATTTAGTCATCTAACAAACGCCCTGTATTAACGTCCAGAGGAACTCTGGAGGTGCAGACAGTGCTTTAATACTGCACTGTTCATAACCTTTGTCTCATTTCAACTGTTCCAGTTCATTTTTCTGTAGATTCATTTGATTGCTTTCCTTACCACCACATAACTGGAAACACATTCCAATCTAGCCTAATCCATCCATTTCCAGTACAAACCTGCCTCTGAGCCAAACAAAGCTACAGGAAAATTAACTGGTACAGAAAACAGGCCCTCCCCCCTCTGGAAAGGGATAGGCATACAGTTATGCACAGAGGTTTAAGAAATCAATTCAATCCCCACTCATTTTTCTTTTTTGTAAATCACTGTATGATCTGTACAATCTCAGTTAAACACAACTATCACACAAGTGCTAAACTGAATCTGTGCAAAACACGGTGCAAAAGTTGAGTGACTGCTGACTGCCGTGTGTGTGTGTGTGTGTGTGTGTGTGTATATTCTCTGTGTTCAGCACATGATCAGTGACTGTTGAGTGAGCCCTCCACCTCCACTTCTTTGTGGTGCATGTTTAAGGTGTTCTGAGGTGAAGTCCTCCGTAGCAGTTTGGTCGAACTTCATAACTCCATCTGCACAAGTACAAAAACACACATAATTACTATCATACAAAGGCACTCTGCAATCATACATCAAGTCCCTCATTCTTTTTTTATCTGGCCTTACCTTGTAGTGCTCTGAATATTTTTGTGTTTCCGAAAGGCCTCTTGCCTTTTTGCCCCCTCCCCTTCATATTAAAAGATGCCATTACGCCATTAGAGAAGAGTCTAAAGGAAAATAATTTACATTTAGAAAACAATAGGAGAAATTATGTTCTGTGGCCACAAACATATACACAAATAATATTCTGCATACACACAGTCATGTCAGTCAGGGGGGTTTATGCCATGGAGGTATTAATATAACTGGAGACGGTGAGAAGCCCCTCCCCTCCCCTCCCCTCACCCTCCCATGGGGGCATACCTCTCCCACCCTCAATAATAATAATACACCCACTTTTAATTAAAACAACAACAACCTCTATAAATCCATGATTGCTTGAATGATCAAGCACATTAGGTGTTTTAGACGAATACAGATTATTATGAATAAAGAGCAGAAGTAGACTGAAAAAAAAAACTTAACGTCATGACGTAGGCTACAGTCATATTTCAATCAATTACATACAAGCTGCTAGTGACGTAATTTATTTAATCGCCTGTCGCAAGTGAAAATGCAAAGTTGCAAAGCTGATTTTATTCTAGTAAAACTAAATTAATTTACAAATATATATATATATATATATATTAAAATGTTCTTCTCTTTGCAAACGTAGGCAGAGGCATATAGTGACAGATTAACTCAATAATGTTGCAAAGATATTGCATCAATCCATATGTTTCATTAGGCTACTAGGCTATTTGTTTTGCCTTACTCTTTATTCATTTAGGCTATTTATTCAGTTATTCATCATCTTCAGTCCTTCTCACTACTTGTGTAGCGCACGCATTCTCAGACCTGTCACCTGTCACTCATCATCGTAGGGGAGGAGTTTGGAATCATTCCCGCGTTACAATCATCAGCCAATCAAGGTGGTCACTTCAGTCAAGCTCGTGCATGAGTAATGACGTCATCCATAGCCAATGTTGTGTGTAACTCATTACAAGTACCTTGAGTTACGTAATCAGATTACTTTTTCAAGTAATTAGTAAAGTAACGCATTACCCATAAAATGTACAACTAAATATCTGAGTTACTTTTTCTAATAAGTAACGCAAGTTACTTTGTTTTCCCCTTTATTGACAGCTCTCCTGTCCTCATGTTGAGACAAATCGAAGTGGAGTGGAGTTTTTATTTTTATGTTTAATCTCACTTTATTGACCAAAGTACTTGCTTCTGATCTTCGATTTTTCAGTTAAACCATAAGCGAAAATGACTATAGATTATTATTTACATTTTTTTGGGGTAAAGTAAGTGTTAAAACAATTCTCCTGCATCCTCTTCTTCTGTTACCCAGAACAGCATCAGCTGAAAGGTTTGTTTGAGCGGCGCCCCCTACTGTACACTACTGTACTCTACTGCAGTGGTTCCCAAACCTGTCCTGCCGGCACCCCAACACTGCACATTTTCTTTGTCTCCCTAATCAAACACATCTGATTCAACTCATCAGCTCATTAACCCATGTGATAATGAGCTGATGAGTTGAATCAGGTGTGTTTGATTAGGGAGACAAAGAAAACGTGCAGTGTTGGGGTGCCGGCAGGACAGGTTTGGGAACCACTGCTCTACTGTACACTACTGTTCTCTACTGTACACTACTGTTCTCTGCTGTACTCTACTGTTCTCTACTGTACTCTACTGTACACCACTGTTCTCTACTGTACACTACTGTTCTCTACTGTACTCTACTGTACACTACTGTACTCTACTGTTCTCTACTGTACACTACTGTTCTCTACTGTACACTACTGTTCTCTACTGTACACTACTGTTCTCTACTGTTCTCTACTGTACTCTACTGTGCACTACTGTACTCTACTGTACACTACTGTTCTCTACTGTACACTACTGTTCTCTACTGTACACTACTGTTCTCTACTGTTCTCTACTGTTCTCTACTGTACTCTACTGTGCACTACTGTACTCTACTGTACACTACTGTTCTCTACTGTACACTACTGTTCTCTACTGTACACTACTGTTCTCTACTGTACACTACTGTACTCTACTGTACACTACTGTTCTCTACTGTTCTCTACTGTTCTCTGCTGTACTCTACTGTTCTCTACTGTACTCTACTGTACACTACTGTTCTCTACTGTACTCTACTGTACACTGCTGTACTCTACTGTTTTCTACTGTACACTGCTGTTCTCTACTGTACACTACTGTTCTCCACTGTACACTACTGTTCTCTACTGTTCTCTACTGTTCTCTACTGTACACTACTGTTCTCTACTGTACTCTACTGTACACTACTGTTCTCTACTGTACTCTACTGTACACTACTGTTCTCTACTGTACACTACTGTTCTCTACTGTTCTCTACTGTTCTCTGCTGTACTGTTCTCTACTGTTCTCTACTGTTCTCTGCTGTACTCTACTGTTCTCTACTGTACTCTACTGTACACTACTGTTCTCTACTGTACTCTACTGTACTCTACTGTACTCTACTGTACACTACTGTACTCTACTGTTCTCTACTGTACACTGCTGTTCTCTACTGCACACTACTGCTCTCTACTGTACACTACTGTACACTACTGTACACTACTGTACTCTACTGTACACTACTGTTCTCTGCTGTACTCTACTGTTCGCTACTGTTCTCTACTGTACACTACTGTTCTCTACTGTTCTCTACTGTACACTACTGTACACTACTGTTCTCTGCTGTACTCTACTGTTCTCTACTGTACTCCACTGTACACTACTGTACACTACTGTTCTCTACTGTACTCTACTGTACTCTACTGTACACTACTGTACTCTACTGTTCTCTACTGTACACTACTGTTCTCTACTGTACACTACTGTTCTCTACTGTTCTCTACTGTGCACTACTGTACTCTACTGTACACTATTGTTCTCTACTGTACACTACTGTTCTCTACTGTACACTACTGTTCTCTACTGTTCTCTACTGTACTCTACTGTGCACTACTGTACTCTACTGTTCTCCACTGTACACTACTGTACTCTACTGTTCTCTACTGTACACTACTGTTCTCTACTGTACACTACTGTTCTCTACTGTTCTCTACTGTACACTACTGTTCTCTACTGTACTCTACTGTACACAACTGTTCTCTACTGTACTCTACTGTGCACTACTGTACTCTACTGTACACTTCTGTACTCTACTGTTCTCTACTGTACACTACTGTACTCTACTGTACACTACTGTTTGCTACTGTACTCTACTGTACACTACTGTTTGCTACTGTACTCTACTGCACTCTACTGTTTGCTACTGCACTCTACTGTACTCTACTGCGCACTACTGTACTCTACTGTACACTACTGTACTCACTGTACACTACTGTACACTACTGTTTGCTACTGTACTCCACTGTACACTACTGTACTCTACTGTACTCTACTGTACACTACTGTTTGCTACTGTACTCTACTGTACACTACTGTACTCTACTGTACAGAAGTAAATCTGTATTTCCTTCAGTCTGAGGCTTATTATTTCACTATTGGTGAGAAAGGGTCTTTACATTTGACCAAAAAATAACTTTTTTGCTGTAAAAAACAAGCCCAGCCCAGGTGAAAAAAGTAACGCAAAATTAACGTAACGCATTACTTTTCTAAAAAAGTAACTAAGTAATGCAATTAGTTACTTGTCAAGGGAGTAACGCAATATTGTAATGCATTACTTTTCAAAGTAACTTTCCCCAACACTGTCCATAGCAACGAAGATTTTTCTTTACTAAGTGTAGGTCTGAAAGGCGTTGTGAATAACTTTTAAGAGAAAACTCCTAGCTAAAATCTTTTAGTGCGATTTAGGAGTACTCCTAGTGGTAAGATAAAATGCTTTGTGAATATGGCCCCTGATGATTAGTGGGAAAGAATGCATTTGACACTGTTGACCATCAGGTGCTTTTATCTAAACTAACAAATTTTAATTTTTCAGAGGAAGCAATACTTTGGATGAAATCTTATATTTTAAATAGGAAACAATGTGTATGTATTGATGGTATAAAATCTTCTTATATTGCTTGCCCCAAGGGGGTTCCACAGGGTTCTATTTTAGGACCAATTCTATTTTCACTTTATATCAATGATTTACATGGAGTATGTAAAGATGTAAATGTTCAGATGTATGCAGATGATGTAGTAATTTTTACCCATGCTAAGAATTTTGAAAAAGCCTTGATTACTTTGACTTCTGCTATGACCAATATACAGGATTGGCTTACCAAGACAGGTTTAGTATTGAACACAAAAAAAACTGTGTGTATGATGGTTTCAAAACAGTGAGTAGAGTTGACACATTCAAATGTGTTTCTGAGAGGGGAGGAACTTGAAGTTGTTAAAGAGTTTATGTTTCTTGGGGTTACTTTGGATTCTACTCTTACTTTTAAAAACCATGTAAAAAAAGTTGTCTAATATTGTAAAACTGAATCTAAAGAATTTTAAGTACATTAGGCCATGCTTGACAGTTGGTGCTGCAAGGTTGTATTTATATTCATTGATTTTTTCACATATCCAGTATTGTTTCGATAGTTGGTCTTTCACAGGTGACACAACTCTAAAGTTTATAGAAACACTGTAAGAAGGCGATAAATGTGTTGGATAAAAAACCCTTCTCATTTCATCACTGTAAAATAAAATAAAATAAAAAACAGAATTTATTGAGTTTTGAAAATGTGTAAAATTCCAATTATGCATGTTTGATTTATAAGGTCTGGCATGGGCTTGTTGAAAGAATTTATAAAACAGAGGACAGATTGTGGTATTGGTATTTTCAGAATTCACCATGAAAACTAAAATATTGTTGGTATACAGGGTAATCGTATGTTGGTTATTTGCTACCGTTAACCCACAAATATTAATATTTGTTCTTATAGATTCTGCCAATGGTTCGATCACCAAGGAGAGTAAAAGACTCTGAAGACTCCTCTCCCAACCCTGAGTGTAGAGGAGCGACAGGCATTAGTGAGCGCGGCAGACAGAGCTTCATTAGACAATAGCCTGACCCATTTTAATAAATTGTTCACCAAGACCGACAGCAAGTTTTAACCACTTTGAAGGGTCTTTGAGTTTTACGTACTGAATATGATACAGGAGGTTTATAGGGTTAAAGTGGCGTGTCTCTGCCTGCAGGTCAGGGCTCATTACAGTCTGGTGTCCACTCTGCCCTGTCCAGCCCTGGATGAGGTGTGTAATGAAGTGAACTGCCTCGATCAGCTCAGCTCTTCTCCTGTGAAAGGAGTTTTTCCTTCTCCCGGCTGGTGCCTCCGTCAGTGGCAGAAAACCATCCCTCAAAACTACACCTCCACTCTTCAGCTCGGGTTTGTGATTACAGACTGTCCAAGTAAATGACCTGTGGAGTGAATGAAATATAATATATTGTGTTCACTCTTTAGATATGATGGAGCCGTGTCACTGTATTCAAGAGCAGATCTGTCTGTCAGATCGGACACTAACAGTATTAACCAGCCTCCATATGTGTCGCTGCCTCCTCCAGTCAGGTAAAGCCCTGCAAGCACACTTCAGAAATGCACATAGAAAACAGACTGTATGTTTGAAACATGTATCTCTGTATACCAGGTTAACAGCTGGTTGTCCTCAGGAAATCCCGGTAAATGTGATGGATTTGGATGGAGATGAGATTCGCTGTCATTATGAGAAGAATGGCCTTGGTGAATTTATGCGCCTTAATGAAGTCAGTCATCTTTACCTTTAAATATTCAGTTCAGTTAAATAGTTACAAGTGTTTTTTTAATTTATTGTTTCTTGCAAACACCCATGTGTTTTAACCCTGAAAGGAGACGTGTACACTGTTGTATGAAGGAGGAGGGTATTTGGGTCGGTATTCAATACAGATCATGGTGGAGGATTTTCCTTCGTCTGTGAAGAACCAGATTCACAACGAGGCAAAGCCTTTCTCTACTGTATCTGTGCATCTCTTAATAACAGGTTAGCATTTCATCTCAGTCTTCACAATGAACTAATGAATTACAGTACTATGTTTTGAAGCCTTCAAAATAAACACATTCAGCAACATAATTACTGAAAAATATCAGTGCTATGGGCAAAACTACTGCATATATACAGTATACCAATCAAGTATTTTATAATAATAGTACAAAATAATAGAAGGTATGAAATAATTCCTGTGCTTCCATAACACTAATTAATTATTGATTTTGAAAATCGATAGAAATTTAATATATTCAAATTTGTTAAATCAAAATTTTAGAGTATTTTCCTAGATTCCAGCTCTGAACACTGTACATTCTCACAACTAACTTCATTAAACAGCACTGAAGATGTTCCTATGTATGCCAACACTTGCATTACAGCTTAAGCCTTAAGGATCAAAAGGTTTTTACATGTAAATTATACAGATAAAACATTAGATGATATAGTTAGATTTGTGTACACAAGCATAGACTTTTTTGCTCACCGGCCACTTTGGCTAGAGGTTTTCCAAAGTTACGAGCCACACAGCATTTTCACTGGCCACAATTTAGATATCGGTACCATAGGGAAAAACTGCCATATAGATCTTTTTAATATTATCTCATAATTTGACATCCGGTATATTAGGCTGCTGTCACTTTAAGGCCTGACGCATGGACCCATTATAATGTTTTATATAGCCAAAATACTTTATGTACGCGAACTTTGGGTGTGAGCACAAAATCTGGGGGAATGAGTAATATTATGCTCAATACGTGCAATCCCATGCTGAAATTCAAGACCTGTAACACCAACAATATTCATCTGGTCCAAACGAAAGGAATGAGTGAGGGAACGTGGGTTTGTGTGTCACTCGCTGTCGGAGAAATTAGAGAGCGAGAACACACAGCTAGTATTGTGTATCCTGCGGAAGAGGTTCAGATATTTCCGTATCGATATGTATCGAAAAATCTTTTTTTTTTCTTCCACTATGTTAATCTATCTCTATCTCTTGTAATTCCCTCGCTTCTCTTAAGCATCTTTGTGTTTGACTCTGTCCGCAAGCCAGCTTAAACTGTCATGTTCAAATGGTAATGTTTATAATTGTTATGTCTGTACTGGAAAGATTTCAATAATAATAGAAAAAATATATCGAAAAATCTATATTTTTGACAACACCACACGGCACTTTTTAAAGACTACAATTTTAAAATGTATATTATATAAAATAAAAAAATTCAAGTGGCTAGTAGGAGTGATGTGTTACACGCCACAGCTGAAATTCACCCGCATTTGGCTGGTTGGCGGGTGTTAATGTCAAGCCCTGTACACAAGTAAGAAGACAGATAAGATAGGGCTGAACCATGCACATTTGTAGAGAGTTTTACTGTGTGTTACTATAGATTTCTTGGTTATGTGTTATTGCAGTTGGAGGCGGAGCCGACTGCTCCTCTGTGCCCGAGTTCACAGGAGTAAGTCCAGCAGGGGGCGCTGTGATCCACGTCCTGCCCTTTGGAGAAGTCCATCTCAATATTACTGTGGACTCAAGGTACGCAGACAGGACAGTTATATTTGGACATTATATTAGAGTCGTGTACTGTTTCATGCTCAAATCGATTTACCGCAAATACAAATTTCATTAGAAAGGAATGTCATTCTCATTTCATATGCTTAGCCAAAAAACCTAAAAAAACGACCTCCTGTTGTCCAAACCTGCATGAATATCTTTCTTCTGCAGAACACAAAAACATCAAAAGACATTTTGAGGTACAGTTGGAGTGCAACCTAGAGGATTCTTGAATTGCCCCAAATCACTTCTTAAACCAGACATCTATAAATTCATTCTTAAAAAAGAAAATCCTGATCCAGTAAAATTAGTCTGACATGACAGAATGTATTTTTTCACAGATCTGCACAGATGTGCTGCTGTCTAGGACGAGTGCTTAATCTTCTGCAGTTGTGACTAAAAATACTCTAATAATTTGGCCAGTCTCAGAAACAGCTATCAATGTGCCCTATGGACCTGGGAACTTCTGGTCCTCTGGTTCAGGTCTGTCTCTGCCCAGCAAACACATTTACGTTGTGGAAACATCTCTGGCACGTTGCATTTCTGCTATGGCAACGTCGCTGTCTACGTGCTCGCAACATTGTAACAACGTAGAATTGTAAGACGTGACAGGCTTGTAGCAACTTTGTTGCGCGACATCCAGCAACTGAGCGACGACGTTCTGACAATATTTTTATATATGGTGTATTTTGTTAGATAATTATATACTTATATCGTTTATTGTGTATCTATATTATTATTATTATTTAATGGGGCTATCAACACCTGCAAGTGTAGCCTACACTTTGAAGAGTAAAAATGACAGAAGGTTTCGTTAATTCAACTTTATTAAAACTGCATATAATCAAATTGCACTTCCAAAAGTCATACATTTGTGAAAAAAAAAAGAAAAACGAATATACAAATTTATTTTAAATATAATAAATAAAACATAAAAAGCAAAGGCAGATCAGAACATTTAATGAACAAAACCAGGTCTGTTTGGCGGACAGTAGCCAAAAGCCGGTGTCACCGGGGAAACATCCACAAATCCAGAGGAGCAAAGAAACGAACGAGACTAAATAGCGGAAAAATCGAACGAAAAACTAAACAGTGCGAGCGATGCTACATTAATCACATTATAAATTAAAGTTGTAGGTTGTGTTTGATAGCTGAGGTAGGCTAAACGCAATACTCACGTATCCTTGCTCGATGATGAATTAGAACACAATAAGCCCAACAACAGGTGGTTGGAATTTAAAAGGCTGATTTTCGCGCTTCAGGGCAGTGACGAGTACATGTGTCGGCAGTGGTTGTCAACATAGACATAATAAATACATAGACGCCCTATTGGCCGCTTTGGAACGTTGCTGCGACGTCAACGCGTCCGCCATTTTGCGGAGGGCAAGACTGCGCTGTAAACAAATGCAAGTAAACAGGTGAGCTGCGTTTTGTCTGGATAAAAAAAAAAAAAGTTTATTTATCAACCGATTTCAGTGGTTTATATGTGGTGCACAAAAAAGTTCCAATTCTAGTTATTTAAAATCTCGATAGTTAGACTTATAAAATATTTATTTTAATAAGGAATGGCCAAAGCTCAGGCTTGTCATGTATTTGGCTTTTTATTCTATGATAAGAATAGTGAAGACCCCCATACTGAAATAGGGGAGAGCCGGGACAGTTGAAACACTTTTCAGATAAATGTCGTTTTCTAAGATAAGGTTACAGATAGATTTTTTATTTTTTTGTGATTAACAACTCACATATGTGTTCTCTTAGTACCATGTGTTATTCGGTACAAATATAGAATGATTTAAGTAAAATATGACTTTTAACCATTTTTGTTCTGTCGCCCAATAAACAATAGGCGATAAGCCTATGCGCATTTTGTAATCTTTCTAACAGGCTATTTTGACTAAGACAGACAAATCAGTTTACAATTAATTTTCTTACATTTCTTCCTTGAGTCATATTGAGTGTTTGCTAGTTGAATAACCTGTTATTATGAAGAAAACGAGGTCAACCAGATGACGATAAATGAAATTTATTGAATATTGAAGATTGGACAATTGATGATTATTACAGAGATAGCATGTGTTGCGTAATTGAAAATTAATTTGCATTAAAAGAAACACAAGTCTAGAAACAGTATATGAATCTATGAACAGTATAGGCTATGACCAGGTTTAACGGGCAGGACGCGCGGGCGGGACGGTTGAAACACCCGACAGCGCATCCTGTCATTTAAACCTCTTTTGCTCTTAAACTAAAAAACTCTGATATTGCCCACTTAAGGGTGTGTTGCAGTACTAATACACCTGCCGTATTATCATTACAATGGCACATGAAACAATAAATCCAACTTGTCAGTCAAAAAAAAAGTACCGCACGAAAGAATTCACTCACCGCATTCAAAAACAGCTTTGCGGCTTTAACTCCAAAACGACACGACGTAAAGAAGAAATGTTTTCGCGGGTATGTTAGGCATTGCGTGCTGTACGTGCTGACGAAATTTGACGTACATGACGTGAGTGGTTTTCAAGAAAATCTCAGTGTTTCATCCGTCCCGCGTTTCAATCGTCCCGCCTCTCCCCTATAATTTAATTTTCACATTAAATTAAATAAAGTATTCTTATTGTGGAAAAAGCATATTCTGTCATTGACCCGATTTTAGCAATAACAAAGATAACTGATGGAACCTTTATGGTAATACATATGATATGGTACAACTACAGTGCAATGCAAATAGTAAATATAAGATAAAGTGAGAAGTAGGCTAATAGTAAATAGTTTAGTCAATAAAATAAACAAACAGTATACAGAAAATAAAATAGTAATGAAAAGTATAATTATATAATATCATAAGTACTATAATATAATAATAATATATTGATAATAGCATATAGTTTATGTATAATACTATAATAATAGCAATAGAATATGAAATATCAATTACAGAATATAGACAATAAAAATAATAAGTTAAATAGTTAATATGAATGGTACAATAATTTAACAGCATTTACTATAATAGATTGATAATCGCAAGTGGTATATTATTATAATAACAATAATAAATAATGTAAATTTATATATTTTAAAATATTCTTACATAGGCTATATAAAATAAAATGACGCAACCCTGTCTCTTTTTGTTAAATTTCAGTTTTTAAAAGGTATAAGAAGCTGTACAAGTCAAGAAATAAAGTAAACATTCAGTCACACATACAGCGGGCTACAACGTTAAAGTTGAATAGCCTAAATATATAAAGTTATGAAACTTCACTTTGCCCTCAGCCAAAACAATCTGCCAGGGAACAAATTATAGATTAATGAGACCAAAGATCGCCCGTTAGATATACACAAGACGAATTATTCTCATGTTTAACCACTAGACTAAAGATCCATCGGCGAACGTCAGAAGCACTAGCCGAGGAAAGGCTGTTCTCGGCGGGGTACATGAGTAGGGCCCTATAATTTCCGCAATCACGGAATCGCGGAATTGGCAAATTAACGCGGAATCTAGTGTCAACGCGGAATTTCGCGGAATTTTACATATTTGGAATAAAATTATGTTTTTGTGTGGGAGAAAAACGTATGTCTGAGGAAAATCGCATATTACTGAAAGAACGAGCAGAGAGAGAGGCCGGTCGCGCGCGCGTCTTCAAACTGTCTCGCTCTCTCTCACTCCCTCGCGCTTATTAATCTAAATCAATTGAGAATTGACACAATGGTAAAAGATAGGAAGAACGAAGTTTCACGTGGAGCATTCAGATATTTTTTTCCTAAATTAGGCTACCGCTGGGTGTGAATTGTGCAAAAAAAAAAATTTTTACCTTCTTCTCTGAAAAGCGTTCCGCCAATTCAGCTAAGACCAATAAACTAAACCAAACCTATCCAATGATGAAATGTTTTCTTTGTTGACAAATCTTGTAGCCTGACTACGTCAGACTTCGTACTTCCGCTCAATTTCATTTCGCTTCTGTACTCAGTCTGAGACAGCTTCAGAGCTTTCTGTTTGCCACCGGTCTGGAAACAGCCGGGCCAATCAACGAACAGAGGGCGGCTGAGAGCCGTGACGTACACGCTGATTGTACCGTGGATGCGTAGATTTACTTAACTTAACCTGCAAAAGTCGTTCACAGCCATGTTCACTCCGGTATTTCGCTCGATGGTTTTGTTTTCGCATCATACATGTGTTTACAGTGAAAGTTAAATGCGGCCGAGCATGCGCATAACACACCCCATAACCAAACGTTATGTGATTGGCTTACGGGTAACCAATGATTTTAAACTTCAGACAAGCGCCCCCTAGCAAGAGAGAAAACACTTCTCTATTATGCCATTCCAGACTCTGTCTACGAAGCGAAGTGAAGTAGCAGAGTCTGGTATTACCAGGCTACAAATCTTGTGCGATGTCCTAAAACTGCCGGGATAATCAAACAACGCGTACAAGTCTGCTAATGATACGTCCGATTCGCGAACTAATGACTCCTTTGAACCGATTCACTTTAATGAATGGTTAAAACAACTGATCTGTCCAACACTGAATCGGTTCGGTGTATAACAAAATCGGTAACACTTTACAATAAGGTTCCATTTATTAAACTCTAGTTAACTAGATCAGTTAATCCTAACTATTAATAAACTGCACTTCTACAGCATTTATTAATCTTTATTAACGTTAATTTCACCATTTAGTAGCCTACATTATTTAAATGAAAAGTTGTATTTGTTAAAGCAACAACATGTAACTTTTCAACCTTCATAATATATTTCCAAGACCCTTGTGATGGTACATCGACTTACAATAGGTTGAATGAGACGTCTGCCAGAGCCTGACGGGGTCTGTATCGCTTTTACTGGCACTATGTAACTTCGGGGTGCGGGTAGTAACCTGCGATCAAAAAGAACTACAAAATTCGACTGCTTTACGGCATACGTCACTTCGCCCAACACTTCCTCAAATGTGGCCAACCAGCGCGTTTGTTTTCGTGCGTCTGTTTTCGTCATGGCTGAAGCAGCAGCGAAACGTAAGAAGTCCAAGGTTTTGTCGGAGTAGAGTCGGAAGAGGAAAAGGGAGAGTAATAAACTGAAAGTCAGGACGAGGATCAATATTGGTCGAGCGTTTGCTCGCTGGCGTTAGCTTATGGAGGAGGAGTGTTACCAGACCGATGCTGACTTGGCCGTCATGCTGTTGAACTAGTAAGTAACTGTAAATTGCTTGCATACTATCTTTAGTTTTTCTAATCTGTTGTCTGCCTGGCTACGTTACGGAAACTATCTGGTCCTCCATTTATTTATCTTCATGAATCAGCTAGTAGATGAGCGAATTATCAATCTGGTAGCTAGTAAACACTAACATGCGTTAGTTTTAGATGGTTAGGATGCTATCGCTATTATTCTCGTTTAGATTTGAGCATTGTAATCGACATGCAAATCCCAAATGTTTGAGTTAAAATGTTTAGTCTACTAAATATGTATAAATTATAAAAGGAGGAAGATTAATAATATTATCATTGCCCATATGAAAAGAAGCCTACATGCTTCATATACAGTAACCGTAAATCATTTTACGACAGCGGTAATGGACAATTCCGCTTCCAACCTGTAGGGCGACCGCTGAGGAAAAGTTCCATGTTGTTGCTTTAACATTAGTTAGCTTAATGCACTGTGTTAAGTAACATAATAAAAATACAGGTAGTGTAGTGTTTTCATTTTTTATGGGGACTTTCCATAGACATAATGATTTTTATACTGTACAAACTGTATATTCTATTCCCTTACACTAACCCTACCCCTAAACCTACCCATCACAGAAAACTTTCTGCAATTTCACATTTTCGAAAAAACATCACTTTTTTTATTTATAAGCCGTTTTCCTCATGGGGACCTAACCCTAACCCTAACCCACACGAATAAGGATTTCGGATATTGCCATCCTTGTGGGGACATTTTGTCCCCACAACGTGATGATTACCAACTCTCACACACACACACACACACACACACACACACACACACACACACACACACACACACACACACACACACACACTCACACCCATGAGACAAACAAACAAAAAATGCTATACATTTAAACATATAATCCATAAATAGCTCTCAAATACAAACTATAAAACATCTTTCCATATTACCATACTCTTCCAGCATCATGACTCTTGTGTGAACAGAAACAATTTTAATTTCTTTTGAAAACAATTTCTGTTATTTTCCAACAACAAAAATCCTGGTAACCCATTCCATGCAGCCATGGCCCGATAAACAACTGCTCTCTGAAACTGATTAGTTCTGACTTGAGGCAGAACACATCGCATTCCAGTGGTTAGTCTTGTGCAGTAATTATGTTGATCAGCAAAAAATGTCAATTTTCTGTAAATTATTTCAGGAGTTTTTGTTTCAATGATATTATAAATAAATGATAAAAGAAAATATTTCAATCTATATTTTACAGTTAATAATGCCAAATTATTGTGCATTGTGATTATATTAGTTGTGGACAACCCAAAGCGATACGTGCCACTTTATTCTGTGCGACTTGCAATTTGTATAAATTATTTTCATTGGTATTTGACCAAACAACTGACGCGTAGTCTAAATGAGCTAATACTAAAGATTGGGCTAATCGTTTGGTCAGCCATTTGGGAATAAATTTCTTACAGTATCTGATTATTCCCATACTATGACCCATTCTTTGCAATATTTTATTTATTTGACTATTCCAAGACAATGAGCTATCCACAATTACACCCAATAGATGAATTTCTTCTACTTGCTGAATCGCATTTCCTCCTATATCTAAGTGCAATGTTAATGATGGCTTAAGAAAATATTTTGACCCAAGTATCATGCATTTTGTTTTACCTGCATTAATAAGTAATTTATTGTCAGTAATCCATTGTATGACCAAGTCTAACTCCATATTTAACATAATATTCAATTGATCTATATCTCTTGCTGATTGACACAATGTTGTGTCATCTGCATACATTGCCATGGTTGCATGTTTAATTACAAGTGGAAAATCATTTGTGAAAACGGAAAATAAAAGGGGTCCTAAACAACTGCCCTGGGGCACCCCACAACTCATTTCTTCCACCTCAGAGTAGCTACCATTAAAGTAAACTGTGTACTCACGTTTTCTAAGATAGCTTTCAATCCATCTAACAGCAGTTGGTTCAAATCCATAACAAATGAACTTTTTTAATAAAATATTATGGTCTAGAACATCAAAGGCTGCGCTTAGATCTAAAAATACTGTGCCCACTAAATGCTTATTATCAATTTCCTGTAGCCAATAGTCAGTTAACTGAGTGAGTGCTGTTGTTGTGGAATGACCCATTTTATAAGCATGCTGATACATTGTGTTTAACCCATTTACTTCCAAATATTTATATATTTGATCATACACAACTTTTTCCATCACTTTGCTTACTGCCGGTAATAAACGTATTGGTCTGCTATTCTGACCTGAGAACTGTTCTTTGTTATTTTTTATTAAAGGTAAAATTTTAGCTTTTTTCCATTGTGAGGGAAAAACACCTGCTGTTAAACTCAGATTAATAATATGAGAAATGGGCACAGCAATGACATCTACCACCATCTTCAACAGTTTAACATCTAAGAGATCTATTCCACAGGGTTTATCTTTTCTTGCTTGTAATATTTTCTTCACATTGTCCTCTGTTACAGTGTTAAATTTAAATGTGCAATCTTTTGTTTTCATTATCCTATTTGATATTAGATCATATGAGATATTTTCATCTTGTCCCAAATCCATGGTTTGTCTTATTTTTTGTATTTTATGCTTAAAAAATGGCTCAAATAATTAGCAATCTCTTTTGGTCTAGTAAGACAAATCCCATCAGCCTCTAATGATGTTGTATTACGTTTTGTTTTCCTTCCCAGTAATTCATTAAGTGTTTTCCATACCTTTGCACTGTCCATTCCAGCATCTCTTAATTTATTTTGATAATATATTTGTTTTTTACGTTTGTTCATTTTAGTCACCTGATTTCTAAATTTCCGATACTTATTCCACTCAACCACGTCATTCTGTTTAATAGCTTCTGCTTTAGCTTGATTCCTGTGCCTCATATATTCTTTGAGCTCTTGATCCAGCCATGGAGTTGGGACATTTCTTACAGTTTGTTTCCTTAAAGGAGCATGTTTATCTATTACTCTTGTTATCAAATTATCAAAAATGGCCACAGCCCTATCAGGAATCTGCTGCTGTGTAACCTCCAACCAATCTACACTCCTCATTTCTTCTACGAAATCATTCTCTTTAAACTTTTTATATGTCCTTTTATGAATAAAATTTTGACCGGATTTAGATGCTTTTGTAATTCTTTTCACAGCTATTAAATTATGGTCACTGCAACCGACTGAAATAGAAACTGCCTCCGAACATAAATCTTTTGCATTCGTAAAAATTAAATCAATGAGAGTTGCTGAATATGTGCCATCGGCTTTCAAATTTACTCATGTATAATCCTTAACTATTTGAGACAGATTACAAGTATTAGCTAAAGAAAGTAATTTACCCTTTGATGTACAATTCGTAGACTTCCAATCTATATTAAAATCTCCTAAGAAGTAGATTTCATCTCCCATTTCACATGCTTTATCCAACAATTCACATATTTGATCCAAGTACATTACAGTAGCATTTGGTGGTCTATAACAGCATCTGATTAGAACAGGCTTTACATAAGGTAATTGTAACTGTACCCATATTACTTCAACGCCTGGTATATTAAGATCTCCTCTAACTTTGACTGGAATATTATTTTTAACATAACAAGCTACTCCTCCTCCATACAAATTTCTGTCCTGCCTATATAAATTATAGCCATCTATATTCAATACAGGACTATTAATAGTTGAATCTAAATGTGTTTCTGAAATGGCTAATATGTGGAAATTATAATTCTGTAATATTTCTGAGATATCATTTATTTTATTCCTTAAACTACAGATATTCAAATGAGCTATTTCAAACATCCCTTTTTGTACCAAAAAATATTTTTCAACCATCTAACACATGTTTGTCCATCAATACTCATGCCTTTAGTATTACATTGAGCTCTCATTAATGTAAATATGACATCCAACCACTCACACATCACATACACACACACACACACACAAATATCTTCAGCATTGTAATGAAATAAGCAAAATACATCAGTAGAGCAACGCTTGCTCATGACAAATTATTAATTTTCCTAAACTAAATGTTACCAATGTGGTCTTAAATTCAAGAACAAGAACTTATAATATCAAGCTTATCCAAAATTTGAAATTAATTTTCTATTTACCTTGCCCACATCGTAATTAGCTTAACAGAAAAATCATATATCTATGTCTGTTATCACATGACCTTATTGTTTATCCGATCTAATCCCTAACATTCAGTCCAGTATCGATTATGGTCTTTACATACACTTCTGCTGCACTGCGTTCTGTGAACTTCTTAGTCTCTCCTTTAAATGTTATTATCAGCGTCGCTGGATGAATTATGCCATGTCTCACCCCTGCGTCCTTCAATTTACTCCTTATTTCATGAAATCCTGCACGTTTTTTTTGCCATTTCTGTAGTGAGATCTGGAAAAATCCTTAACTTCATCCCTCGTACTTTTTAGCACTCTGTCTTTCTTGGCGATTTTTATGATCTCTTCTCTCGTTGTGAGTTTGTGAAGACGTACAATTATCACTCGAGATGCACCTTTCCCAACCGGTCCAACCCTGCGGGCCATCTCCACCTGTGGCTCCCCCCGTAGTTTATCTTGGAATAAATCCTCAAACAAAGCAGACATGTAGCTGGTCGGATTCCCTTTTCCGATGTCATTCGTCAGGCCAAATACACGCACGTTGTATTTGCGACTGTACATTTCAAGTCGCTCGGCTTTACTTTTCAACTCCTCGTTGGCCTTAATAAGTCCATCACACACAGTCTCCAGCTTTGTCACACGTGAATCCAGGTTAGACATTGTCACATCAACTTCACCAAGCCTTTGTGTGCAGAAAGATATGTCTTTCGCGAGGTTATTTAGTTTATCCACCACCACGTTCAACTCCTCTCGCATTATATTATGTATGAGGGCTGGAAGCTCCAGCACGTTACACTCCTCACCAGCCATGTTACTTGCTCCCACTTGCTGAGACGCTTCTTCACCTTGTTTCGGCTGTACTGTAGACTTTTTAGGAGGCATAACACAGCATAGAGTCTTTATTGGTGGCAAACTTTTTGGTCACTCTTGCCGTAAGTTAAGCACCACACTGCACGATATTTAGACTAATTGTCTAGAATTTTAATTGTCTAAAATAAATTTTAATTTGCAAAAAATTAGGGTCATTCCTATTTTATTTGTGTACATTTTGCAAATTTTGGAATTTGCAAAAATGAAAACGGAAAAAAACGGAATTTGGGAAAAAATAAAACGGATTTTATAGGGCCCTACATGAGCGCTGAGCGCCCAGTGATCGCTGGATCTCACAACTCTGAAACCGTCAGATAACATTTTTAAATAGGCGCTATCTTTATAAATAAACCACAGATTTGAGCTTTAAACAACTACATTGTTGACTGAAAAACTCTTAAAACTACATGTCGTGACACAATAACAGTAGTATTTTTAAATTTCGCGGCCTTTCTCCTCTGAAAATAAACATAGTAAATGAAATACAACCAGAAACTAATTTTCAGTTTTGCTTGAGAAAGGTAATTCCCTGAGACCTGTTTTCAATTATGTGGCGATTTGTAAAGCCCCAAGCAGCACACGAAATAGGCATTTTTCTCAATTCTCGTTATGAGAGGTATGGGGAAGTTGCCCTTCACATTATGGCGGTGTGGTTGACGTACGATCCAGCGGCCAATAGGGCGTCTATGTATTTATTATGTCCATGGTTGTCAAGACACCGTTGGCACAACCTTAAGCAATGGCCCTGAACGGTGGTTTAAGGTCAACATTGTGACAACGCTGTAACAACCTTCACTACACAACGTAGTTATAGCAACCTTTTGGCCATGTTGTTAAAACGCTGTTAGAAGGTTGGCTATGTTGTGCCAACGTTCTGTGTTTGCTGGGTGTAGCCTCACATATTCATCAAATATGTCAGAGTGGCACCATTACAACATATTACTCTCCTAGCCATGGTGCTCAACTGCACTCGCAGTAGGGCTGAACGATACATCGAATTTTCATCGTTATCGCGATATGAACTTGCGCCAAGCGCATGTAATAAACGTTTGACCTATCACGTTTAGTCCTGAAGTCATGGTTGGCGCGTTCATGCAAGCGCTCTCGAGACGCCGGTGTCGTGCCGAAAAGTGATGGTCTGCCGAAAATTGATTGCATTATTTATTGCAATAAGTAGAGGCTTCAATCATTTTGTTATAAGTAGAATACTGTATTTTATGGGTTGTTTTCGACATTTGAAGGTATTTTAACAGGTAAAAGGGGCTGGATTGGTTGGTACACAGCAGGTAAAATAATGCAGAGTCATACGGATATTTGCAAAAGAGATCATGTCTTTATTTTATATATAGCTTAGCGGTAGGCTAAGTCATGTTATTATAGGCTACAGTCCGTTTTCCGCGACCACAACATTGCCCAACCTCAAATGGCAAACATAATGCAAGCGGAACGAAACTGCTCGTTATTGTGTGGTTGACGGACCGTTTATCAGTTTGGACCAGTGCAGCGCGAGCCGATCGTGATCATGCGACACCGTTACTACACAGCGCTAATAAGAGATCCAGTAAAGAAAGCATTTGAATTCGCCACAGAAGTAATAACATCGCTGCGAGATCTAGTGAGAAACATTCACATTTCTCCGTTATTAACAGATCAAACGGCGCTGACGTGGAAACCAGGAAGAAACATTGTGCCATGAATGAAATATCCAGTGTCCACAGATCTGCAACATTCACCATGGATTTACTGTAGTAACACTTAACTGCAACCATGGAAATTTGGCAGGAATAATAGGCTATAATGCCTTCAAGTAACATTACGTCGGTTTTATTTTGACATTATGAATAGGCTACAATTGCTGCCCTCATATGTTAATCTGAACTAAAATAAACCTGTTTATAATAACTAAAACAATATTACATTTCATTTTTTCCAAGGAGCTGTTTTGTTTTATATGCTCCTAAGAGTCAATTATAGCTCCAGAATTGCTCAAAGTAAAAAAAAGATAACATACTTTATGACGTTAGTCTTAATAAAAAAAGAATTAAATCAAGGAAATTTCTCTGGCATTTCTTTCTTTTTGCTGTATCGAAAACGTACCGAACCGTGACAAGTGTATCGTATCGAACCGAACCGTGAATTTTGTGAACCGTTACACCCATTAGTTATATAATGCCTCATTTATGTGTAATTTGTTCAATAAAAGCATGTCAAAAATGATCTATTTGATTTCTTTATTTAGTGGTAATAGGCTATTCAATGTTTAGGTTCGCAAAGATTAACCTATTAAAGCACTAAGACATGAGAACAGTATAGCTAACATTCACATTTGAATATTTATCGCAAGCCATATCGTCATCGCAATATTAAACAATGTTATCGCACTTTGCAGCTTTTCCTCATATCGTGCAGCCCTAACTCGCAGCAAAGCTTACTGGCCACTAACTTCCACACGCCTCTGCACTTGCTGTGATAGACATCCTCTATGCCAGTGCTGACCCAAATAAACCTCCTATTCCAGCTCATCCGTGCTGTTTCTGTCCAGCCATGATCCAGGCTAGATTTACTTTTCAGTGGAAGACACTGTCAGGTAACAGTGTCTTCACTCGGAATCCCTTTAGATCTCTTTGCACTTTGCAAAGATGGAATTTCCTACATTTCCCCTACATTTTACAGATCATTTCACTCCTTCCAGAATGGTTGCACGACTACCGATAACTGGTAGCCGATTTCTTATCAAAACAATACTCGAGTTACTCGACTACTCGTCGTTCATGCTACTGTAAATGAAAAGACATGAAATAGCTAGATATTATCAATAAACATTTATTTATTCATAGCCTAATGCAACAATTACATAAGTAAACTCTCAACACATTATAATTATGACATTTCATTTTTAAATTTTCATGTAACAGTCTAAAGCCAAATAAATGGCCGTTCTTGCCTTTCATTTCAGACGTCTGCTTCTAGGGGCCGTTCACATATCGCGTCTTTTCCGCGCTCAAGGTCGTCATTTCTAATGTAGGCGCGCGCTCATAATGAAAGCCATGGTGCGCTAATTTTTCCAGGCGGGTTTTTCCTTCTCATCTCCAGAAATATATCTAGTAGTAAAGCTAATGCAAGGGCTAGAAATAAATTAATCCTTTGCTGAATGATACTTCTTCGTCGTCATCATGGAGAGCGCAGTTTGTTTGCATAGCAACGACAGACGCCACGGGAGCGCGAGCGCTTGTAGGAGACAGCGGCACGGCCGCGCGCGCTTTCCACACGTTTTTAGAAGCAATATGTGAACGGCCTCTTGCCGAGTTGGCCAATTACTATATTTTTGTCATCCTTGATGAAATACTTCCACACATCTGACGTGTGGTGTCTGTTGGTGACGTTCGCCATTTTTAATAAATTTATGGTTAATGGACGCTCGAGTAGTCGATTGTTTCCGACAGCGTCGACTAGTGGATGAAGTAGTCGATCTATCGACTACTCGACTAGTCTATGCAAGCCCTGTACACTAGACATTGTAGTGTGTAGTTATTTATTTTTGCAATTCTGTTTGGTGTAGCCAGAAATGCCACAGTTCTGTTTGATTATATGTACGTATAATTAGTACTGTTATGAGTAAAGGGAGAGAAGCTTGAAGATAGTTTCAAGCACCATAATAATTAGTCACTGATCTTTTTTTTTTTTTTTTTGTCATTGTATCAGTTGATTTATTTATTTTTGTCATTGCAGTGTGTCTGAAATTGCTGTGATTGGCCCACCGGGCCTCTTCATCTCCCCAATGGAAACAGGCAGGAATTCCCAGAGCTCCGTCACACTGTCCTGGGTCAGAGGTCCTAATCAGTTTGCTCATCTGCTGTCCATTTGTTTTGCTGCAAATACTCAGAGGTAGCAAGGAGATCATGGAGTCAACCTGAATACTTCATAGAACCAATTCACGGTTGACAACTCTCTTCTGTTTGTTTCACAGCCTGCAGTCTCGCATCAGGTGTATATGGCTACAACAAAGTAAGGCTGATGTACTCCATGTTTTCCTGGTGGTATTTTAAAAAACTAGCGATAGGAGGTCATATGCCTATAATCTTTATTAATCTAGTATCACTCTCTTTCAGCACGAACAGATCCTTTGCCTCCAGGAACAGGTAATAATTCATTTGTTTGCATGGCAGCACTGTAATATTCCACAATAGTTTCAGCCTGTAGCCTACTGCTTAATCTGCAAGTCAAGTCAAGTCACCTTTATTTATATAGCGCTTTATTCAATACAGACTCCAGTCGTTTTGTAAATACTGTACACCTCAGGTGTTGTAGTATTCCTTATCTAATACGTACAGTAACACTGACAGACATCCATAAGGAAATTGGCAATCAACAACTACACCTTCATTAAAGAGCACATGGACACTAAACTGTCACACAGCAAAAAACACTGGAATCAAAACATAATATTGCACTGTCCTGCTTTTATCAGTGTATACTGTACGTCACAATACACTACAGATGTGCTCTCTATTTCAGATTTTTGACAGATAAAAAATGTGACCTGCAGCAAATGATGTTCATTGTTTCCATAGTGGATTGATGGTCCTTCTTAAATCTTTTTGCATTCTGTTTTTATTTTTTATTGATTCGTGTGCACGGCTTTCTTTCTGTCATAGAAAAATGCAACATTTTATTTGAACAGAACCAAAGACTAAAACCTGAACTCATCAAAATCTATGACACAAAAATCTGAAAACTTACCCATGCACTAGCAAATCTACCCGTCTCATATGTATAAAACTGCATGACTTGTCAAAGCACAGGCCTGTCTTGTTATACGTCCACTCACTTGTTATAAGCCTGTCTCACTGTCACGTGTCAGTGTTTGTTTGAATTTTCAGTAGTCACATATCTTCCTTTGTTCTTTTCCCGCCACTCCTTCGTATCCATGGTTACTGTCATTTAGTTCAGCCGTATCACCTGTTTTTAGTTAATCATCATCATCTGTCTCACCTGTGTTCTGTTAATCAGTGTAATCTGTGTTTGTATTTAAGTTCTGTCAGTCCTGGGGCCTGTTCTTTGTACGTCGCTAACTCAGTAAGCTGGATTTGATTGTTGGCGATTTGGCATGATCTTGTATTGTTTGGTTCTTCAACGCTCATCCTGGACTTGCTGTCATAACAACAGGTGCGCAAGCTTAAACCTGTTCGAGAGCAGGCTTATTTCATGTTAACAGGATTAGACTGCGGCTTCATAAGCGGAGCTGATGTGGGAAGTCCAGCGCAGCGCGATAGTGCACTTTCTGAGATATATATTTTTTCTCGTGACTCGTAAGATTGTCGTTTACATTATTAAATTGTTGGAAACGCACATTTATTTTCGACTTGTCGGAGACGGGCTTTAACTACAGCACAAACTGTTTGCATTGCCCTATGATTATTTGCGAGTGGCTCTTTCCTTTACACTATTGGAGATGCGGAGACCTTGATGGAAAGTGCTGTCTGTCGTGTCATTCGGAGTTTACCTGGTGCTTTTAGGTTTAAAAAACAGTTATAGTTTTTTTGTGGCATTTCCAAGCCACTGAAGACCCAATGTTGTAAAACATTTTTTTTTAAAGCAGTTTATTTTTTAGGCTATCATAATTTATGAAGATCATGCAATCATGACCATGCTGATTACAGATATGTCACTCAGGCTTCACTAACGTGATTGGTACCATAGACTATAGGCTGATCATAGACTGCCATCAAGGCCTCAGTGAAGGGGATTATGTGAACAGAAAGGGGGTTCACAATGTAAATGTGCAGCCCAGTTACTATTGTGATTCTTAATATTCCAGATTAGTAATATTATATCAAATAAAAAAAGGCAGTTGACTAAAATCTTCCATATCACAAATGTGAAAGCAAAATGGCCAGGATCTGTGCATGACTTAAGCATTTTCAGAGATTCACATTTATGCACATTATTTGAAAGTGGTAAGGAAAGTCCACAATTAAATATCAATCTCACTGTATTACATACACTTATGCTGATCCTAACAGAACTGCATTTTTTCATAGGTGATTATGACATGTTCCTGCAGACAGGTGTTTTATGACCCCATTCCCTGACCCAAACCAGTTACAATGCAGCTCTAGCCAGGACAAGGGCACACAATGAAATGAACTTCAGCTAACTAAAGGGAAGATGTCAGTGTCTGAGAAGTCTGAGGGTTGCACACCTGACAGGGCCTGTGACGTTGTTGCATGTGCCATATTACACAACATTGCCAAAAAAAAAAAAAAAAAACACTTTTCATTAAATGTTTAATAAAAGACAAATATGCTTAGTTCCTTGAGTTTTATTAAGTTGGCTTGAGAAAGAACTGATATTGTATTTAAACTTAATATTATTATTCTTTTTCTTACCCAAAATTTTCTGACTCTAACTCCTCCTAGAGCTTTAACTCTACATACTCCAAACTCGGGTCAGACCTTCAGACTGTTCTGACATGGGGCCCTATCTTGCACCCAGCGCAATTGACTTTGTACGCCGACGCATGTATCATTCATATTTTGCACCCGCGCAAAGCGCGCTTTTCCCTCCACAGAGGCACGTCGCTAAACTAGGGAATGAACTTGCGCTCCCTGGGCGGTTCAGCGCAGAAAAGGAGGCGTGTTCCGGCGCAAACGTTCCTTCATGATATTTTGCAGGTTTAGAAAACAATTGCGCCACTAACCAGGAAAAAATAGTTTTTATAGCACATTTACCCGCAACGTTTTTGCCCAAAGTGCTTCACAGTTACAGTAAAAAGACATACATATATAAAAACAGAACATATCAAGCCTAGCAGATGAAGGCATATTTCACACTCTTAAACATCTCCCTCACCCACCTGCATAATGAGATCAGTGTGTAGGAAGAAATAAAACTAAGTAAAAGTGTATACCTACAGTGTACACCACCCTTAACTAAAGGCTAAATTAAAAAGGTAACTTTTTAGCTGCGACTTAAACATGTCTATTGATTGAGCTTGCCGGATATGGAGGAGGAGGCTGTTCCACAACTTAGGAGCCACAACTGAAAAAGCTCGGTCACCCTTTGACTTCTTTTTAGAAAAGGGGACCGCCAGCAAAGATTGGTTCGTGGATCTTAATGTCCTGCCTGTTGTGTAAGAGTCTAAAAGATCCACAATGTATTTTGGGGACCTGTTGTGCAATGCTTTAAAAACCATTAATAAAATCTTATATTCAATCCTGTACTGAACCGGCAGCCAGTGAAGATAAGATAGTACTGGAGTAATGTGGTCCCTTTTTTTAGTGCCAGTCAGAAATCTGGCTGCGGCATTTTGTACCAACTGCAGGCGACATAGTTGACGTTGGGGGATCCCTGCATAAAGAGAATTGCAGTAGTCCAGTCTGGAAGTAATAAAAACATGAATAACAATCTCCAAATCTTTATAACTGAGAAGGGGTTTTATCTTAGAAATCAATCTAAGCTGATAAAAACTGTTCTTTACAACAGAATTGATCTGTTTATCAAAGCTTAGAGATGAGTCAATTATTACCCCAAGGTTTCTCACGCTATCTTTCACCGTCATTTCTAATGGAGCCAGGGTGTCGGCTATCTTCTCTTTGAATTTTGGTGGGCCAAATATTGTAATTTCAGACTTTATTTCATTAAGTTGAAGAAAATTGTTCGATAGCCAAACTTTAAGCTCCTTCAAACAGTCCAACAAAGACTTGAAGTTTTGAGTTTAAAGTCAGTGGCGTGTTGCGCATGTTATTCATATGCTATTTTAAGGGCGCATGCTTGGCCATAATCAATGTAGCGTGTGCACAACGCGCATACACTTTGATTCTCTCATCTACACAGAAGCAGCAGTTTTCATTTTTGCAAATCATACATTATTACGATAGATAGATAGATAGATAGATAGATAGATAGATAGATAGATAGATAGATAGATAGATAGATAGATAGATAGATAGATAGATAGATCAGCGCGTCTGCTCTTAAAGGGAATGTGAGATGACGCTCTGATTGGTTTATTTCACGTTAAGCCCAAACCACACCTATGAATAATGAAGCTACTTCAGACCAACCCATTTTAGATTTGCAATCAAAGACTGGAGTCATTTATCCCGCCGGGAAAATAGCAACAACGCCAAGACCCGCCCACAAAGTTACTTGCGCTTTGCCACTTGCGTTTCAGATCGTTAAAATAGGGCCCTTAGTGTGCTATATCTTTTCAGACTGATTTGACTTTCAGTTTTCTTAAAAATTAATATTAAAAATCATAAAAAACCCATAGACTTTCATTGCAGACTGCTCAAATTGAGCCAAGACTACGGTGGCCCATTAGTGCACAACCCAAAAACTCAAATCTAAATTCTCTGAAACCCTAGACTCAATTAAACTACTATTCTATGTACTTGATCTATCTATCTATCTATCTATCTATCTATCTATCTATCTATCTATCTATCTATCTATCTATCTATCTATCTATCTATCTATCTATCTATCTATCTATCTATCTATCTATCTTTCTTTCTTTCTTTCTTTCTTTCTTTCTTTCTTACTAATATATCTTTCTTTCTTTCTTACTAATATATCTTTCTTTCTTTCATTCTAACTAATCTATCTTTCTTTTTTCTTTCTTTCTTTCTTTCTTTCTTTCTTTCTTTCTTACTAATATATCTTTCTTTCTTTCATTCTAACTAATCTATCTTTCTTTCTTTCTTTCTTTCTTTCTTTCTTTCATTCTAACTAATCTATCTTTCTTTTTTCTTTCTTTCTTTCTTTCTTTCTTTCTTTCTTTCTTTCTTTCTTTCTTTCTTTCTTTCTTTCTTTCTTTCTTTCTTTCTTTCTAATCTATCGTTCTATCTAATCTCTTTCTTTCTAACTAATATGTCTTTATTTATTTCATTCTAACTAATCTTTCTTTCTTTCTAACTAATCTATCTTTCTATCTAATCTTTCTTTCTTTCTTTCTTTCTAACTAATCTCTTTCTCTCTTTCTTTCTTTCTTTCTTTCTTTCTTTTTTAACTAATCCATCTTTCTTTCTAACTAACAATCCATCTTTCTTTCTTTCTTTCTTTCTTTCTTTCTTTCTTTCTTTCTTTCTTTCTTTCTTTCTTTCCTTCTTTCTTTCTTTCTTTCTTTCTTTCTTTCTTTCTTTCTTTCTTTCTTTCTTTTTTAACTAATTCATCTTTCTTTCTAACTAACCAATCCATCTTTCATTCTAACTAACCAATCCATCTTTCTTTCTTTCTAACTAATCTATCTTTCTATCTAATCCATCTTTCTTTCTTTCTTTCTTTCTTTCTTTCTTTCTTTCTTTCTTTCTTTCTTTTTCTTTCTTTTTTTCTTTCTTTCTAACTAATATATCTTTCTTTCATTTTAACTAATCTATCTTTCTTTCTTTCTAACTAATCCATATTTCTTTTTCTACCTAATCCATCTTTCATTCTTTCTAACAAACCAATCCATCGTTCTTTCTTTCTAAATATCCATCTATCTTTCTTTCTAACTATCTTTCTTTCTTTCTTTCTTTCTTTCTAACTAATATATCTTTCAAAACTTCTGATCTGTAGCGGGAAGAAGTTTTCTTTGTGTGAAGAAAAACACGCCCCCTTTTACCATATGTCTTATGAGGGAAAGGGTTCATACTTAGAAATATGATATTTCCTGGAACAAATGCATATTATTGTACTTTGCAGTCAAGATTCGTCTCCGTGAGATGGAGAGGATTACAGAGATATCATTTATGACAGGTAAAGATTGGGGAAACATAACGTTACATTTATATGCATAATTACACACAAATAAAGTTTGATTAAACACACAATAAAGTTGTCAGTGTTTTCGTTATGGCAAGTGACGACACTTTGAGAAACATAGGAATACATATCAACGTTTAGTGGCTTGTTATGTGGGGGAATATCTGTTTCAAAGTCCAGAGAGTGTGTGTGTGTGTGACATTCCAGAGAATGTCTTTGAGGCTTGTCACGCAGCCATAAAATCACTAGGGGTCCACGCTGAGCTGGGGGGTTTTAGAGGGGATAATTAACAAACAGAGCTGCCTTCCTAAGGACAAAGAAGATGTGTTTGGAGACAGGATACACTCATTTGAATAGCATGTGACCGCATGTCAGTCATTGTCGCTACACTTTCTAATCTATCTTTCTAACTAATCTTTCTTTTTAACTTATCATTCTTTCTAACTAATCTATCTTTCTTTCTCATTCTTTCTAACTAATCTTTCTTTATTTTTCTTTCTAACTAATCTTTCTTTCTCTTTCTTTCTCACTAATCTTTCTTTCTAATCTATCTTTCTAACTAATCTTTCTTTTTAACTTATCCTTCTTTCGTACTAATCTCTTTCTTTCTCTTTCTTTCTAACTAATCTTTCTTTCTTTTTCTTTCTAACTAATCTTTCTTTTTTTCTAATATTTCTTTCTTTCTAACTAATCTTTATTTCTTTTTCTTTCTAACTAATCTTTTTTCTTTCTAACTAATTTATTAATCAAAAATTAAACTACTTTAAACTTCAAACTACTTTAAACTTCTAACTACTTTACACTTCTTACTACTTTTAACTTCTTCAAACTCTCTGGTCCGGCTTTCTCAAGCCAACTTAAAGTTTGTCTCAACAAACTTTTTTTTCTAGTTTCAATTGTTCTTTGTAAAGAAAAGGCAGTGGTCAAGTGCCTGCAACAAGAGATATTAGACACATGCCTCATGCACCAAATAAAAAGGAAAAGTTGGCTATTCACTGCCCACCTGTAGGCCTATGTCTCCTCTGTCTGGGCAGACTCTTCTGTAGGCCTTTCTGTAGATGTGGAATCCTGCTACTTATATTGCAGCCATAAAGCATACAAGTATAAATTAAGTAAAGTTATTTATGCTCTTGCAGGTAGGCTAGTTCCTCCATATGACAGTTATCTGAGAGGCTTTATTCACTGTCCAGTGCAATGGAAACAAATGGACATTACAAAGTCTTATACTTTCTTTCCTTTGGAAAGTTAGAAAATGTCCACTTCCTGCACATATTTCAGCCACCACTTTCTTGGGAACAGATGCAAGTGTGTATTATGTAAAAGTGCACAAAAGAGGAAAACACAATGTTATTACAATGAACTACACTCGGGGAAAAATGTGATCAATAACTCATGGCAAAATATTTTTACATTCACATAAGTTTATCAGTTTTCACTTTCACAAGTCAAAGCAATTCATCATTACTCAAGATTTAACAGTTAAAATGACTATACAGCCTTAATTTTATGCAGCAAAAATCAAGATATTAGGTCTCTTCTTTTATTTCTTTTTTTCTCAGCCTTTTTCTTGGTTGCTTTTATAAACAGACAACCATTTATTTCACAGTGCCTTTTGATAGAAGAGACTATAAATTTAAATAAAAATTATCATTATGTAGAATATTTTTGTACTTCACTTTTATTTGTTCCCATGTTCTAGTGTGGTGACTCTGACATTACAATGAACAAAGTAATTATGCAATTATTAAAATACAAAAATATAGCCTAATAAGTGATAAAAACATCTAACATGGCCACTTCTAACGGATTTAAATTGTCTGCTACTTTTTGCCAGCCCTCTCTCCTGGCTTTTGCAGACTTTGAGGTGTTCCCTGGCGTTTTGATTAAACATTAAAATTCCGAATAAACTTCGACTATCTCGCTCTGCTGAGGAGAAAAACTGAGCGTGCTCTTTGGCCACGCTGAGCAGCCAATAGCAGCGTTGCTGATCAATGTTTCTACTATCGATACATCCCCTTTTAAACTTCGCATGAATGCGCAATTATCTCAGATAACTCAATCCAGCTATACTAATCATATCCGGCAGGTGTGTTCGAAGAACCTAATTAGCCAGATCATAATTAGCACGATGATATCATCTTGGATGTGTAATTTGATCTTGGATGTTTTAAGCAACGTACGAAGAACGGGCCCCTGGTCTGATCTCAGTCTTATTTAGTGTGTGTGTTGCTACCTGTTCTGTCGTCCTGTGTATAATTACTAATAAACCTTCGTTGTGGAATTTTATCCTAATTTCCGTCTGCCTTCCTGCAACCCACCGTGACACTCACCCTCATTTTGTTCCAAATGTAAGAATATTTCTCATGTCTATTTGCCTGTCAGAGTTGAAATGCAAGGAGCGGGAGCTTCAGATGTCTCTAGTGCTGCCCATGTCCTTCCTGGAGAATCTTCATGTCTCTGCCCTCCAGCTAAATGATCCGGCATGCCCAGTGTTTTACAACACAACCCATGTGACCACCACCTTCTCTCTGACGGGCTGTGGAACCAAGAGAATGGTAGGAAAGGTTCTCACTTGGTAGATAGATGTAGTTATTAGTGTCTTTGTATTTCTAGCAATAATGGTTAGGGTTAGGGTTTATCTTTATCTAATTTTATACTGTATATTGTTTTCTTTGTACATTTATATTTTTTAAATGCACTGAGCTGTTGGATGAAAACATGTCAGAGTTCTAAACCAACTTGGGATTTTTTTATTTGGTTTTCCCAAAAATGAAAAATCTGCCATCATTTGCGCACTACCATGTTGTTACAATTTTTTTTTTTTTTTTTGCTGCAACTCATAATGTAATAACTGCACATAATGTAATAAGTATTAAATTAATATAATAAAATGTTCATAATTTAATGTTATATTTTTCACATAACATAATAGGAACATTTCTAGGAGAACTTTATTACATAATGAACACACTGTAGCAACTGTCAAAAGTTAACAATGTGATAGATGCACATAATGTATAAGCGAAAGATGTTTATAATATACTGTTTTTTTACAATCACTAAGACCAATTTCTCGATACCTTTTTCAAAACTCTAAACACAGTGATCACAACATCAGTCTATGTGGGACGCTTATGGGGGAAAACTCCTGTTTTCTCCGAATCCTGAAGCCTGATTGATTCACGTCTGTGCAAGTGCACAGACAAATGGCATTTAAGCCCGACGAAATGGAAGGGGTCGGCTGCCTATATAGGCCACAGAAATGTCAGATCTCGTGAGAATCTTTCTCCTTCAGCACGAAGATCATCTCGCTGCTCCGAAGAAGACTGAAGCCTCTCTACTCGCCTCTTCCCGCCGTCGACGAGTCTCGCAGCGAATTAAATGTTCTTTAAGTAAGCTGACCAAGCGTTTTCCCCTGCGGTTCACCAGCCCACTCTGGATGAGCTCTGAGTGCGTCTCTTGCCTGGGCTTCACCCACGCTGAGGCGGTGCTTCTGGATTCCAGCTGCCCACACCGCGAGAAGCCAAACCTGGCCGCCTCTGATTGTGAATTGTTGGTGTACTCCGCTGATGACTCTGCCAGCCTCGCATGGACTCACTAAAGCTGTTGAAGAGCTAAGCTTGGACTGGTAGGCTCCAGAAGAGCCCCCCGCAGCCGACTCGATGAATGGGTCCTGCAGCCAGAGCTCCACCAGCGCCCAGCCCGGTGCTTCCCAGAGGTCCATCCGGAACACACAAAGACATGGCATAAATCCCATCACATAGAGCCTCTTTCACCTAGCTATCATCATATAGAGACTGTGTCTGTTCTCCGAATTAGAACATACAAAAAACTCCTAAACCCATTCAAGGGTAAAAATTTAATTGATGTTTAACAAATAATAAAACAGATATAATACAAAATATAGCTGCAAGCAGCAATTACCGGGGCCAAGCACAATCAGATGACAAGACATGCCAACATGTCTGAAAGTGTCAGACCAACTGCGACAATGAGCAATTAAAGACTTTAAAGAGGATTTTATGCAAAATGCCTGAAAAATCATAGAAACAATAATTAAAAATATGATTTTATGGATTATCACTTTCGACCAATAGGTGGCGCAGTTACAAAACTGATGTGATGTGGTCAGAGTGAAGTGACAATGACACATACAAAGTTTGGTGTTAATATGTCAAGGCATTGCAGAGATAAAGCCTGAATAGTGCTATTAGCATCATGCCTCAACTTTGCTGCTGCGCTATACGAAAATGGTTTCGACTATCGACAAGAAATCCATAACTTTTAGTCGGCACGGTCTGGAGATGATACGATTCAATTTTGGTGAAAATCGGACAAACGGTCTAGGAGGAGTTCGAAAAAGTAGGTTTTGACTGAAAATCAAGATGGCGGACAGGAAGTTCGGCCAAATAAGGAAAACTTGGTATCTATGGTCTCGGCTTGACCCAAGGACTCTATTAAGACCAGTGGCATTTCAATAGCCAGATTTATTCAAAAGTTATTCGCCTTTTTGGAAATTTTGTTATAACTTTTGACCACTAGGTGGCGCCTTTTCGAAATATTTTGAGTACCTTCAGGGGATGGTGCTGAAGGCACATTCTGAGTTTCGTAATATTACACCAATGCATTTGTTTAGTATAGCATTTTATTTCACAAAACTCTATTGAAATCAATGGGAATTTCATGTTTTGTTCTATTATAGCGCCACCAAGAGGCTCAGTCCCACCATTTTTTTTATGTGTCATCAGAGTGAGCCCATACATATATGTGTCGATTTTGGTGCAAAAATCTCAATTTGCTTCGGAGTTATAGACATTTATATGAAAAAACACGTAAAAAATGACTGACACATGACTTTGATTGAATATTACTACCCCTAAACATCAATATTTTCGCATTTGGGCATTGGCATTTAGTCAACAAGCTATGATTCCAAACTTCTGACGGTGGTTTCGTCTCGATCGGACAAACGGTTTCGAAGATATAGCCTAATGTTTTTTAAGCGCTAAATCACAACGCTACACAAACCGTTAGGCGAAACCTAACATGTTTGGTATCGTTGGAATCGGCAACGATTCAGGAGTCCAATGAGATGAGTTTCGTGAAAATAAGTCGATCACACCCAAAGTTATAAGCATTTGGAAAAAAAAATTCACCACTAGGTGGCGCTGTTTCGAAACTTCTCACACTCCTTCAGGACATCGTGTTGATGACCCATACCAAGTTTCGTAACAATCCGTTCATGCGTTGTTAAAATACAGCATTTTAGCACAAAATTCAAAATGGCCGACAGTCAAAATGGCCGATATGGCAAAATTGGATATCAGTCGACTCGGCATGTTGCCCTGAATCTATCAAGACCAATTTTATGATTTTTGGACAAACTGTTCAGAAGTTATAAGCAAAAATAGCCATTTTTCATATCTCCGGACCAGTAGGTGGCGCTGCACCGAAACGCAGCATGTAGCCTCAGGTCATGCTTGTGAGTACATGTACCAAGTTTGGTCTGAATACGATAAACCGTTGCGGAGATACAGCCTTACGACTGTTTTTGCTAGGGCTACGTAAAATGTATTCGTGCGTTTATCGAAAACGGTTTGACGAATCAATTTGAATTCCATAACTTTTGGTCAGCACTGCCTAAAGATGATCTGGTTCAATTTTCGTGCAAATCGGACAAACCGTCTAGGACGAGTTCGGAAAAGTAGCTTTTTCAGAAAATTTAAAATGGCGGCCATATTTATATGACGGAAAATGACGTCATAGGGTGCAATCGAATCGGCATGAGCTCAGGAATCAGAGGAAAAAATAATTTTGTTGATTGGCCTTACGGTTCAAAAGTTATTAGCAAAATAAAAGTGAAACTTTGGACAGGTGGTGGCGCTAGAGGGAATGACTTAGAAACACAAAAATTGGTGTATTTAATGTTGGGACTGTCCTCTATCAGAATGTCAAACCAAAACAACTTTCCCGCAATCGGTTCTATGGGCTACCATAGACTCCAAGAGCGGAAGAAGAAGAAGAAGAAGAAGAAGAAGAAGAAGAAGAAGAAGAAGAAGAAGAAGAAATATAGCTGCAAGCAGCCATTACCGGGGCCAAGCACAATCAGATGACAAGACATGCCAACGTTGCTGAAAGTGTCAGACCAACTGCGACAATGAGCAATTAAAGACATTTAAAAAGGATTATAGGCAAAATGCCGGAAAAATCTGAGAAACAGTAAATAAAAATATGATTTAATGGATTATCACTTTTGACCAATAGGTGGCGCAGTTACAAAACTGATGTGATGTGGTCAGAGTGAAGTGACAATGACACACACAAAGTTTGGTGTCAATATGTCAAGGAATTGCAGAGATAAAGCCTGAATAGTGCTATTAGCATCATGCCTCAACTTTGCTGCTGCGCTATACGAAAACGGTTTTGTCGTTTTGACTTTTAGTCGGCACGGTCTGGAGATGATACGATTCGATTTTGGTGAAAATCGGACAAACGGTCTAGGAGGAGTTCGAAAAAGTAGGTTTTGAATGAAAATCAAGATGGCGGACAGGAAGTTTGGCCAAATAAGGAAAACTTGGTATCTATGTTCTCGGCTTGACCCAAGGAATCTATTAAGACCCGTGGCATTTCAATAGCCAGATTTATTCAAAAGTTATTAGCCTTTTTGGAAATTTTGTTATAACTTTTGACCACTAGGTGGCGCTGTCTTGAAATATTTTGGTTGCCTTCAGGGGATGGTGCTGATGACACAATCTGAGTTTCGTAATATTACACCAATGCATTTGTTAAGTATAGCATTTTATTTTACAAAACTGCATTGAAGTCAATGGGAATTTCATGTTTTGTTCTATTATAGCGCCACCAAGAGGCTCAGTCCCACCATTTTTTTTATGTGTCCTCAGAGTGAGCCCATACATATATGTGTCGATTTTGGTGCAAAAATCTCAATTTGCTTCGGAGTTATAGACATTTATATGAAAAAACACGTAAAAAATGACTGACACATGACTTTGATTGAATATTACTACCCCTAAACATCAATATTTTCGCATTTGGGTATTAGCATACAGTTAACAAGCTATGATTCCAAACTTCTGACGGTGGTTTCGTCTCGATCGGACAAACGGTTTCGAAGATATAGCCTAATGTTTTTTAAGCGCTAAATCACAACGCTACACAAACTGTTAGGCGAAACCTAACATGTTTGGTATCGTTGGACTCGGCAACGATTCAGGAGTCCAATGAGATGAGTTTCGTGAAAATAAGTCGATCACACCCAAAGTTATAAGCATTTGAAAAAAAAATTCACCACTAGGTGGCGCTGTTTCGAAACTTCTCACACTCCTTCAGGACATCGTGTTGATGACCCATACCAAGTTTCGTAACAATCCATTGATGCGTTGTTAAAATACAGCATTTTAGCACAAAATTCAAAATGGCCGACAGTCAAAATGGCCGATATGGCAAAATTGGATATCAGTCGACTCGGCATGTTGCCCTGAATCTATCAAGACCAATTTTATGATTTTTGGACAAACTGTTCAGAAGTTATAAGCAAAAATAGCCATTTTTCATATCTCCGGACCAGTAGGTGGCGCTGCGCCGAAACGCAGCATGTAGCCTCAGGTCATGCTTGTGAGTACATGTACCAAGTTTGGTCTGAATACGATAAACCGTTGCGGAGATACAGCCTTACGACTGTTTTTGCTAGGGCTACGTAAAATGTATTCGTGCGTTTATCGAAAACGGTTTGAAGAATCAATTTGAATTCCATAACTTTTGATCAGCACTGCCTGAAGATGATCTGGTTCAATTTTCGTGCAAATCGGACAAACCGTCTAGGACGAGTTCGAAAAAGTAGCTTTTTCAGAAAATTCAAAATGGCAGCCATATTTATATGACGGAAAATGACGTCATAGGGTGCAATTGAATCGGCATGAGCTCAGGAATCAGAGGAAAAAAGAATTTTGTTGATTGGCCTTACGGTTCAAAAGTTATTAGCAAGATAAAAGTGAAACTTTGGACAGGTGGTGGCGCTAGAGGGAATGACTTAGAAACACAAAAATTGGTGTATTTAATGTTGGGACTGTCCTCTATCAGAATGTCAAACCAAAACAACTTTCCCGCAATCGGTTCTATGGGCTGCCATAGACTCCCATGGCGGAAGAAGAAGAAGAAGAAGAATAAGAACGGGAACAGATACAATAGGTGCCTCCGCACCTTCGGTGCTTGGCCCCTAATAAATATAGCTGCAAGCAGCCATTACCGGGGCCAAGCAGAATAAGACGACAAGACATGCCAACATGTCTGAAAGTGTCAGACCAACTGCAACAATGAGCAATTAAAGACATTTAAAGAGGATTTTTGGCAAAATGCCTGAAAAATCATAGAAACAATAATTAAAAATATGATTTGATGGATTATCACTTTCGACCAATAGGTGGCGCAGTTACAAAACTGATGTGATGTGGTCAGAGTGAAGTTACAATGACACATACAAAGTTTGGTGTCAATATGTCAAGGCATTGCAGAGATAAAGCCTTAATTAGTGCTATTAGCATCATGCCTCAACTTTGTTGCTGCGCTATACGAAAACGGTTTCGTCTATCGACACGAAATCCATAACTTTTAGTCGGCACGGTCTGGAGATGATACGATTCGATTTTGGTGAAAATCGGACAAACGGTCTAGGAGGAGTTCGAAAAAGTAGGTTTTGAATGAAAATCAAGATGGCGGACAAGAAGTTTGACCAAATAAGGAAAATTTGGTATCTATGTTCTCGGCTTGACCCAAGGAATCTATTAATACCAGTGGCATTTACATAGGCCGATGTATTCAAAAGTTATTAGCAGTGTTGGAAATGTTGTTATAACTTTTGACCACTAGGTGGCGCTGTCTCTAAATATGTTGGGTACCTTCAGGGGATGGTGCTTATGGCACATTCTGAGTTTCGTAATATTACACCAATGCATTTGTTAAGTATAGCATTTTATTTCACAAAACTGCATTGAAGTCAATGGGAATTTCATGTTTTGTTCTATTATAGCGCCACCAAGAGGCTCAGTCCCACCATTTTTTTTATGTGTCCTCAGAGTGAGCCCATACATATATGTGTCGATTTTGGTGCAAAAATCTCAATTTGCTTCGGAGTTATAGACATTTATATGAAAAAACACGTAAAAAATGACTGACACATGACTTTGATTGAATATTACTACCCCTAAACATCAATATTTTCACATTTGGGTATTAACATGTAGTTAACAAGCTATGATTCCAAACTTCTGACGGTGGTTTCGTCTCAATCGGACAAACGGTTTCGAAGATATAGCCTAATGTTTTTTAAGCGCTAAATCACAATGCTACACAAACCGTTAGGCGAAACCTAACATGTTTGGTATCGTTGGACTCGGCAACGATTCAGGAGTCCAATGAGATGAGTTTCGTGAAAATAAGTCGATCACACCAAAAGTTATAAGCATTTGAAAAAAAAAATTCACCACTAGGTGGCGCTGTTTCGAAACTTCTCACACTCCTTCAGGACATCGTGCTGATGACCCATACCAAGTTTCGTAACAATCCGTTCATGCGTTGTTAAAATACAGCATTTTAGCACAAAATTCAAAATGGCCGACAGTCAAATTGGCCGATATGGCAAAATTGGATATCAGTCGACTCGGCATGACGCCCTGAATCTATCAAGACCAATTTTATGATTTTTGGACAAACTGTTCAGAAGTTATAAGCAAAAATAGCCATTTTTCATATCTCCGGACCTGTAGGTGGCGCTGTGCCGAAACGCAGCATGTAGCCTCAGGTCATGCTTGTGAGTACATGTACCAAGTTTGGTCTGAATACGATAAACCGTTGCGGAGATACAGCCTTACGACTGTTTTTGCAAGCGCTACGTAAAATTTGTTCGAGCGTTTATCGAAAACGGTTTGACGAATCAACAAGATTTTAATAACTTTTTGTCACCCCTGCCTGAAGATGATCCGATTCAATTTTCGTGCAAATCGGACAAACCGTCTAGGACGAGTTCGAAAAAGTACCTTTTTAGGAAAATTCAAAATGGCGGCCATGTTTTTATGACGGAAAATGACGATATAGGGTGCAATCGAATCGTCATGAGCTCAGGAATCAGAAGAAAAAGGATTTCGCTGATTGGCCTTACGGTTCAAAAGTTATTAGCAAAATAAAAGTGAAACTTTGGACAGGTGGTGGCGCTAGAGGGAATGACTTAGAAACACCAAAATTTGTGTATTTAATGTTGGAACTGTGCTCTATCAGAATGTCAAACCAAAACAACTTTCCCGCAATCGGTTCTATGGGCTGCCATAGACTCCAAGAGCGGAAGAAGAAGAAGAAGAAGAAGAAGAAGAAGAAGAAGAATAAGAACGCGAACGGATACAATAGGTGCAAATGCTAAAGCTTGGGTTGCTGAATATTCGATCCCTTACTCCAAAAGCACTTATTGTTAATGATATGATTAAAGACTATAATCTAAATGTGCTGTGTTTGACAGAAACCTGGCTAAAACCAAACGATTACATTACTTTAAATGAGTCCACCCCGTAACATTACTGTTATAAACATGAACCTCGTCTGAAAGGCAAAGGGGGTGGATTTGCTGTAATTTATAGTAATATCTTCAGAATTATTGAGAAGTCTTGTTTTAAATATAATTCTTTTGAAGTGTTGTTGCTAAATGTAACACTATCTAGTGTAAATGATAAATCACATTTAAAGCAACAACATGTAACTTTTCAACCTTCATAATATATTTCCAAGACCCTTGTGATGGTACATCGACTTACAATAGGTTGAATGAGACGTCTGCCAGAGCCTGACGGGGTCTGTATCGCTTTTACTGGCACTATGTAACTTCGGGGTGCGGGTAGTAACCTGCGCTCAAAAAGAACTACAAAATTCGACTGCTTTACGGCATACGTCACTTCGCCCAACACTTCCTCAAATGTGGCCAACCAGCGCGTTTGTTTTCGTGCGTCTGTTTTCGTCATGGCTGAAGCAGCAGCGAAACGTAAGAAGTCCAAGGTTTTGTCGGAGTAGAGTCGGAAGAGGAAAAGGGAGAGTGATAAACTGAAAGGCAGGACGAGGATCAATATTGGTCGAGCGTTTGCTCGCTGGCGTTAGCTTATGGAGGAGGAGTGTTACCAGACCGATGCTGACTTGGCCGTCATGCTGTTGAACTAGTAAGTAACTGTAAATTGCTTGCATACTATCTTTAGTTTTTCTAATCTGTTGTCTGCCTGGCTACGTTACGGAAACTATCTGGTCCTCCATTTATTTATCTTCATGAATCAGCTAGTAGATGAGCGAATTATCAATCTGGTAGCTAGTAAACACTAACATGCGTTAGTTTTAGATGGTTAGGATGCTATCGCTATTATTCTCGTTCAGATTTGAGCATTGTAATCGACATGCAAATCGCAAATGTTTGAGTTAAAATGTTTAGTCTACTAAATATGTATAAATTATAAAAGGAGGAAGATTAATAATATTATCATTGCCCATATGAAAAGAAGCCTACATGCTTCATATACAGTAACCGTAAATCATTTTACGACAGCGGTAATGGACAATTCCGCTTCCAACCTGTAGGGCGACCGCTGAGGAAAAGTTCCATGTTGTTGCTTTAACATTTGTGCTGGCTACTGTATACAGGCCACCAGGGCAACATACAGACTTTATCAAAGAATTTGCTGATTTTTTTATTTTTTTATTTTGACGGCCAAGTATGGTAACCCATACTTGGAATTTGACCTCTGCATTTAACCCATCCAAGTTAATGCACACACATTAGGAGCAGAGTAGTGAGTAGTTAACACACACACACACTGCAAACGTGGATACACACACCCAGAGCAGCGGGCAGCCTTTGTGTGGCGCCCGGGGAGCGATTAGGGGTTGGGTGCCTTGCTCAAGGGCACTTCAGTCATTTCCCACCGGTTCTGGAATCGAACCAGCAACCTTTGGGTTACTAGTCCAACTCCCTAACCACTAGTCCTTGACTGCCCTAAAGTCCTTGACTGCCCTAGTCCTTGACTGCCCTAAGTCCTTGACTGCCCTTTTTTCTATCAGAGTTAGTATTGGCTGCAGATAAAGTACTAATTGTTGGTGATTTTAATATACATGTAGATAACGAAAAAGATGCATTGACATTGGCATTTAAAGACATTCTGAACTGGAGTTAGACAACACGTGTCAGGACCTACTAATTCTCATAATCATACTCTATATCTAATATTATCACAGAATGGATGTTGATGCCGTTGAAATTCTGCAGCAGAGCGATGACATCTCAGATCATTATCTAGTCTCGTGTAAACTTCATTTAGCCAAGGCTGCAAAGCCGACTCCGTGTTACAAATATGTTAGACCTATCACTTCTGCCACTAAAGATTGCTTTATTAATAATCTTCCTGATCAGTTTCATCATCTCAGCATCCCGGATAGCTTAGAAGAACTCGATATTGCAACAGAAACTTTGAACTCTCTCTTTTCCAGAACTTTAGACACAGTTGCTCTTTTGCACTTAAAGAAGATTAAAGAAGATAGTCCAACGCCGTGGTACAACGAGCACACTCGGGCCCTTAAGAGAGCTTGTTGTATCTCTCTATTAGTGTTACTCGATCTTAGTGCTGCATTTGACACTATCGACCACAATATTCTTTTAAATAGAATCGAAAATGATGTTGGCATTAATGGAATTGCACTAGCATGGTTTAAATCATACTTATCTGACCGTTATCAGTTTGTAGTAGTAAATGAAGAGATGTCTTATCGATCACAAGTTCAGTATGGCGTACCACAAGGCTCAGTACTAGGACCGCTGCTGTTCACTCTGTACATGCTACCATTAGGAGATATCATTAGGAAGCATGCCATTAGTTTTCACTGTTATGCCGACGATACTCAGCTCTATATTTCTTCATGCCCTGACGAAACTTACCAATTCACAAAATTAACGGAATGCATAACTGATATAAAAAACTGGATGACTAGTAACTTCCTACTACTTAACTCTGAAAAAAAAACAGAGATTCTAATTATTGGACAAAAAATACTGTCTAACACTTGATGGCAGCTCTGTCAAGTCTTCGTCGTCGGTTAGGAACCTGGGTGTGTGTGTGTGTGTGTGTGTGTGTGTGTGTGTGTGTGTGTGTGTGTATGTGTGTGTGTGTGTGTGCGCTCTTTGATACCAATCTTTCATTTGAAAGTCACGTGTCTAGTATCTGTAAAACCGCATTTTTCCATCTTAAAAATATATCTAAATTACGCCATATGCTCTCATTGACAAATGCGTTCATGACCTCAAGGCTAGATTATTGTAATGCTCTACAGGGTGGTTGCCCTGCACGCTTAATAAACAAACTACAGCTGGTCCAAAACGCAGCAGCTCGAGTTCTTACCAGAACCAGGAAGTATGACCATATTAGCCCAGTTCTGTCAACACTTCACTGGCTCCCTATTAAACGTTGTATACATTTTAAAGTATTGTTGATTACTTACAAAGCACTAAATGCTTTAGCTCCGCAGTGCTTGAGCGAGCTCTTAACGCATTATAGTCCTTCACGTCTATTGCAATCTCAAAATTCCGGCCAGTTGATAATACCTAGAATATCAAAATCGACTGCTGGGGGTAGATCCTTCTCCTATTTAGCACCAAAACTTTGGAACAGTCTTCCTAACATTGTCCGGGAAGCAGACACACTCTGTCAGTTCAAAGCTACACTAAAAACACATCTCTTTGACCTAGCATAGACATAACACATTATAGACTTCTATAATTCAATGTTAGGCTGCATAGATTAGGTCAGCCGGAACCGGGAACACTTCCCATAAATCCTGATGTACTCGTTACATCATGAGAAGAATGGCGTCTACGCTACGCACAGATTCTCTCTGTTTATCCCAAGGTTTTCCTGCAGCCTGCCGGATCCAAGCCATATCCAGATCTGATGAAGGACCTTTGCCTGGACCCGATGACAACGCAGTGCTGAAGTGCCAACTAGTCTCTCCCTACGGAGGATCCCTTTACTACTCTACAGATAAAGCGTCGTCGGGAAATCCGTTTCACGTACCTACCCCGAAGTGACAAAATAAAATAAAATTCTGTATCAAAATTTATAAGTAAAGTACTTTATTTAGGCTTGGTTTGTAGGGAATTCCAAACCTGCGCACTTATATCCAAACGCACATAACTATAGAACCAATTCTTAATGCGCATGTGAACGCCATCAGCGTTTATCACAGGTTCGTATTTAAAGTCTGTGTAGAGAGAATGGTGTCGTCCTAGCGGCTCCTAATTTAATAACAAATGATCGTTGCGACGGAAACGAATCAATCAAAACTAACTTTAGCTGGAAAATAACTTTATTAAAGAACCGCTATAAAGACAAAACAATCTCTTACCATAAACAGTTACCATAAATTATACGTTTATCTCTGTCAAGCTGCTTTGAAACAATCTACATTGTTAAAAGCGCTATATAAATGAGGATGATTTGACACTCCCACTCCCACTATTCGGCTCCATGGTAGGTGGCTTTGCGGAGCGTTACATCGAGGCCCAGAAGTCATTGTAGGATATGCGTCACTTCTTGCCTAAAAGAGCCAGCTCCACCACTGCCTTTAGTCACACCAAAATGGCCCCAACGACCCAGGCCAGCTTCACGACCCAGGCCAGCCTCAGTGACCCAGTCCAGCTTCAGCGACCCAGGCCAGCTTCATGATCCAGCAGCGACCCAGGCCAGCTTCAGCGACCCAGGCCAGCTTCACAACCCAGGAGCGACCCAGGCCAGTTTCAGCTTTAGCGACCCAGGCTAGCTTCACGACCTAGGCCAGCTTCGCAGGCCAGCTTCACAACCCAGGAGCGACCCAGGCCAGCTTCAGCTTTAGCGACCCAGGCTAGCTTCACGACCTAGGCCAGCTTCGCGACCCAGGCCAACTTCAGCTTCAGCGACCCATGCCAGCCCCAGTCGAAAGCAGAGCCGGAAGTCGTCACACCTCCGCAACTAGGTCAACTTAATATGACAGGGAACAGGAACAGAACCAAACCGAAACAAAACATAATCCTGACAATTACATTTTATCACAAAATATCGTCAGTATATGAGCGCAAACAGTGAACTTAAAATGTAGGTCTGTCAATCAAAACGGCCCACATTCTAAATGGACATTGAACAACCAAAGAAATATCACCAGGTAAATGCCCAGTACTATTATACGAAATAAATTTAAAAGAAAAAATGACAGAAAAACAAATTAACAAAAAATATATGTTTATATATTTCTTGGAGTACAACAGAGAAATTAAAATCTTAAAGAATGATGAGATATAAAGAAATTATAGGAACGACATAAGGTGTGAGTGGTGCTTCTTTTAAATATTTCATTTTAATTTCATTTGATTTCATTGGTATGTCATCTTTGATATTTTTCAGCATTTAGGTTCAGAATTGCTGTACACCAACACTTTACGCAGCATCAATCCTAACTCCACTATAAGCCGTGTTGCCACTCTCATTCTCCCACTCGCCTGCCGGATTCCCGTCCAACAAGCCAAAGCTCCAGCTTTTAAAATCTCCATACCTTCAGACGTGGAGACGTTTGGTGCAGTGTCCTTCTGGATTGAGTTCCACTTCCCTGGAGAGGGCCCTATGGCCGCTGAGACGCGTCTGCCACGCATGCGCAGTTTGCGACCGGCGCGTGCGGCTCAAGAGCTGCGGTCTACAGGCAGGATGGAGATGCTGGACCTGCATGTGTTTTCCAACTGCTCACTGGACCGTGCTGAGCTCATGGTGGGCCGTTGTGTTGAGTCAGACACACAAGACTTTGTAAACACACGACCTCTGCTAAACCACGGGTTAGTATCAACATTAGCCCTGACAAAGACTGAGTCTGTTACGCAAACTACCTCTACTGCTAATAGTTATTAGTGTTGGTAATTTTAACAAGTTCTCTGAATGAGTGACCCAAAAAATATCATAAGGACTTAGTTTGGGCCTGTATGCAACCACCCACAATACCCCTAAAAGGCACATAGCAGCACACTAAAAAACACACTTAGAAACCTTTTGCAACTGCATAGCAACACCCTGGCAACCACCCTAGCAATGTGGCAGCACCTGGACCAGCAGCACTCACTCATTTTCTTCTTCCACCCAAAACACTGACATGTTTCCTGTCCTGTGCCATTTGTGCTATAGATATGAATATTAAAAATAATGTGGCTTGTTGAGGAGAGATAGATGTGCAGTTTTGATGATATCCCCCTTAATCTCATTTACATTGACTTACACTGATGGCATTCAGTCTCAGGGCCCTATCTTGCACTCAGCGCAATTGACTTTGTACACCAACGCATGTATCATTCCTATTTTGCACCCTATTTTGACTTTTCCCTCCACAGATGCATGTCGGTAAATTAGGGAATGAACTTGCGCTCCCGGAGGCAGTTGAATGAAAAGAGGAAGCGTGTTCCGGCGCAAACGTTCCCTGGTGCTATTTTGCAGTTCCAGAAAACCATTTGCGTTCAGAGGCTATTTTAAGGGTGCATGTTTGGCCATAGTGTAGCGTGAGCACAACGCGCATACACTTTGCTTCTCTCATCTACACACAGACGCAGCAGTTGCCATTTTTGCAAACCATACATAATTACAAGGAAAAATATTCCACACGAGGGAAATCATTGTGGTGTCCATGAAGATGTGAGAAAATAGACATAAATCTAGCTTACACATTTACCAAAATTATTATACGCCTGTTTAACCAAAGCTAATCTGGGTATGTTTCTCCATCCCCGATGTCACTTCTCTGTGTTTTACGGCCCTGACGAGAACGCCGGTCTCCTCGGCTGTGAACCGCTCCTGGCAAATCCGCCGTTATAATAGCAATCCGCCATGGAACAAGCGCGCCTGCTCTTAAAGGGAATGTGAGATGTCGCTCTGATTGGTTTATTTCACGTTACGCCCAAACCACACCTATGAGTAATGAAGCAACTTCAGACCAACACATTTTAGATTTGCGTCAAGATCCGCCCACAAAGTTACTTGCGTTTCACGTTTGATACTTGTGTTTCAGATCGTTAAAATAGGGCCCTCAGTCTCAATCTCTAAGAAACACAATATAATAAACACATGATTGTAACATAGATATTAAAGTGTCATTGTAGAAAGCTAAATTATAGTTTATTTTATAGACATAAAGATTCAGGGCACCTCTAATTCTTACTCAGTAGTTTTTGTGATTATAATTGGTGGAATCTCAAATGAATATAATTCAGATTCAATAGCCTCTCCCTTAAATCTCTCATCTTGTTTCATGTACTTCATGTTTTTTTTTCATGCCTTTCTCTTTCCATCATAAATCTGTTCACCCAGCTCTCTGTCTTTCAGCTGTGCAACTGGAAACGGAACCTTTGAGATCTTGACGTCAACTTCGACTGTTCGAATTTACCGCTTGGATCTCAGTTCTCTGAGTGTAATGGGAGACACTGTATGTTTCATTACCTGTGTTCTCAATATGCTTGATATGGATCCTTCTTGCATGTCTGTTGTTAAACTCTGTTCATTTGTCTGTCTAGATGTATGTTGAGTGCCTAGTGCAACTTTGTGTTACCACCAAACAAACCCAGAGATGTCCTGATCCATGTACGGAAATGACAGACAAGACTTTAGTTAACAACATTCTGACCCACAACTACTCTATCCGTTCAGGGCCTGTTAGACTCATAAAAGCCACAGAAACCAGCACTACAACCGCTAAACCAATCCAAACTGCTAAACCAGTTGCTCAGCCCTCCACTAGCCAGGTCGCAGCAGCCTCTACTTCTCACAGTAAGTGTTTTACACGCTAATATCAGTATAGTGCACATACCAGTGTTCAAAACCTGACACAGCACATATCAAAGTCTGTTTGTTCTTCTCTGTTTCAGCTCTGGAAAGAGGTGCATTCTGGGTAGTTGCTGTGTCATTTGCTGTGCTGCTTCTTCAGGTCATGGAGAACTTTGTTGAGCAGTTCATCACTGACTAATCAAAATCATCTTATTTGATCTTTTTTAACCACCGCTACAATGTTTCTTTATATACCCTTTAGTCATAGTAAAAGCACTTATTGTAGGACAACGTACTTAATACTTTTACTCTCATTCACAAATTTTGTGATAGCATCAAGAAATACATCAACACCTCTTCCATTCTTTTAATTTTGACTATAAAAGTATAACAACGTTATGTAATTTCATAAAATGATACTTTTATTAACAATAAAGAAATCAGTAGTTCAGTAAAGAATGACAATTCTGGCATTTATTCACCCTCATGTTTTTCCAAACCCATATGAAGGAATAAAAATGGAGAGATTTATCAGAATGTTTACACTGTTCTTTTTCATATGATATAATGAAAGCAGACAGTAACCAGGGGCTGTTGAGGACCAAAATGGACCAAAACAAATATTCACCATATAGTATCATAAATATAGTGCCTAACTTGTGCACTGACTATAGGATTCGTATGATGAACAGACCAAAATGTAGGCCTCTTTCATTAATGAGAATCATTTTCAATACATTTTTTAAAGCAGTGTTAATGTAAGAATGCCTACGGGTCTATTCCACACAAGCTCGTTGAGACCGCACTGGTAAGACACCATGTTCCTGTTAAGATCCGCAACCTCATCATGGACTATTACAACAACTTCTGCGCGCGTGTCTCTTCAGGCCAAGTAACATCCTCCTGGCATCAACTTGAAAAGGGGATAATCACCGGCTGCACAATCTCTGTATCTCTCTTCTCACTGGCCATGAATATGATTGTCAAGTCGGCCGAGGTGGAATGCAGAGGGCCCAAGTCAAGATCTGGGACCCGTCAGCCCCCCATAAGAGCCTTCATGGACGACTTAACAGTGATGACAACATCTGCTCCAGGGTGCAGGTGGCTCCTCCAGGGGCTTGAACGGCTCATCTCCTGGGCAAGGATGAGCTTCAAGCCTGCTAAGTCCAGGTCTCTGGTCCTAAAGAAGGGTAAAGTGTCCGACCGTTTCCGCTTTGCCCTGGGAAAGACCATGATTCCATCGGTGACTGAAAAACCGGTCAAGAGCCTGGGGAAGATCTTTGATAGCTCCCTGAAGGACTCAGCTGCCATAAAACAAACCAAGTGCGACCTGATTACCTGGCTCACAGCGATTGACAGATCTGGCCTCCCCGGAAAATTCAAAGCCTGGATCTACCAGCACGGAGTCTTGCCAAGAATACTCTGGCCCCTGTTAGTCTACGAGGTACCAACATCAACAGTCGAGGATCTAGAGAAGTCTATCAGCCAGTTCCTCAGAAAATGGCTGGGGTTCCCTCGGTCCTTGAGCAGCATTGCCCTGTACGGCCATTCCACCAAGCTGCATCTTCCTTTGAGTGGACTATCAGAGGAGTTCAAAGTCACCCGCTCCAGAGAGGTATTGATGTACAGGGACTCCAGAGACACAAAAGTCGCAGCAGCAGGAATCCTCGTGAAGACCGGGAGGAAGTGGCAGGCGCAAGAAGCCGTCACTAAAGCTGAGGCGCGACTAAGGCATAAAACGCTGGTGGGCTCTGTGACAACGGGACGAGCAGGTCTTGGTTGTTTTCCCAAGCCACGTTACGATCTGGCTCGTGGAAAAGAGGGGCGCAGACTGATTCAGGACGAGATACGAGCAGAGGTGGAGGAAGAACGCTACACCAAAATGGCCGGCATGTCCAAACAAGGAGCGTGGACCAGGTGGGAACATGCAGATCCACGCAGAATAACCTGGGCAGAGCTCTGGAAAGCAGAGCCATTTCGGATCAAGTTTCTTGTCCAATCTGTCTATGACGTCCTCCCAAGCCCAGCTAACCTGCACACCTGGGGCCTGGCAGACACTCCTGAGTGCAAGCTGTGCCAGAAGAGGGGCACATTGGAGCACATTTTGAGCAGCTGCTCAAAAGCACTAGGGGAGGGGCGGTACCGCTGGCGCCACGACCAGGTGCTAAAGGCTTTGGCGGACTCCATCTGCACAGCGATCCAGCTCAGCAAGACCCAGGCAGCCCCCAAACAGACAATCACCTTCATTAGAGCTGGGCAGAAGGAACAACACCACCGGCCTAGCTCTACGGGAGGGCTCCTCTCCACTGCTCGTGATTGGCAGCTTCAAGTCGACCTTGGAAGACAGCTTAAGTTCCCAGGCAACATCACAGCCACTTCTCTCCGCCCAGACATGGTGCTAACATCTGAGTCTACCAAGCAGGTGGTTATCCTGGAACTAACTGTCCCCTGGGAAGACCGTATTGAAGAGGCCAACGAGCGTAAGAGGGCTAAGTACGCAGAGCTCAGCTCGGAGTGCCGGAACAACGGCTGGAAAACTCGCTGCGAGCCAGTCGAGGTCGGGTGCCGAGGCTTCGCTGGCCGCTCACTGTTGCGAACCCTCAAACTCCTTGGAGTAAAAGGACTGCAATTGAAAAAAGCCACCACAAACATCTTAGAGGCCGCAGAGAGGGCTTCTCGGTGGCTGTGGATCCGTAGGGGGGATCCGTGGAGCAACATGCCACTTGGACACAAGCCGGGGACTGATCACCCCCGGCTGGGTCGCCCAGGTGAGGGTGTATGAAGATTAAAGACCCGAAACACCCTATGACCCCGGGTTCTTCACTGATGACGTGTCCAAGTAGCACCAGAAGGTGTATTCAAACTCTAAGAAATCAATATTTGTATTAATGATTTATTTGTTTCATAACAAATACTGATGTGTGTGAATAATTCAGTTATTTGTCTGTCATGTTATTGATCCAATAATAGTTTAGTTCCTTGTTCAGTGTAATCCAGTTGCTTTTGTCAGGGATCGGAGAGAGGACCCAAATGCAAGAGGTGCAGGATAACGGAATTTATTCAGTCACAAAAGAACTTAGGCAGTCTGCCGTTCACAGGAGAAAATAAAGACTTGATTGTGGATGCAGAACTGGAGGTGAAATCATGAATAACAGTCTTGAAACTCAGGAATAGTCCTTAGTCCTGGAAAGAGGTCTCACACTAGAAGCAGAGAGATAATGGCGATCGAACAGCCCCAGTCGATGGGGTGACGAAGCAGGTGAGAGAGAGAAAGAGGAGGAAAACAAACCTAACTCATGACAGCTTTGTAGCCGGTACAGTAACAGCACTGTATCTGAAAGCCAAATCAGCTCACTTAGCATGAGTGTTTGAATGCGTATGTGCAATACCGTGTAGTCTTTCTTCGCAAAGTGAAATTGTCAATTACTTGTCTGGTATGCATAATACAGCGTTTTAGTCGTTTCCGCTGATACGTGTGAATGGTAATCATTTTATTAATGTTTTCATCTGTACAGTCTGCACTTCAGTAAACTTGTTATTTCACCTGAATCTTGTCTGTCTTCTTCTGAGTGTGACAGAAGACCAGACCATCCATTATGCAGAGCACAAGTACGGACACCACAGATCCCTTCGCTGAACTGAGAGAGAACGCCGTTCGACAATCACTCCTTCCGCCATCAACACCTCCTCCACCTGCTGCCTCTGCCGGTCCCATGGCCTGACCAGCGACATACAGTGGTGAGACGGAGGATTGCAGCGGGTTTATATTACAATGCAACCTTCATTTTGAAATGCAACCTCATCTCTACACCACTGATCGAGCACGCATTGCCTTTGTGATCTCTCTTCTCTCTGAACGAACTCTTCAGTGGGCACAATCGCTATGGCAAGCTGACGTTCCAGTTATGAAATCATTGTCTGCCTTTCTACTTCACTTCAAAGAAGTCTTTGGCCAAACCACATCCACCCTCTCAGTCCATGATCAACTTTTCCATCTTCATCAAGGAAACCAATCTGTGAGTTCCTATGCGTTACAGTTCCGTACTCTCGCCGTTGCAAGCGGTTGGAACGAAGCTGCTCTCCTCACAGCCTTTCGCCAAGGTCTTAATCCTGACATTCGTCAACTGATGGTTATCCATGATGATAATATGGGTCTAGAGAATTTCATCCAGAAGTCCATTCGAGTTTCACAATGTCTTTTAGCTTGCTCACTGCCTCAACCTGCTTTGCATCCTCTGCCTCAGGTACCATCTGCCACCCTTCCAACACCTGAACCGATGCAGGTGGATTCGTACCACCTCACACCTGCGGAGCGTCAAAGAAGATGGACTAACCATCTGTCTTTGTATTGTGTGGAAGAAGGACACATAATGGAATGAAGCTGCTCTCCTCACAGCCTTTTGCCAAGGTCTTAATCCTGACCATCATCCATGGGACTGTGCCTTCGACCAGCAACCTGGGGCGACTCTACCCAAGGGTCGAGTCTATCCTTTGTCCATCCCGGAGCAGAAGGCCATGGAGGAGTACATCCAAGAGGCACTCCAACAGGATTTCATTCATCCTTCAACGTCCCCTGCCGCTTCCAGTTTCTTTTTTGTGGCTAAGAAGGACTGAGGCTTGCGGCTGTGCACAGACTACAGGATCCTCAACTCCCAAACTGTCAAGTATAGTTATCCCCTTGCTCTGGTCCCAGCAGCCCTGGAACAGCTACGTGATGCCCATATTTTCTCCAAGATGGACCTGTGGAGCGCCTACAATTTTATCCGCATCCGTAAGGGGGGCGAATGTAAGACGGCATTCGTGACGCCCTCCGGGCACTGAGTATCAGGTCATGCCGTACGGCCTGTCCAATGCACATTCAGTCTTCCAAGGCTACATGAACAAAGTATTCCTAGCAGAACACCGCCAACACGTGAAGCAGGTCCTCCAACGTCTGAGAGAACATCATCTCTATTTAAAGTTAGAAAAGTGTGAGTTCCATACATCCACTGTCCAGTTCAATAGTAACTGTATTGTATAACTAATAATAGACCAACGAGGCATGCAGATGGACCAGAGGAAGGTGGAAGCCATCTGGACCTGGCCCCAACCCATCACCATTAAAGAACTCCAAAGATTCCTCGGATTTGCCAATGTCTACCGCCGATTCATCCTCAATTACAGTCTTCTCAGTTCTCCCCTCATGTCACTATTCAAAACCGGCCCAAGTCTCTGTCCTGGAACCCTAAAGCCACCAACGCGTTCTCAACCCTCAAAGAAGCCTTCACCACCACTCCCATCCTGCTCCATCCGAATCCAGAGTTACCGTTTGTCGTTGAGGTGGATGCCTCCACAACAGGAGTGGGAGCGGTACTTTCACAGCAGCAGGGTGACCATCAACAACTCCATCCATGTGCCTTCTACTCCAAAAAGCTGTCCCCGGTTGAGCAGAATTATGATATCGGCAATCGAGAGCTTCTTGCCATCAAGCTCGCACTAGAGGAATGGAGACATTTGCTGGAGGGAGCTAACCACAGATTTGAAGTCATCACCGACCATAGAAACCTAGAATATCTCCGAGAAGCTCGCCGTCTCAACCCCTGCCAAGCCAGATGGGCCCTCTTCTTCACAAGATTCGACTTCATAGTCACTTACCGACCCGTACACAAGAACTGTAAGGCCGATGCTTTTTCTCGTCTTCACCAACCCGATCTCGACTCCACAACTCCAGAACCCATCACCCCTCCAGCCATGATCGTGAGTCCCATCCTCTGGACCCTCAATGAAGAAATCCGTCAAACAACACAGACCGAACCTGCTCCGCCAGGAGGTCCAGAAAGGTGATTTTTCATTCCATCATCCTATTGTCTACCCCTTCTGCACTCAGCTCACACCTCTCCGGGCTCTGGACACCCAGGTAGCCGGTGAACTTTCTTGCTCCTCAGTCAATGCTACTGGTGGCCCTCTGACCCAAGATATCTCCCAATACGTCAAGGGGTGCTCAGTCTGTGCTATCACCAACACTCCCGTCATCTGCCAACAGAAAAACTGGTTCCTCTACCCATTCTTCACCGTCCCTGATCACATCTGGGAATCAACTTCATGACCGATCTCCCACCTTCAGATTCCAATACCTGCATCTTCGTCATTGTCGACCGCTTTTCCAAAGCCTGCAAACTAATCCCTCTCAAAGGTCTACCCACAGCCTTCGAAGCAGCTGAAGCAATGTTCCACAATGTCTTCCGTCATTTCGGTCTTCCTGAAGACATCGGATTCTGACCGAGGTCCCCAGTTTATCTCCCGTGTCTGGCAAGCCTTCTTCAAGCTCCTAGGAGTATCCATCAGTTTATCCTCCGGTTATCACCCTCAGACCAACGGCTAGATTGAGCGTAAGATCCAAGAGATCGGGACATACTTGAGGTCATACTGCCACCAGAACCAGAACAGATGGAGTCGGTTCCTTCCCTGGGCAGAGAACGCCCAGAACTCCCTTCGCTAGTTCACCACTGGGCTTACTCCATTCCAGTGTATCTTAGGATACCAATCACCCCTGGACAACCGGCGAACCATCAGAGGTTCCAGCTGTTAATCACTGGTTTGTGCAGAGCGAGAGGGTGTGGGACTCAGCCCATGTACACCTCTAGCAGGCAGTGCGAAGACACAAGACTCAAGCCAACGCCCTAAGATCCGAGACCCCTCAATACCAGCCCGGACAAAAGGTTTGGTTGTCCACCCAGGATATCCATCTTTGCCTGCCCTGCCGTAAGCGGAGTCCTCGCCATATAGATCTCTTCACCATCCAGATACAGCTCAACGATGTCACCTACCGTCTCAACCTTCCAGCACAGTACAGAATTTCACCATCCTTTCACGTCTCCCTCCTTGTACTGAACCTCTGTTCTCTTCCCACACAGAATCTGGTGATGCTGACGTACCTCCTCTTTTAGAAGTTACTGAAGAAGAGCTCATCTACTGAGTCCAATCCATCATCAACTCATGACGACGGGGCAAACGACTTGAGTACCTGGTCGATTGGGAAGGGTACGGTCTAGAGGAACGATCCTGGATTGCTCGAGACAATATACTTGACCCTTCTGTTCTATCCCAGTTTCACCAAGATCATCCCCCTCGTCCTGCCCCCAGCAGTTTCCGGCCATCAGGAGCCGACCGTGGAGCATTTCAATTGGAGATAGATTTAGGGAGTTACACTTTGGAATGCATTCTCAGTTCTCTTTTTTTGCAATTGTGTCCTTCACACAGTTGACAGCAGCTAGCATTCCATCTACTGTCTGAGTGCGTCTCTGAAGAGAAGCATTGAGACACTCCAGCTCTTCTGTCACTTCTAAGGCAAGTAAAAGGCCAAGCAAAACATTGCCTTTTTGAAATCTATCAAACAACCCATTTGCCCTGCAAGCTGACTCTGAATGACCACACGCCATTTCCTCTAGAGCAAGTGACATCGGCTGATACTGGTTTAGCACAGGTGCGCACTGTCCACCTTGTAGGACACAAAGGTCTGATCGCTTTGACAGATCCACTCTCTGACTTTGAAATATCCTGGAAAATTGACTTCATTTTCACAGATTAGCCAAACAAAACTCCCACTTCATGAACCCACTGCAAAGAGTCATGGATAACAGGAGATGCTTTACAAGCATGCTGTGTAATTAAATTTACACAGTGTGGACCACAGTGGACGTATAATGCAAGTGGTTGACTCTCTTTGATGATGGCCTGTGCCCCTGAATACTTTCCGGCCATGTTCGCAGCACCATCATAAGCCTGTCCTCTTAGCCCAGTGATGGATAAGTTAAGAAAAAGCAATACATCCTTCAGAACCTTTGCCAGGTTATCTCCTGTTGTCACAGACACTTCATACAGGCCAACAAATTCCTCATGGACTATTAGATCGTGATCAACATATCCAAGACAGACTGATTCCTGTTCCTTCCCTGATACGTCTTGGGTACCATCCATGATGACACAAAACTGCAAGTTAGTAAGTGAATTGATGTTTTGTGCAATTCCACGAATTATAGAATTACTGAATAGATTGAGGATTTCATTTTGAATTTGTGGACAAGTATAATCGGTTTTGAGAGACAACCATTTGCTTAGGCTGGGGTCATCTTCTGACTTGTATTTTAAAAGCTGATTAAAGTTTCCCTCATCATCATAATGTCCTCTAAAAGATAAACCTTGTCTTGCCAGAAACTGCACAGCACTGATTATCTTTAATAGGCATTTCCTTGCCTCAGCTTGCTGGGATGCCCTTACATTGGACAGCTGAACATCTATTGGTCTTGATTCATAAATGTGTGTTGTTATGTCTGTCTTGTGACATTCTGATCCAGCATGTAATGTAAACCTCTCTCTGGCCTTCTTCCAGTTTTTAAAGCCAGAGCTGATAAAGGTGGTTTCTGCATTTTTGACAAGTTGTGACGTTTTGTTTTTAAAGGCCTTGTGGCAGTAGAAGCACAATGCTCCATCAATACCAGTCTCAAAATGGAGCCATGCAAAATCTTGGTACCACTGAACCTGAAATTTTAGAGTTTTGTCCCTAAGCACCTGACACACAATAGTCTTGGGATCTGGTTGATGGGGTTTTAATACAGATACTGAAGACCCATCTCCTTCTACAACTGTCCACATGTCTGATGCCCTCTGCTCTGTCTATAAAAAGCACAAATTAGTTTGATTAGTCAAAGTTAAAGGTATCAGAAATATTTCAACATAGACAGTGCTGCTAAATATTTTGTATATTCCTCTCAGATTACACATTCATACAATAAATGGTATACAACAACAAAGGCTTTTTTGTCTCCAAATCTAAGCCAAATCATAGAGTCAATTTTAGCTATAACTGTAGTCATAACTTTTCACAAAATGTGTAGTTACTTTGTTTTGCCTACAAGGCAGTGTAGACATAAAACAATAACAATAACCAAACATTTGTATCCTATTTTTTTTCCTAGCCTATATTTTCCTAATGGTAATTTTATGATTGGTCTATATGGTACTACAAACACCTGTTGTAGATTATATACAATGTATTTTAAAAAATGCAATAGCAGGTATTTTAATAAGCCACTCTATCACTTTTCACCTGTGAAGTTTCTTTGTTTGTCAAGTCGTCAAGTTTATTTATATAGCGCTTTTCACAACATAGGTTGTATCAAAGCAGCTTCACAGTAAATAATATTGTTTGTTTGTCATCCTCTTTCTGACCTGACAACCCTAGGCTGCCTGTTTCTTCATCAATCTTGACAACACAGAAAAAAAAAAATTAGTGCAATAATACTAATGAACCCTAAAAATATATATCGAATTTTATTGAAAGGATAGCCCCTTGAGATGTAACATCTCATTTTCAAGGGGGTCCTAAGAACATGAGCAAAACATACAGTACAAATAATAATAATAATAGTGATAATAATAATAATAATAATAATAATAGAAACATGAACAAGTTTTTTTAAGATAAGAAAATAAAGATAGCCTAAAGCGATAAAGGGAGGTAATAGATTTCAAAGAAACAGGAAGATTATTCCAGTCAGAAGGGGCTTTATACTGAAATGACCTACGTCCGGCTACACTGAAAATTTTAGGAACAAGAAAAAAAGGATATTGCATATGCATAAGTAAGATGATTAATATGGAATCAAAATTTAATTCAAATAAAAAGGACAAACAAAATAAACATTTAAAAATAAACAGAAACCAATGGAAATGTCTTCTAGATTTAAGATGCAACCAATTAAAGCCACACTAAGTAGAAATTGTGTTTGTCAAACAGCGACCCCTAGTGTCGCTGTGGAATACTTGCACTGTCGTAAATATATTATAGTATAACGTTTTTACATGATTGCAGCTAAATCACAAGTAAATAGTCTATAGTCTAGGCCTACTGTATAATTTAATTTGTGTTGTTTTTATTGAAATGTAAACATTACAAAATGCCAGATAACATCAATAAAGTTAAATGTACGTCAAATTATTTCATAACATTGTCCGCTATGATGTCATTAGACATGATTATTGCAATTTATCATAATAGTTTGCAAATTGTGCTCGTTTACACTATTAACAACCTCTACGTTAGGCTTCTTTATGTCCTGATTATGTGAGATATTGAAAACTGTTCTCATGATAATCGCAGGAATCAACGTCAACAGCGTCGTCTGATATCCCTCAGGACTACGTGATAAATACACCTTACAACAACTGAGTTCAGCTGCCAAACTAATTCGTGAGGCATAGCTATCTGATTTATCAAAACGATTCCATTTACACCTGGTCACATAAATTTATTTTTGCGAAACGGATTTAAATCCGATCTTCAATTCTCGCGCTATAGCCTATGCAGATTTAATGGAGTGCGCGTCACCGAAAGCAACAGATATGAGCTGCATTTTATATAGATCATCAGCTAAAATTTCAAAATCAAAGACCGCAATAGGAGAGAGCAGTAACAGCCCTGGTAAGATTATTTCGTTTCTTTACTTTTAATGATGAAGATTGTGTGTTAAGCGTCTGTGACTTACTTTCACTTTGATTTGCGATAGTTTGCACGTTGGCTTATGAATAGATGCTCATCTGCGGTGATGCGTGTTCCAGTAGTGTCATCATATCTGGATATAACATATAGCCTATAACACGCTATAGTGGGTATCCTCATGAAGGGGTGTCGTAAAATGTCTTTGAAATAAATTATATAAAACTAGGCCCTCCCACAACGGCTCTAGTTTGCCGGAGGAATCTCTGGTAACACTGGGGAGAAGTGAATCCAGATACCAGCCTGGATGTCCTTGGGTCGGTGATGCCATTCCTCCCAAGGTCCTAAAGCACCCAGCATTCCTGGCACGCCACTCACCCCAGCCTTTCCTCCTATCCGGCTTGAAGGTCCCTTTCGGTGATGATGCACTGTGATGATGGTGAGGTGGTTTCTTGTTCTGGTTGAAGACAGCACACTCTTTGATCTCCACACCACAGGACTTGCAGTCCTTGATGAACCTCTAGGTGTCACTGCGGATAGCGGGCCACCAGGCAACTTCCAGGATCAGCAGGAGGGTCTTTAGCCGCCCATGATGTCTTTCTGCTGTCCTCTGATGGAAGTGCTGTACCATCTGCTGGACCAGGACCTTGGGAACGACAAGCTGGATCTTCAGTTTGTCGCCTTCCTTCTGGATCTGCCGATACAGCACGCCCTGGTGTTCCCGCATTTCGACCCGGTTGGTTGGTTGAGTGGTGGGAGAGATGGTAAGTCCCTGGAGCGTGTCATCCTGACCCTAGGCACTGGACAGCTGCTGTCTGGAGAAGGTTAGAAGGTGGAAGATGGGGTCCAATTCTGGCCCTGTTGAAGTGCTGGCGCAGACTTTTCCATCGACCACCCTGTTGTAGGTTGGTTAAGTGTTTGAGGTAGTGGGAATGCTGGTTGGAGGAAAGCTAGGGGTCAACATGGAAGGCACTGGGGAGAAGGCAAAGGTGAGAGAGCGGTTTCTGGAGCCTTTCTTTGTTCCAGCTGTTTTGTCCACTTCTTGTCCCTCCTCTTTAAACACTCAATGACCTCTCTCTCCAGTGTTCCCACGGCATCCTTTATAGATTCCTCCATTTTATCCAATTTTAAATCCACAGCCTCTCTAAAATACACTTCACAATTAAGCGAACTTTCAACTGATTCTTTAAAATCCTTCTCCAGTTTTAAAACAATGTCTTTAAGAACAACCACCTCAGCGCGTAGCTGTTTACAGTTACATTGTTGTAAAAAACGTTCATCATTAAAACCAGCTGATGTATTAAAAGCAGCAGCATTAACTGGTTTTGTCGTTATCTTTAAAATTCTCTTCTCAACACAGTATGTAAAATCTTTACACGTTCCCCGTACGGGCCACCATATTTAACGTTCAGCCTTCTCGGTTGAATTACATTAACTAAAATTGGGGTCAGATTAAACTGTGAGAGTTTGTGAGGTGTTTTAAAAGATGAGACAACAACAGATATAACCGGAATAAAAGTGTATTAAACAATATTCACAAGGAACTTAAAACAACACAATAAATACAAGAAAACAAAGTCTGTTGAAAGTGTGGAGTCTGTGGCACCATACCATAAAACAGTCCAAAGAATCCTGGTGTATTGCTTGTCCCAAAGTGAATGTGATTAATGTCGACCGGTGTATGTACAAAGTCCACAGAAGTGATAATCCAAAGTGCTGGAAAGGCAAGTCCACTGAAGTAACTCCACAGTCCAGTTTGCTGGTGATCACCTGGTCGTCTAGTGAGCAACGACCTCAATTGTTTGGCATGCTGCCTGCTTTATACGGTCTTGTTCCTGTTTCCTGTCATGTGATTACTCATATGACAGGCAGGCCAATAATAATTTAAAGACATACACACATACAAAAGATAAGAGGAATAAAATGGACTAAAATGACTAAGACAACATGTAAACCTATTAAAACTCTAATATACATAAAATCATTATAATACATAGAGTGGTTAAAACATGTGTCATGTGTGACAGTTACACAAGCATATTGTTATGACACTATTTTTGAACCAAATTAAAATCGGATTGTAAAGAGTTCTGAATTTGAAACAGATCAGAGTTAGTGGTGTAAATTACAGTGTCATCAGCATAAAGATGTACAGAACAATTTAAGCATAACTGAGGTAAATCATTAATAAAGATAGAGAAAAGCAGTGGTCCAAGAGTGGAACCTTGTGGAACAGCTTTTTCAACAATTACATAATCTGACTGATAACCCTGGAAAACAACACAATGATGTCTATTAAGAAGATAAGCATTAAACCAAAGGAGAGCATTTCTATTTAAACCAATAGAATACAATTTGTCAAGAAGAAGATAATGATTGACCATATCAAAAGCCTCAGAAAAATCAATGAAAATGGCACCTGTTGCTTGGCCTTTGTCAAAGGATAAAAACACATCATTTGTGAATTTTAGAAGAGCAGTTGTAGTAGAAAAATTAGGTCTAAAACCTTACTGTACCGGAGATAGAATATTGAATGAATTAATAAACAATGATAATTGATTAAAAATTAGTTTCTCAAATTTTTTTGCAATAGAGCAAATAATAGAAATTGGACGATACTTATTGACATCAGATGAGTCTCCACTTTTAAACAAAGGAGTAATTCTTGCACATTTCCATATGGACGGAACAGAACAAGTAGACAATGACAAATTAAATAAATCTGCAAGAGGATACATTAATACATGAGCAGCAGATTTAACAAATTTAGCTTCTAAACCATCAGGACCAGCACTGCTATTTGTTTTTAGATTGCATATAACATAGTAAACGTCGACAGGCATAATCTTCTTAAAGGAAAATTAACCGTTTGCAGTAATTGAATTTAAAGAAGCATCAGTATAGAAATCAGAACACTGAGAACCGCAAACAGAGGAAAAATGTTGATTAAAAGCTTGAGAAATGAGTGAAGGGTCAGAAATAATTTCATTATTAAATTTAATATTTTTAATCAATCTTTTTTTGGATTTATTCAAAAGATTGTTCAACTGATACCAAAACTGTTTAGGGTTATGAAAGTCCTGAGAAAAACGGTCTTTATAATAATTGGCTTTTGCATTCCTTGCATTCCAAGTTCCTCAAATATCTATAGTTTTCCCAATCAATGGGATCCCTAGATGACCGGTGTTTAGTCCATGCTTTATCCCTTTGCTTAAAAAGTTTAATAAGATTAGAACTGATCCAAGGTAAATGTCTGCCTTTGACTCTAACAGTTTTCATAGGGGCATGTTTATTTATTATATCTGTAACCTCAGAATAAAAAAAAGGCAGGGCATCCTCAACAAAATGAATTAACTGAAACCTATCCCAATTTATATCAATTAGATCTTGAATAAAATGATCACCGTTCATATTTTTACACTGTCTCAGTCTTATGTATTTAGGTGGAGAACTTGGAGTTTTAATTTCCCAGACACAATATATAATCGAGTGATCGCAGTCTGTCTGGGCCGACGTTCAGGTGGCCCGGCACGTGCGCGGCTCTCAGCGAGCACAGTGAGTGATGAGCCCACGCGAGAAGGCGTTCTGTCAGTTTGCAGAGGTTCGTGGATCTGACACCGCCCTGTCGGTTCACATAGGACACCACGGACATGTTGTCCGAGCGGACTAGCACTTGGTGATCCCGTATGAATGGGAGGAAACGTTTGAGCACGTTCTCTACCGCTATCATCTCCAAACAGTTTATGTGGATGCATTTCTCCTGGTCTAACCACAGTGTACTGATATACCTGACCGTTGAAGGCGAATCTCAAGAATGGCCTGTGACGGGGTATTATCTGGATCTGAAAGTAAGCGTCTTTCAGATCGAGGGAGATAAACCAGTCCCTCGGGCGAATCTGCGCGAGGATCTGCCTGGTTGTGAGCATCTTTTCATAAGAGCTTTGTTCAAATATCTCAGTTCCAAAATCGGTCTGAGAGCTCCATCCTTCTTGGGAACGAGGAAATAACGGCTGTAAAAGCCTGACTCGCTCAGAGAAGGGGTACCGGTTCTATAGCCCCTTTGCACAGAAATGTTGCTATTTCTGCTCGAAGTAGGTGTGCTACTTCCCCATTCACTCTCGTCTCGGTTCGCGCTCGAAAGCGCGGGGGGCAGTGAGCGAACTGTAGAGTATAGCCCTTTTTAACTGTGCTCAGCACCCATTCTGACGCACCTGGAATAGCTTCCCATGCTTTCGCGTGTGTGGCTAGGGGCAGAATGGCCCCGAGCTCTGATTGCCGCGTATCGCGGCTCGAGAGCTTGATACGGAGGCGCGGGCGCAGCGCGCATGCTCTCGGTGCTTAAATACGTTTTACACACAGTGTCCCGGTGGCTTTGGACGGGGAACATATAGTGTGAGGCGCGACGTGCAAGAGCGGCGTCGGGGGCGAAATGTTTGTTAGTATGTGTGAGCGCTCGAGGGCGGGCACAGAACTTACATTTGAAACATGACCGGTAGTGAGAGGCCGTGTAACAGAGCGGGCAGTGAGTAGGTGTGGGCATGGGGGGTGGACACGTGACCTACTTCTAACACTCGAGCGGCTTTTGCCCGCTTTATGAGAGTGGGCTCTGTGAGAGACACAGGATTTGTAGTGCTTGTGTGTAGGAGTGAACACAGAAACGTGGGCACATTTACTACACTTGAAACACATGCAGTGTGAGCCGTACAACCAAACATCATACTCTTTTGAGATTTATCTGGGTCGCCATAGAAACGGCGGTTGTGTGCAGGTGAGAGGGTAGATTTACCGGCTCGTTGGCTGCGAGGTAAACAACTGCAGTAGCCGTGGCAACGGGGACTGACAGAGCGTGAATCTTTGACGGTGGTCCGGCCGCAGCGGGTCTTAACCGTGGGCACTGCATGAGTGAATGACACAGGGGAAACCGTGCTTGTGTGTAGGGGTGAACACTGGGAGGCGGGCACATTTTCTACACACCATCGGCGCCGTAAAAACAGTGTTTTGGTGCAGGCGAGCGGGTTGTACAACGTGCTCGTATAGTTGCGAAATACACATCTGCAGTTGCCTTTTTAAGGGGACTAACAGAGCGAAATGCTTGAAGGCTTGTATTTAGACGCTCAGCAAATACTCGAGCACCATCATGTGAGCGGGAGGGTGCGAGAGGCGGGTTCGCTTTCTGTATGTAAGAAAAGCTGGCCGTGAGCTCGGAGAAGCGAACAGCATTTTTTTTTATCTGCCGCGAGAGCCGGGCTCGAACACGGGTCTCTTGCGCAAAAGCTTAAGATTTTGCCACTGAGCCACAGGGGAGAACACATTAGCTTTCAGTTAGCGCGAGCATATAAGAGAGCGTCATCATGTTTCGTGTCGGCGTTTGTTTGCAGGCGTGCATGTATTATAACAAGCTCGTTTACTGCAATAGTAATATTTCCAGCCACCTGAACTTAAGAGGGGACTGAGAAATGTGTGAGAATTGGAGGTTGGTCCGGCCTCAGCGGCCTAAAACGGCCTTTCGCCGGTGAGTGTGGCGCGCGCGCTAAACATTGCTCGTGACCGTCCGTTCTATGGAAGTAAAATAATGTCAAATGTTTTTGAAATAAAAAGCCTGTTGAATTGCACTACTTGAAAAAAAAAATAGGCATTGCATTAACCATGCTTGCATTTTAATGCATTGTATTTTTAGGGCTTGCATTTGTATGGGCTGAAATTCAGCATGGTTGAATATTTAAAGGGGTGGTTGATTGTGATTTCACTTTTTTCATTTTAAATCGTGTGTAATGTTGCTGTTGGTGCATGAACATTATCTGCAAAGTTGCTGCACTGAAAGTTCAATGTAAGCAGAGATATCGACTTTTAAAAATCAGGAAGTTTAATGCTTACAAAAACGACTCGAATGGGACTACAACGAGGTACTTCCCAGGTTTTATACGTAACTAACCCATGCAAAAAAGGGGGCATGGCCATATTTCTGCGGCTTTGTCGAAGAGGAGGAGTTATAGTGGAGAGCTGTAGCCATGCTGTCGAAAGTGTGTTATTTTCACCCAGCTGCCAGGTCTTCTGTGTTTGGGCTTCATACGGACGCTGTAGCTCGTCAACAATGGCTAAAATTTATGTTTGATTATGTTCCTGAAAATTTCAATCGTAATAGCTCTCTGTGCTGCGCATTTTACGGAAGACAGCTTCCAGAATCTCCACGAATTCAATGCCGGATTCAACAAGAAACTGTTACTAAAACATGAAGCAGTTCCAACTTTACAACCAGAGACAGCAGTTGTTGGGCCACAACCTGTAAGTAAGACTTAATAATTAGGGGTTCAAGCACGAAGTGCTGAAACCCTATTGTAATTGTACTGATTTTTAGTGGTTCAAGCACGAAGTGCTGAAACCCTATTGTAATTGTCCTGATTTTTATTATTATTATTCTCCTGTAAAACGCATCGTGCAGCCCAAACCGTAAGAGCTGGAGACTTGAAACTTTGCCAGATGGTAGTACAAAAATCGAGGAGAGGTTATCAAATTATGACCCCGATTGGCCAATAGGTGGCGCTATAGTAAGAAAAAAAAAGAAATTGCTAATAACTCCTAGACGGTTTGTCGTAGCCTCAAGTGTCTTATATGACTGTAATCCTTGGCTCAAGACGGACAAAACTCTAACCCTAACCCTAACCCTATCCTCTAAAAACCTAACCTCTAACCCTAACCCTAACCCTAACCTCTAACCTCTAACCTCTAACCCTAACCCTAACTCCTGGAGTTGAGTTTGACCTGTAATGATTTTGACTTCGAGGGAGAATTTTACCTACAGATTAAGGGGACAGCCATGGGGAAGAGGTTTGCACCGGCATATGCAAATATCTATTTGGCCCAATGGGAGGAGACGGTGTTTCCCAAGTGTGAAAAAATTCCCTTATCATACTTGCGCTTCTTGGATGATGTTTGGGGAGTGTGGAGTCATAGTCAACAGGATTTTGAAACCTTTTTGGGAGTATTAAATTCGCATCATGCTTCGATTAAGGTACAAGCGGTGGTCAAGGAACAGGCTATTGAGTTCTTGGATACAACGGTATATAAGGGATCGGATTTTCCCTCCACGGGTCGGTTGGATTTTAAGATGTTCTTTAAAGAGACAGATACCCATGCCCTATTGCATCATCAGAGTTATCATCCGGGACATACATTTAGAGGTATAGTGTTATCTCAGCTCCTCAGATTTAGGAGGATTTGTTCGAGAGAGGAGGACTTTCAGGAAGCCAAACGGACGTTGTTTTGTGCGCTTCGGGCAAGAGGTTACTCTAGATCGCGGCTCAGAGGGATTTATAAAGAACACTGTCGGTTGCAGGCGAACTCAGAGCCTAGGCCCAAAACGAAAAAAGGAACAGATAAGGTTCTAGTTCCGGCCATTTTTCCTTATGCTCCGGAAGCGGTGAGGCTTAATAGAGAGATTAGGAATAACTTTGAGGAGACATTGGCAGACATTGGCACCGGAAGGTCAGGATATTACTCTTCTTGCAGCCTACAGGAGGAATGCGAACTTGCGGGATTTGTTGGTTCATAGCCGGCTTCCTAGAAGGCAAGGAAAGAAACCGCCAATAATAAATAGACCTCGGATTATTAAAGCTCGGGGTCAATCTAGGGCGTTCTTTCTCCCCAGAGTTTCTTTGAAAACGAGCAACTGTATTTATGCGATTCAATGTAGTCGGTGTGGTAAGCAGTATGTTGGTCAGACAAAGAATTCCATTAGGACCCGTTTATATCAGCATAGATATGTGATCCGGAAGGGGGTCTTGAGTGACAGCAGGAGAGTACTGATTGAGCATTTCAGGCAACATGGACTGCGGAAGTTGAGGATAAGAGGATTGGAGCATAACCCGAAGTGGACTTTAAGGCACAGGTTGTACAAGGAATACATTTGGATTGTGAAATTAGGAACTTGGACCCCAAATGGTTTGAACGAGAGGAGAGAGGTATCAGTAACCTAATCTGGAGATTCGAGTATAGGATGGAAACTGGAACTCAAGGATGTACGGAGAGCGGGGGATTGAGGAAACCACAGTACACCCTCTCCGGCTCCTCTCTGGCTCTTTGGGTCAGGGTTGGGGCCGGATGAGTAGGATGAATACGGGCCTAAGCCGGCCCTTAGGGAGGTGTTGTTCCTAAACAGGTTCAGCATCTTCTGGTTCATCATTCATCATTCATTATTCATCATTCAGCATCTTCTGGTTCAATTTTCATCTTTCCTTATGGGAGTAAAGGTTTTCTAAAAGGGGCATGATATGATGATGGGGGAATGATTTTGGAAAAATGGTTCCAGGAATCGCTTCTCAATCTGAGCCCTTTTATGAAAAGTTCTGTTCTGAGCTTATCCATATTAATTTGCAGGATAGTGTACCTGATTGTGCTTAGTTTTATCTACGCCGAATGGTGTTTGGAGTTACTTCATAAAGTTGAGTCTAGGCCTGCATCTACTTAGGGCAGTCTATGGACAATTCGTTTGATGGTACCCAGAGTGATCTAGGCCTGTATCTATCCTTTCCCTAAAACCTACCCAGGGGGATCTAAGCCGGTACCTGTCCCTTCCTAAAACCTACCCAGGGGGATCTAGGCCTGCACCTATCCTGTCCCTAACACCTACCCAGGGGGATCTAGGCCTACGCCGATCCTGTCCCTAACACCTACCCAGGGGGATCTAGGCCTGCACCTATCCTGTCCCTAACACCTACCCAGGGGATTTAGGCCTGCACCTATCCGGTCCCTAACACCTACCCAGGGGGATCTAGGCCTGCACCTATCCTGTCCCTAACACCTACCCAGGGGGATCTAGGCCTGCACCTATCCTGTCCCTAACACCTACCCAGGGGATTTAGGCCTGCACCTATCCGGTCCCTAACACCGACCCAGGGGGATCTAGGCCTGCACCTATCCTGTCCCTAACACCTACCCAGGGAGGTCTAGGCCGGTATCTATTCCTTCCCTAAACCTACCCATCCTACCCCTATGGATAATACACCTGATTGGGGTTGGCATGGATCTACTGATGTTTGGATCTGGGCCTGCATTTGCCCTAAACCTACCCATTCTAGCCCTGGATGGTGGTACTTACCCATCCCACCTCTATGGATAATATAAGACAATTGCGGAAGGAAGCAGTGAATTTCAAGAGAGACTATTCTTGTTTTTGCCTGGGAGTTTCACTTTACCTGGTAGTTCCAATTGGGAGATCAGTACGGGTAGCAATTCCAGGTTTTTACCTGGTAGCTCCAATTTGGAGCAGTTGTCCTGTAATTTGCAAAAGACAGCAGTTAATTTCAGAAGAAGTTACCCATGTTTTTACCTGGTAGTTCCAATTTGGAGAACAGCAGGGCCAGCAGTTGGTTTCAGAAGAAAGGATGATTAGTTTGGATCCCCGGGAAAAAGAGGGGATCTTATAACCAGAACCCAATCACAGTGGTTTTGAGGATCTGGTCTAGTTCGATTAGAAATTGGCTATGAGACACTCGTCCTGGGCTGATCATCCAGGATAGGCCGCCTCAGAGGAGGGTGTCTGGTGTTTAAAGGGCCGAAACACCCAAGGAGCCTGAGGTACATCACTGACGAGAGTGTCTTGAATATTTCCCTCTCACACGAGTTTAGAGGGAGCAGGAAGTTTGAGTTGTACCAAGGGAGGCTTTTTTACTTGTCCATAAGTGGATTCATGTGGATAGCGTGTAGTTTGGCCTTGTCAAGCTAGATTTAGGCTTATACCTATTACTATTGTTCTGCCCTAACCAAAAGGAGTTCTGTGGTTAGCATATAGAATCTTTTTCGATTCTGAGGTAGGATCTATCTATTTTTCCTGCTCTAGTGGATTCATGTGGATAGCGTGTAGTTTGGCCTTGTCAAGCTAGATTTAGGCTTATACCTATTACTATTGTTCTGCCCTAACCAAAAGGAGTGCTGGGGTTAGCATATAGAATCTTTTTCGATTCTGAGGTAGCATCTATCTATTTTTCCTGCTCTAGTGGATTCATGTGGATAGCGTGTAGTTTGGCCTAGCATCTATCTATTTTTCCTTCTCTAAGTTACCCATAGTGACTCAGTAGCGACCCATAGTGGTTCCTTAATAAACTGAGTCGGATAAAAACTATGGGATCAAGTGGGACCCTTGTCCAAGTGTAATGGGGTCCATACTTGGTCCAGTGGTAGAATCACAAAAGCCTGGTGATTGGATACCCACAGGGGAGGCAGAGATCTCCCATTATAGTCCTGAAGATTAGCCCGACTAGGTAGTCAGACAAGCGTCGGCCAGTGCATATCCTCAGTCCCGGAACCCTTTTGAAAAACCAGGAGGGGGAAGGGCTGTTGTAATATCCTCTAAAAATCTTACCCTAACCCTAACCCTAACCCTAACCCTTCGTCCATACAGACGTGGGTAAGTCGTATTTATGCCCCTTTCTCTTTCATGCTAACACCTACCATCACTCTTTCTTGCTTCAAGCCCTCATTGGCGTAACCCACGGTGATTTAACCCTCTTCTATATTTTTATACATCTCTCTGGACATTATTTTGGTCCATCCTTGTGTTTGTGTTCGAAGCGGCCAGTTGTGTTAGGGCCAGTGCACAACCAGATTCATACCTCAGGTTGGATCTTGGATCTTCTCTCACCTAACTCAGCCAGTGCCTGATACTCTGGACTTCTTTCACGGCGCTGGGCTGTTCCTGGTAGTGTGTGTGAGTGTATGTATGGATTTATAAAAATTTAAAAATTTAAAAACAAAAGGATTGATAGCAGAAAAATTATTTATGACGCATTATTTTATGCTGAGAGTGTTTGTGTGACAGTTAGAGGGGCCACGCCCCTTTTGAAAGCTATAAAGCAGGGGGGAAAAGAGACAGTAGTCATTCAAAATCGCCTGATGAGAGCTGTGGTCGAGCTCGAAACGCGTCGCGAAATGCCCCTGAATGACGCAGACTGTAAAATACAAAATGGCCTCCATCATTTGGTGTGTGGTGATGTAGCAGAGCCAAATATATTTTTCTCACCACTCAAACAGTTGCTGAGTTGGTCTGTTTAATTTTTAAATGTCTCCCTTCGTCCATACAGACGTGGGTAAGTCGTATTTATGCCCCTTTCTCTTTTGTGCTAACACCTACCATCACTCTTTCTTGCTTCAAGCCCTCATTGGCGTAACCCACGGTGATTTAACCCTCTTTTATATTTTTATACATCTCTCTGGACATTATTTTGGTCCATCCTTGTGTTTGTGTTCGAAGCGGCCAGTTGTGTTAGGGCCAGTGCACAACCAGATTCATACCTCAGGTTAGATCTTGGATCTTCTCTCACCTAACTCAGCCAGTGCCTGATACTCTGGACTTCTTTCACGGCGCTGGGCTGTTCCTGGTAGTGTGTGTGAGTGTATGTATGGATTTATAAAAATTAAAAAAATTAAAAACAAAAGGATTGATAGCAGAAAAATGATTTATGACGCATTATTTTATGCTGAGAGTGTTTGTGTGACAGTTAGAGGGGCCACGCCCCTTTTGAAAGCTATAAAGCAGGGGGGAAAAGAGACAGTAGTCATTCAAAATCGCCTGATGAGAGCTGTGGTCGAGCTCGAAACGCGTCGCGAAATGCCCCTGAATGACGCAAACTGTAAAAATACAAAATGGCCTCCATCATTTGGTGTGTGGTGATGTAGCAGAGCCAAATATATATTTTTCTCACCACTCAAACAGGAGCTGAGTTGGTCTGTTTAATTTTTAAATGTCTCCCTTCGTCCATACAGACGTGGGTAAGTCGTATTTATGCCCCTTTCTCTTTCATGCTAACACCTACCATCACTCATGCATTCATGACCTCGAGACTAGATTACTGTAATGCGTTATTAGCCGGTTGTCCTGCATCCTCAATAAACAAGCTACAGTTAGTCCAAAATGCCGCCGCTAGAGTTCTAACTAGATCAAGAAAATATGATCATATAACACCGATTTTATCATCTCTACATTGGTTACCTATAAAGTCCCGTATTAATTACAAGGTATTGCTACTGACTTATAAAGCCCTAAACGGCTTAGCTCCAGTCTATTTAACGGATCTTCTATCGCCCTATAATCCATCGCGCTCTTTAAGGTCACTAAATTCGAGGCTTTTGGTCATACCTAGGATATCTAGGTCCACCAAAGGAGGGAGAGCATTTTCACATTTAGCACCAAAACTCTGGAATAGTCTTCCGGATACTGTTCGTTGCTCAGACTCGCTCTCCCAGTTTAAAACTAGATTAAAGACGCATCTCTTCAGCCAGGCATTCATATAATACTTTTAACCCTCTAGGCGCCACGGTCGAGTTTACTCGACAAGATGCGGCACTGAATAAAACGGCTCATTTTGTCAAATAGGGTGTCAAATTTCGTTCAACCTCCCCTCCACTAGTTGGCAGACATGTCATACTTCATCCCCGACTCAAAAAAACATCATGTTTCTATACAAAATCTTCGAGCTAGAGCGCATTGAATCAGTGCGAACAAAAGCGGAGCTAGTGTGCGAGTGAGCCATTTTATCAGAGCAATATTGTCAATGTCAGCGAGTATTTGCATTAGATTATTATTATTATTATTATCTAATGGCATCAATAAAGCTTACCTGCAATGAAGTGTTGGGTCTTCTATTCGCGGACCCTGATTCTGAAGGGGAATAACGTTATCTGCCTTCAGAAAATGACGGTGTTTCTGAAAGTGAAAGTATAGCCCTACACCAAGCACAAACGGTGAATCCTTTGCCCAATATAACGTTAGATGGTCCTTTACCCAATGTCAGTGGTGGGAACAATGTTTCCCGGGGTCGGAGTGTTCATTGCGAAGTTAGCAGGCGTGTTAGTGTTGTGGGGAACGAGGCGGCCGCGGGAGATTTTTACCGCGCTAGCCATGGTGACCGTGTGCCTCTCCGCAATCGCGGCGAAAGTATTGTGGTGGAGGCTTTGTCTAATGCCACTGGGTATGTTAGACAAGGTCGAAGTATTCATAGGACAGTTAGGGGGCAACGTGGAGGCAGGGTGGGGAGTCGCAATGACAATGACAGTAGTCCGAGCTGTGCACGCGCCGGCAGATCTGGTCGCGCCTGCGCTGCTCGTAGCAGGAGCAGAGGCGGTGTGACACGGGGCAGAGGGGCTATTATGCATAGTCTATCGCAAGACCACACCATGAAACACTACAAGAAATGTCACCTGGATGGATAGGGAGTCATTATCTCTACAGCAAAAGCCCTGCAACATAAATTATTATTTTTTTGTCTGCCATTTATTAGTAATGATTTACACTGTTGATTTACTATCTATTTCCCTGACCATTTAGTAGTGTACAGTATGTGTTCTTTTTTGTGTGTTCATGTCCTTGTGATGTGTGCGTCTTTGTCAGCTAAAAAAAAAAAAAAAACACACAAAAAAATACTAACATTGTCTCTCCTCTTGTCTCGTCATCTCACTCATGATATGTGCCTTGCCGTGGCGAGTGAGCTTTTGAACTAAACAGGTCTTGTCTACTTGTGTTTGTGTGTCATATGAATAATATATATGTGCCCCATACATGGAATCAGAGTGCCAACTGTATGTAGTAAATGGAAAATCTCTACAGCAAAAGGCCAACCACTACATGCATTCGGTTTGTTTCTACCATTTATTAGTAATGATTTACACAGTTTGTTTACTACTTACTATTTACCTGAGCATTCAGTATTGTGCAATATAGCATACAGAAGGTGAGGGACATTTTGGGGGGAAAGAAGTGCTGCATTTTATCATTTAAACGTGAATTTTCATGAAAATTCTATAATCCAAGATGGCCGCCACCGTATGACGTCATAATATGCAAATTAGATGGGAAAATGTAATCCCTACATAAACTTTGGGTCATCCTTAATATTTCTCTAATTTACAGAAAGTCTCTATCTTTTATCACTTTTAAGATATAGCCTTTTGAAATTAAGATGTAAAAATCGAACGTTTTAGAAAAAAACCTCTGGCGCCTAAAGGGTTAATCCTACAGTTAAATCCGACCTCTAGTTCATAAACGCCAGAGGAGAACTGGCCCCCGACTGAGCCTGGGTTCTCCCAAGGTTTTTTTTCTCCATTAGGTCACCTGATGGAGTTTTTCGGTTCCTTGCCACTGTTGCCTTTGGCTTGCTCAGTTGGGGATATTTGGGGATATTTAATTGAATTAATCAATCAACGATACTATTGATCAGCATTACCAAACGTAGACGTTCCACTAGAAACAAACATTGATGTATTGTTCTAATTTATTACTGTGAAGCTGCTTTGATACAACCTGTGTTGTGAAAAGCGCTATATAAATAAACTTGACTTGACTTGACTTGACTCTTTCTTGCTTCAAGCCCTCATTGGTGTAACCCACGGCGATTTCACCCTCTTTTATATTTTTATACATCTCTCTGGACATTATTTTGGTCCATCCTTGTGTTTGTGTTCGAAGCGGCCAGTTGTGTTAGGGCCAGTGCACAACCAGATTCATACCTCAGGTTAGATCTTGGATCTTCTCTCACCTAACTCAGCCAGTGCCTGATACTCTGGACTTCTTTCACGGCGCTGGGCTGTTCCTGGTAGTGTGTGTGAGTGTATGTATGGATTTATAAAAATTTAAAAATTTAAAAACAAAAGGATTGATAGCAGAAAAATTATTTATGACGCATTATTTTATGCTGAGAGTGTTTGTGTGACAGTTAGAGGGGCCACGCCCCTTTTGAAAGCTATAAAGCAGGGGGGAAAAGAGACAGTAGTCATTCAAAATCGCCTGATGAGAGCTGTGGTCGAGCTCGAAACGCGTCGCGAAATGCCCCTGAATGACGCAGACTGTAAAAATACAAAATGGCCTCCATCATTTGGTGTGTGGTGATGCAGCAGAGCCAAATATATATTTTTCTCACCACTCAAACAGGTGCTGAGTTGGTCTGTTTAATTTTTAAATGTCTCCCTTCGTCCATACAGACGTGGGTAAGTCGTATTTATGCCCCTTTCTCTTTCATGCTAACACCTACCATAACTCTTTCTTGCTTCAAGCCCTCATTGGCGTAACCCACGGTGATTTAACCCTCTTTTATATTTTTATACATCTCTCTGGACATTATTTTGGTCCATCCTTGTGTTTGTGTTCGAAGCGGCCAGTTGTGTTAGGGCCAGTGCACAACCAGATTCATACCTCAGGTTGGATCTTGGATCTTTTCTCACCTAACTCAGCCAGTGCCTGATACTCTGGACTTCTTTCACGGCGCTGGGCTGTTCCTGGTAGTGTGTGTGAGTGTATGTATGGATTTATAAAAATATAAAAATTTAAAAACAAAAGGATTGATAGCAGAAAAATTATTTATGACGCATTATTTTATGCTGAGAGTGTTTGTGTGACAGTAAGAGGGGCCACGCCCCTTTTGAAAGCTATAAAGCAGGGGGGAAAAGAGACAGTAGTCATTCAAAATCGCCTGATGAGAGCTGTGGTCGAGCTCGAAACGCGTCGCGAAATGCCCCTGAATGACGCAGACTGTAAAAATACAAAATGGCCTCCATCATTTGGTGTGTGGTGATGTAGCAGAGCCAAATATATTTTTCTCACCGCCTAAACAGGTGCTGAGTTGGTCTGTTTGATTTTTAAATGTCTCCCTTCGTCCATACAGACGTGGGTAAGTCGTATTTATGCCCCTTTCTCTTTCATGCTAACACCTACCATCACTCTTTCTTGCTTCAAGCCCTCATTGGCGTAACCCACGGCGATTTCACCCTCTTTTATATTTTTATACATCTCTCTGGACATTATTTTGGTCCATCCTTGTGTTTGTGTTCGAAGCGGCCAGTTGTGTTAGGGCCAGTGCACAACCAGATTCATACCTCAGGTTGGATCTTGGATCTTCTCTCACCTAACTCAGCCAGTGCCTGATACTCTGGACTTCGTTCACGGCGCTGGGCTGTTACTGGTAGTGTGTGTGAGTGTATGTATGGATTTATAAAAATTTAAAAATTTAAAAACAAAAGGATTGATAGCAGAAAAATTATTTATGACGCATTATTTTATGCTGAGAGTGTTTGTGTGACAGTTAGAGGGGCCACGCCCCTTTTGAAAGCTATAAAGCAGGGGGGAAAAGAGTCAGTAGTCATTCAAAATCGCCTGATGAGAGCTGTGGTCGAGCTCGAAACGCGTCGCGAAATGCCCCTGAATGACGCAGAGAGTGAATATACAAAATGGCCTCCATCATTTGGTGTGTGGTGATGTAGCAGAGCCAAATATATATTTTTCTCACCACTCAAACAGTTGCTGAGTTGGTCTGTTTAATTTTTAAATGTCTCCCTTCATCCATACAGAGGTGGGTAAGTCGTATTTATGCCCCTTTCTCTTTCATGCTAACACCTACCATCACTCTTTCTTGCTTCAAGCCCTCATTGGCGTAACCCACGGTGATTTAACCCTCTTTTATATTTTTATACATCTCTCTGGACATTATTTTGGTCCATCCTTGTGTTTGTGTTCGAAGCGGCCAGTTGTGTTAGGGCCAGTGCAAAACCAGATTCATACCTCAGGTTGGATCTTGGATCTTCTCTCACCTAACCCTAACCCTAACCTCTAACCCTAACCCTAACTGTTTTCAGCCCTCTCTGGTCGACCCCTGCAAGAAGTTTCAAAAACAGATTAACAAAAATATCAGTTACTCCATCCTCTACACTAAAACCTACCCCACTCACCTGTTAGTCCGGTATGGACGGCCCTCTGTCGCCTACCCCTACTGTTGTCAGCCCTCTCTGGTCGACCCCTGGAACAATATTAAAAACAGACAAACACAAAATATCAATTACTTCATTTCATACACTAAAACCTACCCCACTCACCTGTTAATCCGGTCAGAACGGCCCTCTAGCGCCTTCCTCGACTGTTTTCAGCCCTCTCTGGTCGACCCCTGGGAGAAACAAACATACAAAAACAACAATTACGCCATTTCCACACTAAAACCTACCCCACTCACCTGTCAATCTGGTCTGGACGGCCCTCTATCGCCTGCCCCGACTGTTGTCAGCCCTCTCTGGTCGACCCCTGTGAGAAAATTAAAAACAAACAAACAAAATATGGGTCATCTCATTTATTACACTCATTATAGCATAACACAACCATATAGATAATCAAATAATATAAAAAAAAATATATACACACACAGGTATTAGACGGGTTATATAAGGGGTTAACATTACAATTATTAATCATATATATCATATACAGATTTACGTATTTGTCAAGTGGACATTATGGTGGGACTTTGGATCGCGGCATCGTTCATTTTCTTGACCTTGGGTAACCTTTAGTGGTTACCAGAAAGTAGGCCAGTGCACAGCCATTTCGGGGACCTCAGGGTCCCGGATCTTGGATTTCTCATTCCCCTAACCAAGCCCGCGCCACGGACTCTGAGCTTTTGGAGAGCCCTGGGTTTAGACTGGGTTCACCCTGTGTATCTATTGTCTCCCATATCTCTATTTGATCAACTTAATGAAATAATACACAAAAAATTATATATTCACATTATACTTCACTATTTGATCCTATTGGAAGAGCGTTAAGATTTTATAAACACACATGGGACAGCTAAAAAACATAAATAAGGGAGATATATACATGGATATATATAGGTTTACACACCTATTTTTAATTGACAAACATATAGTTCATCTTTAATATTTTTCTTACACCCTTCAGGATATAAACAGACCATGTATACATATGGACACAATTACAAATCATTATTTTTCCCTCAAAAACATAAAACGATGTCGTCCCGGACCGAAACGAAGTCGTCCCGGACCGAAACGATGTCGTCCCAGACAGAAACGATGTCGTCGTGGAAATAATTCATAAACATACATCAAACAGCATTTTCTGTCCCAACTTATATTTTTCCTACACCCTTTGGAATGTATTAGGTCCATATTTACATATGGACAAATTTAAACCCCATGATTTTACCTTAAAAACGTCTTGTAGATAAAACAATGTCGTCCCGGAACAAAACGATGTCGTCATGGAAACAAAATTCAAAACACACACTTTACAACAATTTTTGCCCCAACTCTTTTTATGAAAGTTGTTTACTTTATATCCTAATCATAAAACCTTCATTTACGAATTTTTTACTCATATTAACAACTATGTTTTGACTATTTTTTAGTTTCTTACCATTTTCAGTGGGTATGACGTCATCCAGCGTCGACGCACACCCTTGAACAAAACTAACTATTTTTCTACTAAAATCAGGAAATAAATCTACTAACACAATTACACACTTGATTATATGAAGTTTTACTCACCTTTCGCGGTCCAGTTTTGAATCTATTTCAATTAGAAGGACTGAAAAACCACATATTGATAACAATTTTTTTTCTAGAGCCAGTCTATATAAGGGGGCGCGCATACGAGCGCGCTCTCATTTCATGCTCTCAATAGACAGCAAGTGGTCGCAGCCTTTCTCGCTCCTCCACGACTTAACAAAGAGTCCATTTACCTTGTTAATTTCATTGTAGAGAGAATATATCTGTATATATAAATATATGTATATTATATTCTATACATATTATAGTTTATAAATATATTTTATATTATATATACTGTATATATATTTCTTACATCTTTCCTAAAAAAGTTTTTTTCTCAAAGTTCAAGTCAGCCTGAAGAAGGTAATATTTATTTACTGAAACGTCGCGAAAGACTTGAACGCATTTATTTTTGATTTTTGATTTTTTTGATTCTTGATTTTTGATTTTTGATTTTTTTCATGTTTATTGTTATTCTTGTTCTATTCTTGTTCAATAAAAATCTATAAAAATCTAACAAAAAAAATCAAAAATCTAACAAAAAAAATCATAAAAATACCAAAAAAGGTTAAAAAAAATACACACACAGTTCTGACATTATGGACAATTTCCGTGGTAGACCGAAACAGAGAACCACACCACGTCCAAAAATTAGACACACAAGTGTTACACCAGATTATACATATTTTAATTTCAGAGAACCAAGTAACACTGCAGCACGCCACCGTGCCAAAGAGCAGAGTTTCCCATTCAGGAGACAAAGAAATACAGAGGGACGTGAACCCTCTTATTGATAACACTTACCCGCACTTCACGAACCAGGGCGGCTACCAGCAACATCGCCACCCTCCTTCTAGATACATAACAAGGGCTGAACCTGTGAGAGAAAACAAAAACCGTTTTAAACAAAATCCAGATTTCGCACCGGCGCCGCCTCAACTCAAAACGACAATCAAATTGTTCTATGATCTGATCCGCCAGGTACACCATCTAGAAAGAGTTACCACACAGGTTCAGAATAACCAGCCGGTCACGTTTAAAAGACTCACTGACCTCCTGATAGAGACAGTGAGACCAGCCTTTCCAAATGACCAAGTTACACGGTTGCTGCAGGACAACGCAAAAAACTGGTCCTACACAACGCAACTACTTCTCGAACGACATTACGAATCAATGATTGATGCAACCATTCAAAGCATACGTACCCAGACCAATCAAGCCGATTGGCCTGAGGCATTTGAAGTGGCGTCACACTGGGCGGACAGAAATTATAGAAGTAGAGTTACTGCAGAGGCCATTGCACAAGCAGAGGCCCTAATTACGGCAGAGATCCCGATTGGTGTGAGCACAACGGCACAGAGAGCCCCCACAGATATAAGGGGGACCGCACTCCCTCGCACTTACGCTGCTGTCGTCGCCTCCACCAGCCGAACCACCACACAGGCCCCTGCACCTCGGCCGGCCGAACCTCCTGCTGACACCGCTCCTGTAAGACAAACAGTCAGTCAAAAACACATAGAAATACAAACCTCTCCAACACTCTGTTTACCAGATAAAGCAGGCACTAGTTCTCTTTCATACAGAAGAGATTGGTCCTTTGAGGAGGAAGCACCTCCACAGGACCTGCCAGAGTCCCTTCTGCCCATACAGGCGGAAGCACCGCAGCCCTGCGAACAGAGAAAGAGAACACATAAGAGCCGCCACCTAAAGCCAGGAGCGGAACCCTCCTTAACGGCCCCTCCACCCCAGAGCCGCCCGGTAACACCGAGGCCGGAAATCTCTGTCGCGGCCCCTGTAGCCCAGAGCCGCCCGGTGACACCAGTGGTGGAAATCTCTGTTTTAGTTCCTCTTACTCAGGAGGATGTGCCACAGGCCAATGACAGGATGCCAATCCCTCAGGTGGCAGAGGCCACAGCAGAGCCTATTGGTGTCCCAATTAGCTCGCCTGTTTCAGAGACGGAACACAGATTGTTCCCCTTTCCCCAAATGTCTACCCCAATTGCTTACTCAGATCATAGCAGTGTGCTTTTTTCTGACGACTCACAGACTCCGGTAAAACCTCCTTCACCGTTCTCTGAGTTCCTTCGGGAGTTTGACCCCATACCAGACCTGGCCCAAGGACCAGTGGGAGACATAGGGGCAGAACAGGGTGAACCGAGCGTTTCTAAACCCACACCAGCTCTCGGGGTTCTTGCACCTGGGGAAGACACAAACGTAAATGAACCCCTAATGATTGACAGCCCATCTTCTGGCTCTCTTAACCGTCCTTTAAGCCACATTAACACCACAAGAAAACATTTAGATTGGAGCCTCACACTAAAAGGGAGAATTGTCATCATTGGGGACTCAAATCTGTCCAGGCTTCCTCACTACGAGGAACCTGATCTCCAGGTGGACAGTTTCCCCGGTGCTAAATTCCAGCATGCATGCAATCTGTTGGAAAAGGCCACAGTGACTAGAGTACCGGAAAAGATCGTTCTGTCATTTGGCCTTAATAACCACAGACAGAGATATAGAATGACGGCCATAACAGAAATCCAGAAAACATACAAAACGGCAAAGAGGATCCTGCCACAGACAGAAATAATTGTGCCTCTTATCAATCAGTGCTGCCACAAGCAGAGCAGGATATGCTAGAGCATATTAACAGCTTCATCAAAAAGAACCTGACTTTCATCCCTCTGCTGGCATCTACGCACTTCCATGTGGAAAAAGATGGTATCCATTGGAGACCGACTACGGCTAAGGCTCTCCTTACGCATTGGACTTCACATTTAAACTTGTAGACCCTGACAACCCAAAATGCGGTTCTCACAAACTCATTATCAATCTGTCAAAGTCCTTTGTTCTATCCACAAATCAGACCTCAGTCCTCAAAAGGGGCCTTTCGTACATCCCCACCCCATCGAGCTGTAGAAAGAAAGAACTGTTAGCGGACATGCAAGCGTACCATCGTAGACTCAAACTTGAGACATTTTTTGAGGGCAAGAAAAGCCAAAAATCGAAGGTACCGTTCACTCATCCTTCTGATTGGGAACCCACTTTGTCCAGCCTGCCTAAAGAAATAGAGAAGGTCATAAGAGCGGACAATTTTGCTTTCAAAAAGTTACACTGGGGTCTGGGGGTGACGCCCAATTTAACACCGAGCGAAAGAAAAGCTCTGAAGGAACAATATAACAATACAGATATAATAATTAAGCCAGCCGATAAGGGTAACGCCACAGTCATTTTAGACAGAGCACAATACCTCGGTGAGGGACTGAGACAACTGTCTGTCGCAGAGCACTATCGTCCTCTTGAGGGGCCCATTTACACAGACACTATAAAAGAGGTAGAGGAAATTTTAGAGGACATGTGTTCAAAAAAGATTATCAGCGCAAAACAAAAAGAGTACCTCGTGGGCGAAGGCACGCCCCGAGCCAGAAGGTTTTACTTGTTGCCAAAAATCCACAAAGAGCCAGAAAAGTGGAGCGTTCCGTTTGAGGTCCCACCGGGCAGACCCATCGTGTCCGATTGCAACAGTGAGACATACTTTACGGCTGAGTACTTGGAACACTTCCTTAATCCTCTCTCCACCAGACATCCAAGCTACCTTAAAGACATGTACGATTTTATTGCAAAAATTAGTCAACTCAAAATCCCACAAAATGCATCGTTATTTACAATTGACATAGATAGTTTATACACCAATATTGATACCCCGACTGGCTTAAAAGCAGTCAGAAAATTTATGTCCAAATATCCTGATCCCCTTAGACCGGACGAGCATCTCCTTAAACTCTTGGAGATAAATTTGACTAAAAACGACTTTGAGTTTGACAATAAATTTTACTTACAAGTGAAGGGGACAGCCATGGGGAAGAAGTTCGCCCCTTCATATGCGAACATTTTTATGGCAGACTGGGAGCAAACGGCTCTCGCAGGCTCTGCCAAAAAAACATTCGCGTATTACAGGTTCTTAGATGACGTCTGGGGTGTCTGGACCCACTTGGAGGACGATTTCCTCACTTTCATCGCTCACCTTAATTCACACCAGGCATCTATAAAGGTCAAATACAACATGGATAGGTCAGAGGTCAACTTTTTGGACGTGGTCTCATACAAGGGACCCAATTTTGAAAATACAGGTCAGCTGGATTTCAAGGTTTACTTTAAAGACACAGATACGCATTCATTACTTCATAGAGACAGTTTTCACCCAAGACATACCTTCAAAGGAATCATTAACCTGTTAACCGTTGCCAGAGCGCGGGCGCACTGAAGCGTTTTTTTTTATAAATAGTTCAAAGTTACTATCAGATTTAATGTTATACCTTGACAAACTATACATCATTACAAAGATATAAGACTCAAGTTTCAGAATTTGACCACTATTGTATTCTGAGAAACTTATAGCCACAGTTATTTCTTAATTTGTGTCAGGAGTTATGAAATGAAAAAATGAGTCGATACCTTTAATATGAATTATGCGCGTCAGCCGCTTTCATTCATAAAAAAACTCCCGTGCCGTCGTCATGACAGCGATACACAAAACAACGTCCTTCAGGGCTTTTAGCTCAAAAATGTGCAGATTTGGAGAAATATTGATATATTCTCACAGGTTTACATCAGATTTCTATAGACAGGAATAATATTTATTGAATTTATACCCAAATGCGTCGATGTAATCATTATGAGCGTTTGTATACTCTGTTAATGCGTTTTCAATTCATACCAATAGCATGAGGGCGCCCTCGCCGCCCTGTGCACAGTATTAGAACATGAAGAAGTGCCATAATCATGTGACAATCCAGGAAGCCTCGAACACACACACAGCTAACAACAGATCGCGCTGTAACTATGGCTGTAACATGGAGATACAGTCGTTTTGAAGACAATAAACATGTTTGCTATGATATTTGAGTTACCTGTGTTTTTCAATCCATGCCAGGTATTTCCATAATAATAGATTATATTTATAATGTAATGCTAATCTATATAGACTATCATTGTGCAGAACAGTATACAATAGTATATTTTCTGTCTGATTTTTTATCTGAAGCCAAATTAGATCACAGAAAATTATTTAAAATACTCGATTTGCTTTATAAAGTAAGTTTATAAGCACAAACATGGTTTTAATCTCATAAATTGTCGTGTATTGATGGTGTGCTAAGCTAACATGCTAGCTAGCCCTAGGTGCACCTGCCACCTAGAAGTTATATTTTTATTATTTTTTGAATGCTTACTGAAATGTTTCTTTATTCAAGAAATGCATTTAAAACAGTTTAGAATGTAAGGGTGAACTTTGAGAAAATAAATTAGTGACTGAAACCATATGAATAGCATGTGAATAGCCAGTCGTTAGTAACTAATGCAGACAAAAGAAATGCATATTTAGAGCCATAACCTGGCTGGAGAGGTGTGAATGTGTGCAGGGGGAGACTGAGACTGAATGGGGATCGTTTGCACCACAAAACAATAAAGACAATATACTGCATAGATGGTAAGAAGATGACACTAAATATCAGTAGCATTTTAGCATCAAATCAAAATAAAGTCACATGACATGGTCTTGAAAAACATTTCACTAAATACAGAGTTTTGGACTTATTATCTTAAGATTTTAAACATAAAATGTTTAGACATGTGGCATTAGCTGTAGTGCATTTCTAGACTGCTCCAGGGCCAACTTCAATTTTATTTTCATGAGGATGTTTCATAAAAAATAATTTCTAATAACTTTACAAAACTTTGAAGCTATTTATAACAATTTTTGTCATTATGACAATAATTAATTCTACATTACAATAAACTGCCAGGTGTCAGCTTTCAAATGAGATCATACTTGTGCTTTTAGTACAAAGGGTTCATGAACTGTATCTGTTTCAGTTTGGGTATGTCATTTCTTGGGATTTTTCAAAAGTGGGGTTGCAGCTTAACAGGTTAAGTCACAGCTCCTCAGATTCAAAAGAATCTGCTCACAGCCATCGTCCTTTGTGGAGGCCACGCGCATCCTTTTCCGGGCTCTCCGTGGGCGTTGTTACAACATAATCCTAGGTATTTATTTGAAACGGTGGCTAAACTAACGAAAAATAAAGCTTCAAGCACCGAAGTTTCCAAGCAACACAGCAGTAATGACTTTATGAATTTCTTCACTTATAAGATTGATAATATCAGGGACAAAATTATAACTATGCAACCGTCTACTACAGTATCGCATCAGGCAGTGCATTGTAGTCTCCCTGAGGAAAAATTTGATTCATTCGTTGCTATAGGAGAGGAAGAATTTACTAAACTCATTAAATCATCTAAATCTACAACATGTATGTTAGACCCTATACCGACTAAGCTACTGAAAGAAATACTTCCAGAGGTCATAGATCCTCTTCTTAATATCATTAATTCGTCTTTGTCTCTAGGATACGTACCAAAAACCTTTAAGCTGGCTTTGATTAAACCGCTTGTTAAAAAAACGCAACTTGATCCTTCAGAATTAGTCAATTACAGGCCGATCTCGAATCTACCTTTTCTGTCAAAGATATTAGAAAAGGCAGTATCTTCACAACTGTGTTCCTTTCTTGAAAGAAATGATATCTGCGAGGATTTCCAGTCCGGATTTAGACCGTACCATAGTACCGAAACAGCTCTCGTTAGAGTCACAAATGATTTGCTCTTATCATCCGATCGTGGTTGTATCTCTCTATTAGTGTTACTCGATCTTAGCGCTGCATTTGACACCATCGACCACAACGTTCTTTTAAATAGATTAGAACATTATGTTGGCATTACAGGAAATGCACTAGCATGGTTTAAATCATACTTATCTGACCGTTATCAGTTTGTAGCAGTAAATGATGAGATGTCTCATCGATCACAGGTTAAGTATGGCGTACCACAAGGCTCAGTATTAGGACCGCTGCTGTTCACTCTGTACATGCTACCCTTAGGAGATATCATTAGGAAACATGGAATTAGCTTTCACTGTTATGCTGACGATACTCAGCTCTATATTTCTTCAAAACCTAACGAAACTTATCAATTCACAAAATTAACGGAATGCATAGCGGATATAAAAAATTGGATGACTTGTAATTTCCTACTTCTAAATTCTGAAAAAACAGAGTTTCTAATTATTGGACAAAAAACTTCCTCACGTAATAATCTAGAATACTGTCTAACACTTGATGGCTGCTCTGTTAAGTCTTCGTCGTCGGTTAGGAACCTGGGTGTGCTCTTTGATACCAATCTTTCATTTGAAAGTCACGTGTCTAGTATCTGTAAAACTGCATTTTTCCATCTTAAAAATATATCTAAATTACGTCATATGCTCTCATTGACAAATGCGGAACAATTAGTTCATGCGTTCATGACCTCAAGGCTAGATTATTGTAATGCTCTACTGGGTGGTTGCCCTGCACGCTTAATAAACAAACTACAGCTGGTCCAAAACGCAGCAGCTCGAGTTCTTACCAGAACCAGGAAGTATGACCATATTAGCCCAGTTCTGTCAAAACTGCACTGGCTCCCTATTAAACATCGCATAAATTTTAAAATATTGCTGATTACTTACAAAGCACTAAATGGTTTAGCTCCGCAGTACTTGAGCGAGCTCTTAACGCATTATAGTCCGTCACGTCTATTACGATCTCAAAATTCCGGCCAGTTGATTATACCTAGAATATCAAAATCCACTGCTGGCGGTAGATCCTTTTCCTATTTAGCACCAAAACTCTGGAACAGTCTTCCTACCATTGTCCGGGAAGCAGACACACTCTGTCAGTTCAAAGCCAGATTAAAGACACATCTCTTTGACCTAGCTTTCACATAATACATTATAGACTTCTATAATTTAATGTTATGCTGCATAGATTAGGTCAGCCGGAACCGGGAACACTTCCCAAAAATCCTGATGTACTCGTTACATCATGAGAAGAATGGCATCTACGCTAATTTTAGTGTCTGTGTTTATCCCAAGGTTTTCCCGCAGCCTGCCGGATCCAGGCCGTATCCAGATCTGACGAAGGACCTTCACCTGGACCGATGACAACGCAGTGCTGAAGTGCCAACTAGTCTCTCCCTAAGGAGGATCCCACTACCACTCTACAGATAAGGCGTTGTCGGGAAAATTCGTCTTGCGGTCCTACCACAAAGCAACAAATAAAATAAAATTCCTTATCAAATTTTATAAGGAAAGACAAGTATTTTGTTTAGGCTTGGCTTGTAGGGAATTCCAAACCTGCGTATATTCTAACGCACATAACTATAGAACCCATTCTAAATGCGCATGTGACCGCCATCAGCGTTTCTCACAGGTTCGCGTTTAAAGTCTGTGTAGAGAGAATGGTGTCGTCTTAGCGGCCCCTAATTTAATAACAAATGATCATTGCGACGGAACCAAATCAATTAAAACTAACTTTAGATGGAAATAACTTAACTCTGCTGTAAAGCCGAAACAATCTCTGTTACCTTAAATTATACGCTTATCTCTGTAAAGCTGCTTTGAGACAATCTACATTGTTAAAAGCGCTATATAAATGAAGATGACTTGACTTGACTTGACAGCAGATCATTCCTGAGAAAGATTTTGAAAACATTCGATAAGCCAAAAAGCCCAGCCAGAGCAGAAGGGCAGATTAGAAACAAAATCATCCCACTCACTGCCCTCTACTCCAAACAATGCGTATCCCTTAATTCGGCCATCAAGAAAAACTTTTTGAAGTTCCTTGAACCTACCAGCTTCCTTAAAGGTGCCCTAGAATGTGAAATTGAATTTAACTTGCCATAGTTAAATAACAATAGTTTAGTACATGGACATGATATACAGTGAGTTTCAAACACCATTGTTTTCTCCTTCTTGTTTAAATCTCGTTTTTGAAAAACACCCCTGAAAAACGGGCGAATCTCCACATAACACCAACTGTGACGTAACCGATGGGATCATTAATATGTTCGCCTCCAAAATTTGCATAAGCCAAGCCCTTTCAGAGCTACGGTGCTACACGGAACTGCGCTGCGCAGGTAAAGAATCAAGCGAGCATCGTAGGGCAAATGGCTGATCATGGACATAGATGTTATGTACCAGGCTGTGCAGGGGATGTGACGGCTTTTCATACACTTCCCACAGAAAAGCAATGTCAACAGGCGTGGCTGATGTTCATCTATAATCGGATCCCGCAAGAGTTTAATTCTAAGTTGTTTGTTTGCTCTGCTCATTTCACCACGGACTGTTTTGCTAACCTTGGACAATATCAAGCAGGCTTCAGTCAGCGTGACATTCAAGTTCAGTGCCGTTAGAACCACAACATTGGTCGGTGGATAGCAACAGGTTCTCTGAAGAGAAAAGGGCAGAGGCAAATATGTTCTCATTATCACATCACACGCATAGCTTTTAATGGTGCGTTCACAACGGACGAAATTTCGCTTCAAACTTTTGTTTTTACGCGCGTCAATTTAGCTCTTTCTCGCGTAAATTGATACAAAAAGTGGTCAAGCGTATCACTAGACGCGGCAGGCGCGAATTTCACATAGGCTAATCCCTTTTTGAATTTGACGCGCTATGATCGCGTCCGATGTGTGAACGCACAGGCATAGGCAGTTTATATGAAACGAAATGTTTATAAATGGAATGAATAAGGCCTGTTATTATTTTAATTTCCAGTTAGTTTCTTGATCTTGCGTTTCTGAAATATTTTGCAGATGTGCTGTTAAGTGGACAAACTTTTTGAGGACTTGTAAAACTCTAAAGATTAATAATCCCCTAAAATCGCCAAAGGTTTTGCAATGTTGACTATATTCCAATGTTCTCATTACTGTATAGATTTCATACTACATTGCTATGTAAATAAGCCTGTTGTTCAAATGAACCTGATTATGCCCTTGGGCGCTTGAGTTGCCTAAATAAATAAATTAAATATGTGGCAGCCGTTGTGTGCAGTAAACTTTCCTTTAACAAGCCTGTGATGTGATGACCAGTTATAGTTTTAGTGCTAGTAAGCCTATTTAGAGGTGCAGATTAATTCAGGTAGGACTGTGTGTAGACATATTTTATTATGTGTATTATGAGGTGGTCCGCGAAAATTCTTGATTACAAATAGTGGTCCACACACTCAAAAAGTTTGAGAACCCCTGGTCTAAACAATGCGCGCTGCCATGACGACGACTCCGGTTGCCTACTTCCGTTCGTAGCGCTTGACCTGTACTGGCAGCGAGAGAATGAGTTCAAGCTCCTCATGTGCTGTTGTTATTTGTTTTAACAATTCAAAGAAGATTTCAAACTTTTTAGAAACTGAGTGTTTCGAGCATAAGATAAGAAGGAGATAATGTCCATGTCCGATTCCGTATCAGATGCATTCAATAAAGTAAACGTTTAGAGTGGTTAGCGTTAAAACTGAACTTCTCTCGCTACTAGTACAGGTCAAGCGCTACGAACCGGAAGTATGGAACCGGAGTCGTCGTTATGGCAGCGCCCATTGTTTAGAGCAGAATAAGGTGGATAGTCCAGCAAGTGGTAAGTAGTGATAATTTACACTTGTGTTATCTGAATCAAGCGTAAGATCCGAGTAAATTACGGCAACAAATAGCAAACTCAAACTAGCATACACAACGTTAGCTAAATAGTATGACAAAGTAACTGTTACGTTGAGGTTCATATTTATTGCCTGTATTGTCATATAACGTTAAATGTACAAAGTAATACTGTGGATGCATGTGTAAATTCCCTATTTTTTTTTTCAAATGTTACTTTCGTTTATTTCATGAACATGTCAGGGGCTAACGTAACTACGCTGTTATAGTTCCTCACAGATAAGCAGATAACTTAGCTCACTCAAACCTGCAGCCCGCAGTGAAAAGAGCCAATCAGAGCAGAACTCCTCATTACTATTCATGACCCTTCCAAATAAGGTAAAAACAGACCATTTCATTCTAGGGCCAATTTATAGGGTTGGAAATTGACCTGTTAAACATTTTCTGGACATTTTAAATGGCTTTTTAAGCCACATACCCTCTATGTAGATATCAGGGACAAAATTAAAATATTATTTCAACACATTCTAGGGCACCTTTAAACATCACAGGCCCATTGCAGCATATAAGCGTAACAAAAACTTACACGACACTTTGGTCTACAGCAAGTTACGCATACCGGCTCCCATTGGCCGGATCGGTCGCTGTAAGTACTTTGTCCAAAAAAAGTGGGTAATGAGCAGATTTAACAAAAAGATATTTAAAATCCCCCGACCTCTGACCCACGAAGCGGTCAATTGCATTTATCTGGCCTTTTGCACAAGATGCCGCAGACAATACGTGGGTCAGACAAAGAATGAACTGAGGGTCCGAGCCTATCAACACGCACACAATATTGTGCATAAAATTGATAAGCGACGACACCTAGTGCAACATTTTCTGACCCACGGTCTGTCTGCATTTAAAGTCACCTGTCTCCAATCAAATCCGGCATGGTCTTTAAAAGAAAGACTCAAGGCCGAGAGCATTTGGATCAAGCGATTGGACACAGTTTACCCGAAAGGCCTCAATGAGGTTTAAAAAAAAAATTTTCTCTCTCCCCAACGCTCTTCCATTATTTTTGGGATAGTGGTTTGGACCAAGAACTCCTCTTTGAATGGTCACCCACATCTCATTACTAACACTTACCCATCAATAACCCCTCATAAACTACACCGGACACAGAAAGCCCTATTTCTTATAACCCCAATATAACCTACCACACTAAAACCTACCCCACTCACCTGTTAATCCGGTCTTGACGGCCCTCTTTCGCCTACCCCGACTGTTTTCAGCCCTCTCTGGTCGACCCCTGCAAGAAGTTTCAAAAACAGATAAACAAAAATATCAGTTACTCCATCCTCTACACTAAAACCTACCCCACTCACCTGTTAGTCCGGTATGGACGGCCCTCTGTCGCCTACCCCGACTGTTGTCAGCCCTCTCTGCTCGACCCCTGGAACAATATTAAAAACAGACAAACACAAAATATCAATTACTTCATTTCATACACTAAAACCTACCCCACTCACCTGTTAATCCGGTCAGAACGGCCCTCTAGCGCCTTCCTCGACTGTTTTCAGCCCTCTCTGGTCGACCCCTGGGAGAAACAAACATACAAAAACATCAATTACGCCATTTCCACACTAAAACCTACCCCACTCACCTGTCAATCCGGTCTGGATGGCCCTCTATCGCCTGCCCCGACTGTTGTCAGCCCTCTCTGGTCGACCCCTGTGAGAAAATTAAAAACAAACAAACAAAATATGGGTCATCTCATTTATTACACTCATTATAGCATAACACAACCATATAGATAATCAAATAATATAATATATATATATATACACACAGGTATGAGACGGGTTGTATAAGGGGTTAACATTACAATTATTAATTATAAATATCATATACAGATTTACGTATTTGTCAAGTGGACATTATGGTGGGACTTTGGATCGCGGCATCGTTCCCTTTCTTGACCTTGGGTAACCTTTAGTGGTCAGCAGAAAGTAGGCCAGTGCACAGCCATTTCGGGGACCTCAGGGTCCCGGATCTTGGATTTCTCATTCCCCTAACCCTAACCGATACGAACAATCTATCTATCTTTTCCTTTTGTCCTTTTGTCCTTTTGTCCTTTTGTCCTTCTGTTCTGTCGTTTTGTCCTTCTGTCCTTTTGTCCTTCTGTCCTTTTGTCCTTTTGTCCCTCTGTCCTTCTGTCCTTCTGTCCTTCTGTCCTTCTGTCCTTTTGTCCTTTTGTCCTTCTGTCCTTTTGTCCTTTTGTCCTTTTGTCCTTCTGTCCTTCTGTCCTTCTGTCCCTCTGTCCTTCTGTCCTTCTGTCCCTCTGTCCCTCTGTCCCTCTGTCCTTTTGTCCTTCTGTCCTTCTGTCCTTCTTTGTTGTCTTTGGAGCTCTATCGATTTGATTTATAATTCTTGATTTTACTCTTTAAACTTACTTACAACAAACATTTTCTACTTTTCCTCACTGAGAAGCACTACTGCTCAAACCTCATAGTTACAACGCGGACTGTTGAGCAGACGTGTCTCAAGCCGGTTAGTGATTCTACGCTGGATACTCTTATAGGTTACTCCCGGGGATCACGGCTGAACGCGTCTTCTCAACACTCACTTACAAACATTTTTCACCTATCGTGCGTCTACTCTACACCTGTACCACTTAAAAGATGGATTATATCTAAGACGCTTGTCAGAAATTAGTATTAATTGATAGCATCACTGGTAGTGTCGTTGCTAACTTACTGTCCATCTGTTAAAATGGCGAATATATCAGATGCAAGTAGTCTACCTTTTGGTGCAGGTGAGGACACATTTGAGCTGCACGCGGTACAGTCTGAGCTGGAAGCTGTTGAGAAACAGATCCACAACCTTTTAGTGAGACAGGCCGAGCTGAGAGACCGGCGTTTGGCTCTTGAAACATCACGCGCTGATGCTCACAAATCAGAGATTAATGTTACTAACCCGCTGACTCCGACCTCGTCTACTCCGTGCGTTACTCGGCATCGGTCCCGAGCGCCAAGGTCGCGATCAGCCATGGTCTCGTTCACTCCGGCTCCAACACGCCACCACGAAGCCTGGATATTTCCGCAGCGGAAGACACGAGTCAGGTCTAGACCAAGACCCTCTCCGACCCTCCCGGTTTTCGAGTTATCCACACAAAACCGCTTCTCCCCTCTTCGCGAAACAGAACGCGATGCTGTGATCATCGGTGATTCCATTGTTCGGCACGTCCATGCTACATCAGGTAAAAATAAGGTGCAAAGTCACTGCTTTCCTGGTGCTCGTGTTTCTGAAATCGCTGCTCGCGTTCCCGAGATTCTGAACGATAACGAGCGCGTCGGAACTTTGGTATTGCACGCGGGAGTGAACGACATCAGGCTGCGCCAGACGGAAGTTCTGAAGAAAGACTTCAGGAATCTGATCGATACGGTACGCAGCACATCGCCTGATATAACGATCATTGTGTCAGGACCGCTTCCCACGTACCGTCTAGGACATGACAAGTTTAGTAGATTATTCGCGCTAAATGAATGGTTAACGTCATGGTGCAATGAGCAGAAACTGCTCTTTGTAAATAATTGGAATCTGTTTTGGGAGCGTCCTAGGCTATACCGTGCTGATGGCTTACACCCAAACAGATTCGGATCGGATCTTCTGTCAGATAACATCTCCAAAATGTTAAATACCTTTTGACTAGTAACCAAAAGTCCAAATCGTAGTCTCTGCTGCACCAAATTAACTGATATAAATACTAGTGTAGAACATTGCATAGAAACTGTGTCTATTCCTCGTTTAGTGCGATCAAATAATAAATCTACTGCAGGATCTAGGAAAAATCTAATTGTTATTAAAACAGAAAATGTTGCTATTAGTAAACAAAAACAATTTCTAAAGCTAGGTCTTTTAAACATTAGATCACTCACACCTAAGGCAGTTATTGTAAATGAAATAGTCACAGATAATAGCATAGATGTACTTTGCCTTACTGAAACCTGGCTTAAACCAAATGATTATTTCGGTCTAAATGAGTCTACTCCATCAGGATACTCCTATAAGCACGAGCCCCGTCTGATTGGTCGTGGCGGCGGTATTGCAACAATCTATAGAGATATTCTCAATGTTACTCAGAAAACGGGTTATAAGTTTATTTCATTTGAAGTACTTGTACTAAATGTTACGCTCTTAGATGATAGAAAAACATCCCTATTATCTTTAGCCTTGGCTACCGTATATAGACCACCAGGGCCTTACGCTGATTTCCTAAAAGAATTTGCAAATTTTCTCTCAGATCTATTGGTCAATGTCGATAAAATATTAATTGTTGGAGATTTTAACATACACATAGATAATCAAAATGATACGTTAGGGGCTGCGTTTATAGACTTATTAAACTCCTTTGGGGTTAAGCAAAACGTTACCGGACCAACTCATCGTTTTAATCATACACTCGATTTAATTATATCACATGGAACCGATCCAACCGATATAGATATCATTCCGCAAAGTGATGATGTAACTGACCATTACATGGTAACTTGCATATTACGTACCCCGGTAATATATCATGCTGCGCCGCGTTATCGATTAGGCAGAACAATCCTTCCATCCACCATAGATAATTTTTCAAATTGCTTATCGGATCTGTCTCAGCTGCTGCCTGAACCTAAACAAACAGATGAACTAGACGAACTAACCAGCACTATGAGCACCGTTCTCTCTGGAAAATGGGATATTGTTGCACCTATGAGACCAAAAAAGGTCAGAGAGAAAATTAAAGCACCATGGTACAACAATACTACTTGTGTTCTAAAGAGAGAAACCCGTAATTTAGAGCGTAAATGGAAACAAACTAATTTAGAGGTTTTTAGAATCGCTTGGAAAGACAGTACGTCACGCTATAAAAACGCCCTAAAAGCGGCCAGGGCTGAGCATCTCCGCAAACTAATAGAAAATAACCAAAACAATCCTAGGTTCTTATTTAACACCGTGGCTAGACTAACAAATAAACAAGCGTCACCTGAACAAAATATTCCGTTACAGTTTAGTAGTAATGATTTTATGAATTTTTTCACTGAGAAAATAGAAAACATCAGATCCACAATTGTAAACGTTCAATCTTCAATCGCGCCTTATAATTCAGCCTCGATTATCACCCCGCAAGAACAATTACAGTGCTTTACAACTATAGAACAAAAAGAGTTAAATAAATTTATCATTTCCTCTAAAACAACAACATGTTTATTAGATCCCATACCAACTAAACTATTGAAAGAAGTGTTACCTATAGTGGAAGAGCCTCTCCTCAATATTATTAACTCGTCTTTATCTTTAGGTCATGTTCCAAGAACATTTAAATTGGCAGTTATAAAACCTCTCATTAAGAAACCACAATTAGACCCAAATAACCTAGCAAATTATAGACCCATTTCAAATCTTCCTTTTATGTCCAAAATATTAAAAAGTTGTGTCTGCTCAACTGGGCTCTTTCTTGCAAGAAAATGACACCTATGAAAAGTTTCAGTCTGGGTTCAGGCCACATCATAGCACTGAAACTGCGCTCGTTAAAATCACAAATGATTTACTCTTAGCTTCTGACCAAGGCTGTATCTCAATACTAGTTTTACTTGATCTTAGTGCTGCGTTCGATACTATAGATCACACAATACTCTTAGATCGGCTACAAAACTATACCGGTGTTCAAGGACAAGCATTAAGCTGGTTCAGATCATACCTATCTGACCGCTACCATTTTGTCTATTTAAACGGAGAAAAATCGATCATAACTCCAGTAAACTATGGAGTGCCGCAAGGATCTGTGTTAGGCCCTCTATTATTCTCAATATATATGCTGCCACTTGGAAATATTATAAGGAAACATGGAATTAGTTTCCATTGTTATGCTGATGACACTCAACTATATATTTCATCACGGCCGGATGAAAACGCTAAATTATCCAAATTGACAGAGTGTGTTAAAGATATAAAAGATTGGATGACGCACAATTTTCTTTTATTAAATCCAGATAAGACAGAGGTAATACTTATCGGTTCAAAAAACCGCCCACAAAACCTCTTACAATACAACTTTAACATAGTAGGGTGTCCTGTTACTTTATCCTCTACAGTAAAAGACCTGGGTGTTATATTAGATTGTAACTTGTCTTTTGAAAATCATATTTCATATGTTACAAAAACAGCATTTTTTCACCTTAGAAATATTGCTAAATTACGTAACATGCTATCTGTTTCTGATGCAGAAAAGCTAGTTCATGCATTCATGACCTCGAGACTAGATTACTGTAATGCTTTATTAGCTGGTTGTCCTGCATCCTCAATAAACAAGCTACAGTTAGTCCAAAATGCCGCCGCTAGAGTTCTTACTAGATCAAGAAAGTTTGACCATATAACACCAATTTTATCATCACTACATTGGTTACCTATAAAGTTCCGTATTAATTACAAGGTATTGCTACTGACTTATAAAGCCCTAAACGGCTTAGCTCCAGTTTATTTAACGGATCTTCTATCGTCCTATAATCCATCGCGCTCTTTAAGATCACTAAATTCGAGGCTTTTGGTCATACCTAGGATATCCAGATCCACCAAAGGAGGGAGAGCATTTTCACATTTAGCACCAAAACTCTGGAATAGCCTTCCTGATACTGTTCGTTGCTCAGATTCGCTCTCCCAGTTTAAAACTAGATTAAAGACGCATCTCTTCAGCCAGGCATTCATATAATATTTTAATCTTACAGTTAAATCCGGTCTCTACTTCATAAACGCCAGAGGAGAACTGGCCCCCGACTGAGCCTGGGTTCTCCCAAGGTTTTTTTTCTCCATTAGGTCACCTAATGGAGTTTTTCGGTTCCTTGCCACTGTTGCCTTTGGCTTGCTCAGTTGGGGATGCTTAAATTGATTAATCGATTCACCAGTGCTATTGATCTGCATTACCAAACGTGGATGTTTTACACCAGAAACAAACACTGATGTACTATTTTATTTAATACTGTGAAGCTGCTTTGATACAATCTGTATTGTGAAAAGCGCTATATAAATAAAGTTGACTTGACTTGACTTGACTTCTGTCCTTCTGTCCTTCTGTCCTTCTGTCCATTTGTCATTCTGTCCTTCTGTCCTTCTGTCCTTCTGTTCTTCTGTCATTTTGTCCTTTTGTCCTTTTGTCCTTTTGTCCTTTTGTCCTTCTGTCCTTTTGTTCTTTTGTCCTTCTGTCCTTTTGTCCTTCTGTTCTTCTGTCATTTTGTCCTTTTGTCCTTCTGTTCTTCTGTCATTTTGTCCTTTTGTCCTTCTGTTCTTCTGTCATTTTGTCCTTTTGTCCTTCTGTCCTTTTGTCCTTTTGTCCTTTTGTCCTTCTGTCCTTCTGTCCTTCTGTCCTTTTGTTCTTTTGTCCTTCTGTCCTTCTGTCCTTCTGTCCTTCTGTCCTTCTGTCCTTCTGTCCTTCTGTCCTTCTGTCCTTCTGTCCTTCTGTCCTTCTGTTCTGTCGTTTTGTCCATTTGTCCTTCTGTCCTTTTGTCCTTTTGTCCTTTTGTCCTTTTGTCCTTTTGTCCTTTTGCCCTTTTATCCTTCTGTCCTTTTGTCCTTCTGTCCTTCTGTCCTTCTGTCCTTTTGTCCCTCTGTCCTTATGTCCCTCTGTCCTTCTGTCCTTTTGTCCTTTTGTCCTTTTGTCCTTTTGTCCTTTTGTCCTTTTGTCTTTTTGTCGTTTTGTCCTTCTGTCCTTTTGTCCTTTTGTCCTTTTGTCCTTTTGTCCTTCTGTCCTTTTGTCCTTTTGTCCTTCTGTCCTGTCCTTCTGTCCTTTTGTCCTGTCCTTCTGTCCCTCTGTCCTTTTGTCCTTCTGTCCTTCTGTCCTTTTGTTCTTTTGTCCTTTTGTCCTTCTGTCCTGTCATTCTGTCTTTCTGTTCTTCTGTACTTTTTTCCTTCTGTTCCTCTGTCCTTCTGTCGCTCTGTCCTTTTGTCCCTTTGTCCCTCTGTCCTTCTGTCATTCTGTCCTGTCCTTTTGTCCTTTTGTCATTTTGTCATTTTGTCCCTCTGTCCTTTTGTCCTTTAGTCCTTCTGTCCTTCTGTCCTTCTGTCCTTCTGTCCTTTTGTCCTTTTGTCCTTCTGTCCTTCTGTCCTTCTGTCCTTCTGTCCTTTTGTCCTTTTGTCCTTTTGTCCTTTTGACCTTTTGTCCTTTTGTCCTTCTGTCCTTTTGCTCTTTTATCCTTCTGTCCTTTTTGTCCTTCTGTCCTTCTGTCCTTTTGTCCCTCTGTCCTTTTGTCCCTCTGTCCTTCTGTCCATATGTCTTTCTGTCCTTCTGTCCTTTTGTCCTTCTGTCCTTTTGTCCTTCTGTTCTGTCGTTTTGTCCATTTGTCCTTCTGTCCTTTTGTCCTTTTGCCCTTTTATCCTTCTGTCCTTTTGTCCTTTTGTCCTTCTGTCCTTCTGTCCTTCTGTCCTTTTGTCCCTCTGTCCTTTTGTCCCTCTATCCTTCTGTCCTTCTGTCCTTCTGTCCTTTTGTCCTTTTGTCTTTTTGTCCTTTTGTCCTTTTGTCCTTTTGTCCTTTTGTCCTTTTGTCCTTTTGTCCTTCTGTCCCTCTGTCCTTTTGTCCTTTTGTCCTTCTGTCCTTCTGTCCTTCTGTCCTTCTGTCCTTCTGTCCTTTTGTCATTTTGTCCCTCTGTCCTTTTGAAGAACAGAGGGTCCCTCTGTCCATTTGTCCTTTTGTCCTTCTGTCCTTTTGTCGTTCTCTCCTTTTGTCCCTCTGTCCTGCTGTTCTTCTGTCGTTTTGTCCATTTGTCCTTCTGTCCTTCTGTCCATTTGTCATTCTGTCCTTCTGTCCTTCTGTCCTTCTGTCCATTTGTCATTCTGTCTTTCTGTCCTTTTGTCCTTTTGTCCTTTTGCCCTTTTATCCTTCTGTCCTTTTGTCCTTCTGTCCTTCTGTCCTTCTGTCCTTTTGTCCCTCTGTCCTTTTGTCCCTCTGTCCTTCTGTCCTTTTGTCCTTTTGTCCTTTTGTCCTTTTGTCTTTTTGTCGTTTTGTCCTTCTGTCCTTTTGTCCTTTTGTCATTTTGTCCTTTTGTCCTTTTGTCCTTTTGTCCTTCTGTCCTTTTGTCCTTTTGTCCTTCTGTCCTGTCCTTCTGTCCTTTTGTCCTGTCCTTCTGTCCCTCTGTCCTTTTGTCCTTCTGTCCTTCTGTCCTTTTGTTCTTTTGTCCTTTTGTCCTTCTGTCCTGTCATTCTGTCTTTCTGTTCTTCTGTACTTTTGTCCTTCTGTTCCTCTGTCCTTCTGTCGCTCTGTCCTTTTGTCCCTTTGTCCCTCTGTCCTTCTGTCCTTCTGTCCTGTCCTTTTGTCCTTTTGTCATTTTGTCATTTTGTCCCTCTGTCCTTTTGTCCTTTAGTCCTTCTGTCCTTCTGTCCTTCTGTCCTTCTGACCTTCTGTCCTTTTGTCCTTCTGTTCTGTCGTTTTGTCCATTTGTCCTTCTGTCCATATGTCCTTCTGTCCTTCTGTCCTTCTGTCCTTCTGTCCTTTTGTCCTTCTGTCCTTCTGTCCTTCTGTCCTTCTGTCCTTCTGTCCTTTTGTCCTTTTGTCCTTTTGTCCTTTTGACCTTTTGTCCTTTTGTCCTTCTGTCCTTTTGCTCTTTTATCCTTCTGTCCTTTTGTCCTTCTGTCCTTCTGTCCTTTTGTCCCTCTGTCCTTTTGTCCCTCTGTCCTTCTGTCCATATGTCTTTCTGTCCTTCTGTCCTTTTGTCCTTCTGTCCTTTTGTCCTTCTGTTCTGTCGTTTTGTCCATTTGTCCTTCTGTCCTTTTGTCCTTTTGCCCTTTTATCCTTCTGTCCTTTTGTCCTTCTGTCCTTCTGTCCTTCTGTCCTTTTGTCCCTCTGTCCTTTTGTCCCTCTATCCTTCTGTCCTTCTGTCCTTCTGTCCTTTTGTCCTTTTGTCCTTTTGTCCTTTTGTCCTTTTGTCCTTTTGTCCTTCTGTCCCTCTGTCCTTTTGTCCTTCTGTCCTTCTGTCCTTCTGTCCTTCTGTCCTTCTGTCCTTTTGTCATTTTGTCCCTCTGTCCTTTTGAAGAACAGAGGGTCCCTCTGTCCATTTGTCCTTTTGTCCTTCTGTCCTTTTGTCGTTCTCTCCTTTTGTCCTTCTGTCCTGCTGTTCTTCTGTCGTTTTGTCCATTTGTCCTTCTGTCCTTCTGTCCATTTGTCATTCTGTCCTTCTGTCCTTCTGTCCTTCTGTCCTTCTGTCCATTTGTCATTCTGTCTTTCTGTCCTTCTGTCCTTCTGTCCTTCTGTCCTTTTGTCCTTTTGTCCTTTTGTCCTTCTGTCCTTTTGTCCTTCTGTCCTTCTGTCCTTTTGTTCTTTTGTCCTTTTGTCCTTCTGTCCCTCTGTCCTTTTGTCCTTCTGTCCTTTTGTCCCTCTGTCCTTTTGTCCTTCTGTCCCTCTGTCCTTCTGTCCTTTTGTCATTTTGTCCCTCTGTCCTTTTGAAGAACAGAGGGTCCCTCTGTCCATTTGTCCTTTTGTCCTTCTGTCCTTTTGTCCTTCTCTCCTTTTGTCCTTCTGTCCTTTTGTTCTTCTGTCGTTTTGTCCATTTGTCCTTCTCTCCTTCTGCCCTTCTGTCCTTCTGTCCATTTGTCATTTTGTCCTTCTGTCCTTCTGTCCTTCTGTCCTTCTGTCCTTTTGTCCTTCTCTCCTTTTGTCCTTCTGTCCTTTTGTTCTTCTGTCGTTTTGTCCATTTGTCCTTCTCTCCTTCTGCCCTTCTGTCCTTCTGTCCATTTGTCATTTTGTCCTTCTGTCCTTCTGTCCTTCTGTCCTTCTGTCCTTTTGTCCTTCTCTCCTTTTGTCTTTCTGTCCTTCTGTCCTTCTGTTCTTCTGTCCTGTCCTTCTGTCCCTCTGTCCTTCTGTCCTTTTGTCATTTTGTCCCTCTGTCCTTTTAAAGAACAGAGGGTCTCTCTGTCCTTTTGTCCTTTTGTCCTTTTGTCCATTTGTCCTTCTGTTCTTTTGTCCTTCTGTTCTGTCGTTTTGTCCATTTGTCCTTCTGTCCGTCTGTCCTTTTGTCCTTCTGTCCTTCTGTCCTTTTGTCCTTCTGTCCTTCTGTCCTTCTGTCCTTTTTTCCTTTTGTCCTTTTGTCCTTCTGTCCTTTTGTCCTTCTGTTCTGTCGTTTTGTCCATTTGTCCTTCTGTCCTTTTGTCCTTTTGCCCTTTTATCCTTCTGTCCTTTTGTCCTTCTGTCCTTCTGTCCTTTTGTCCTTCTGTTCTGTCCTTTTGTCCATTTGTCCTTCTGTCCTTTTGTCCTTTTGCCCTTTTATCCTTCTGTCCTTTTGTCCTTCTGTCCTTCTGTCCTTCTGTCCTTCTGTCCTTTTGTCCTTTTGTCCTTTTGTCCTTTTGACCTTTTGTCCTTTTGTCCTTCTGTCCTTTTGCTCTTTTATCCTTCTGTCCTTTTGTCCTTCTGTCCTTCTGTCCTTTTGTCCCTCTGTCCTTTTGTCCCTCTGTCCTTCTGTCCATATGTCTTTCTGTCCTTCTGTCCTTTTGTCCTTCTGTCCTTTTGTCCTTCTGTTCTGTCCTTTTGTCCATTTGTCCTTCTGTCCTTTTGCCCTTTTATCCTTCTGTCCTTTTGTCCTTCTGTCCTTCTGTCCTTCTGTCCTTTTGTCCCTCTGTCCTTTTGTCCCTCTATCCTTCTGTCCTTCTGTCCTTCTGTCCTTTTGTCCTTTTGTCTTTTTGTCCTTTTGTCCTTTTGTCCTTTTGTCCTTTTGTCCTTTTGTCCTTCTGTCCTTCTGTCCCTCTGTCCTTTTGTCCTTCTGTCTTTCTGTCCTTTTGTCATTTTGTCCCTCTGTCCTTTTAAAGAACAGAGGGTCTCTCTGTCCTTTTGTCCTTTTGTCCTTTTGTCCTTTTGTCCTTCTGTCCTTCTGTTCTTTTGTCCTTCTTTCCTGCTGTTCTTCTGTCGTTTTGTCCTTCTGTCCTTCTGTCCTTTTGTCCTTCTGTCCTTCTGTCCTTCTGTCCTTCTGTCCTTCTGTCCTTCTGTCCTTTTGTCCTTCTGTCCTTTTGTCCTTCTGTCCTTCTGTTCTTTTGTCCTTCTGTCCTGCTGTTCTTCTGTCGTTTTGTCCTTCTGTCCTTCTGTCCTTTTGTCCTTCTGTCCTTCTGTCCTTCTGTCCTTCTGTCCTTCTGTCCTTCTGTCCTTTTGTCCTTCTGTCCTTTTTTCTTTCTGTCCTTCTGTCCTTCTGTCCTTCTGTTCTTCTGTCCTGTCCTTCTGTCCCTCTGTCCTTCTGTCCTTTTGTCATTTTGTCCCTCTGTCCTTTTAAAGAACAGAGGGTCTCTCTGTCCTTTTGTCCTTTTGTCCTTTTGTCCTTTTGTCCTTCTGTCCTTCTGTTCTTTTGTCCTTCTGTTCTGTCGTTTTGTCCATTTGTCCTTCTGTCCTTCTGTCCTTTTGTCCTTCTGTCCTTCTGTCCTTTTGTCCTTTTGTCCTTCTGTCCTTCTGTCCTTTTGTCCTTCTGTCCTTCTGTCCTTCTGTCCTTCTGTCCTTTTTTCCTTTTGTCCTTTTGTCCTTCTGTCCTTCTGTCCTTTTGTCCTTCTGTTCTGTCGTTTTGTCCTTCTGTCCTTTTGTCCTTTTGCCCTTTTATCCTTCTGTCCTTTTGTCCTTCTGTCCTTCTGTCCTTTTGTCCTTCTGTTCTGTCCTTTTGTCCATTTGTCCTTCTGTCCTTTTGTCCTTTTGCCCTTTTATCCTTCTGTCCTTTTGTCCTTCTGTCCTTCTGTCCTTCTGTCCTTCTGTCCTTTTGTCCCTCTGTCCTTCTGTCCTTCTGTCCTTTTGTACTTTTTGTCTTTTTGTCTTTTTGTCTTTTTGTCTTTTTGTCCTTTTGTCCTTTTGTCCTTTTGTCCTTCTGTCCTTTTGTCCTTTTGTCCTTCTGTCCTTTTGTCCTTTTGTCCTGTCCTTCTGTCCTTTTGTCCTGTCCTTCTGTCCTTCTGTCCTTTTGTCCTTTTGTCCTTTTGTCATTTTGTCATTTTGTCATTTTGTCATTTTGTCCTTTTGTCCTTTTGCCCTTTTATCCTTCTGCCTTTTGTCCTTTTGTCCTTCTGTCCTTTTGTCCCTCTGTCCTTTTGTCCCTCTGTCCTTCTGTCCATATGTCCTTCTGTCCTTCTGTCCTTCTGTCCTTTTGTCCTTCTGTTCTGTCGTTTTGTCCATTTGTCCTTCTGTCCTTCTGTCCTTCTGTCCTTTTGTCCTTTTGTCCTTTTGCCCTTTTATCCTTTTGCCCTTTTATCCTTCTCTCCTTTTGTCCTTCTGTCCTTTTGTCCCTCTGTCCTTTTGTCCCTCTGTCTTTCTGTCCTTCTGTCCTTTTGTCCTTTTGTCCTTTTGTCTTTTTGTCCTTTTGTCCTTTTGTCCTTTTGTCCTTTTGTCCTTTTGTCTTTTTGTCCCTCTGTCCTTTTGTCCTTTTGTCCTTTTGTCCTTTTGTCCTTTTGTCCTTTTGTCCTTCTGCCCTTTTGTCCTTTTGTCCTTCTGTCCTTCTTTCCTGTACTTATGTCATTTTGTCCTGTCCTTCTGTCCCTCTGTCCTTTTGTCCTTCTGTCCCTCTGTCCTTCTGTCCTTTTGTCATTTTGTCCCTCTGTCCTTTTGAAGAACAGAGGGTCCCTCTGTCCATTTGTCCTTTTGTCCTTCTGTCCTTCTCTCCTTTTGAAGAACAGAGGGTCCCTCTGTCCATTTGTCCTTTTGTCCTTCTGTCCTTTTGTCCTTTTGTCCTTCTCTCCTTTTGTCCTTCTGTCCTTCTGTTCTTCTGTTGTTTTGTCCATTTGTCCTTCTGTCCTTCTGTCCATTTGTCATTCTGTCCTTCTGTCCTTCTGTCCTTTTGTCCTTCTGTCCTTTTGTCCTTCTGTCCTTCTGTCCTTCTGTCCTTCTGTTCTTCTGTCCTGTCCTTCTGTCCCTCTGTCCTTCTGTCCTTCTGTCCTTCTGTCCTTCTGTCCTTCTGTCCTTCTGTTCTTCTGTCCTGTCCTTCTGTCCCTCTGTCCTTCTGTCCTTTTGTCCTTTTGTCATTTTGTCCCTCCTTCCTTTTAAAGAACAGAGGGTCTCTCTGTTCTTCTGTCCTTTTGTCCTTCTGTCCTTTTGTCCTTCTGTCCTTCTGTCCTTTTGTGCTTTTGTCCTTCTGTCCTTCTGTCCTTCTGTCCTGTCCTTCTGTCCTTTTGTCCTGTCCTTCTGTCCCTCTGTCCTTTTGTCCTTCTGTCCCTCTGTCCTTCTGTCCTTTTGTCCTTCTGTCCTTTTGTCCTTTTGTCCTTCTGTCCTTCTGTCCTTCTGTCCTGTACTTATGTCCTTTTGTCCTTTTGTCCTTTTGTCTTTTTGTCCCTCTGTCCTTCTGTCCTTTTGTCCTTCTGTCCTTTTGTCCTTTTGTCCTTCTGTCCTTCTGTCCTGTACTTATGTCATTTTGTCCTTTCCTTCTGTCCCTCTGTCCTTTTGTCCTTTTGTCCATTTGTCCTTCTGTCCTTCTGTCCTTCTGTCCTTTTGTCCTTCTGTCCTTTTGTCTTTCTGTCCTTCTGTCCTTCTGTTCTTCTGTCCTGTCCTTCTGTTCCTCTGTGCTTCTGTCCTTTTGTCATTTTGTCCCTCTGTCCTTTTAAAGAACAGAGGGTCTCTCTGTCCTTTTGTCCTTTTGTCCTTTTGTCCTTCTGTCCTTCTGTTCTTTTGTCCTTCTGTTCTGTCGTTTTGTCCATTTGTCCTTCTGTCCTTCTGTCCTTTTGTCCTTCTGTCCTTCTGTCCTTTTGTCCTTTTGTCCTTCTGTCCTTCTGTCCTTTTGTCCTTCTGTCCTTCTGTCCTTCTGTCCTTTTGTCCTTTTGTCCTTCTGTCCTTCTGTCCTTTTGTCCTTCTGTTCTGTCGTTTTGTCCATTTGTCCTTCTGTCCTTTTGTCCTTTTGCCCTTTTATCCTTGTGTCCTTTTGTCCTTCTGTCCTTCTGTCCTTTTGTCCTTCTGTTCTGTCCTTTTTGTCCATTTGTCCTTCTGTCCTTTTGTCCTTTTGCCCTTTTATCCTTCTGTCCTTTTGTCCTTCTGTCCTTCTGTCCTTCTGTCCTTCTGTCCTTTTGTCCCTCTGTCTTTCTGTCCTTCTGTCCTTTTGTACTTTTTGTCTTTTTGTCTTTTTGTCTTTTTGTCTTTTTGTCCCTTTGTCCTTTTGTACTTTTGTCCTTTTGTCCTTTTGTCCTTCTGTCCTTTTGTCCTTCTGTCCTTTTGTCCTTTTGTCCTTTTGTCCTGTTCTTCTGTCCTTTTGTCCTGTCCTTCTGTCCCTCTGTCCTTTTGTCCTTCTGTCCCTCTGTCCTTTTGTCTTTTTGTCATTTTGTCATTTTGTCATTTTGTCCTTTTGTCCTTTTGCCCTTTTATCCTTCTGCCTTTTGTCCTTCTGTCCTTCTGTCCTTTTGTCCCTCTGTCCTTTTGTCCCTCTGTCCTTCTGTCCATATGTCCTTCTGTCCTTCTGTCCTTTTGTCCTTTTGTCCTTTTGTCCTTCTGTTCTGTCGTTTTGTCCATTTGTCCTTCTGTCCTTCTGTCCTTCTGTCCTTCTGTCCTTCTGTCCTTCTGTCCTTTTGTCCTTTTGTCCTTTTGCCCTTTTATCCTTTTGCCCTTTTATCCTTCTCTCCTTTTGTCCTTCTGTCCTTTTGTCCCTCTGTCCTTTTGTCCCTCTGTCTTTCTGTCCTTCTGTCCTTTTGTCCTTTTGTCTTTTTGTCCTTTTGTCCTTTTGTCCTTTTGTCCTTTTGTCTTTTTGTCCCTCTGTCCTTTTGTCCTTTTGTCATTCTGCCCTTTTGTCCTTTTGCCCTTCTGTCCTTTTGCCCTTCTGTCCTTCTGTCCTGTACTTATGTCCTTTTGTCCTGTCCTTCTGTCCCTCTGTCCTTTTGTCCTTCTGTCCCTCTGTCCTTCTGTCCTTTTGTCATTTTGTCCCTCTGTCCTTTTGAAGAACAGAGGGTCCCTCTGTCCATTTGTCCTTTTGTCCTTCTTTCCTTCTGTCCTATTGTCCCTCTGTCCTTTTGAAGAACAGAGGGTCCCTCTGTCCATTTGTCCTTTTGTCCTTCTGTCCTTCTGTCCTTCTGTCCTTTTGTCCCTCTCTCCTTTTGTCCTTCTGTCCTTCTGTTCTTCTGTTGTTTTGTCCATTTGTCCTTCTGTCCTTCTGTCCATTTGTCATTCTGTCCTTCTGTCCTTCTGTCCTTCTGTCCTTCTGTCCTTTTGTCCTTCTGTCCTTCTGTTCTTCTGTCCTGTCCTTCTGTCCCTCTGTCCTTCTGTCCTTTTGTCATTTTGTCCCTTTGTCCTTTTAAAGAACAGAGGGTCTCTCTGTCCTTCTGTCCTTTTGTCCTTCTGTCCTTTTGTCCTTCTGTCCTTCTGTCCTTTTGTGCTTTTGTCCTTCTGTCCTTCTGTCCTTCTGTCCTTCTGTCCTGTCCTTCTGTCCCTCTGTCCTTTTGTCCTTCTGTCCCTCTGTCCTTCTGTCCTTTTGTCCTTCTGTCCATTTGTCCTTTTGTCCTTCTGTCCTTCTGTCCTGTACTTATGTCCTTTTGTCCTTTTGTCTTTTTGTCCCTCTGTCCTTCTGTCCTTTTGTCCTTCTGTCCTTTTGTCCTTTTGTCCTTTTGTCCTTCTGTCCTTCTGTCCTTCTGTCCTGTACTTATGTCATTTTGTCCTGTCCTTCTGTCCCTCTGTCCTTTTGTCCTTCTGTCCTTCTGTCCCTCTGTCCTTCTGTCCTTTTGTCATTTTGTCCCTCTGTCCTTTTGAAGAACAGAGGGTCCCTCTGTCCTTTTGTCCTTCTGTCCTTCTGTCCTTTTGTCCCTCTGTCCTTTTGAAGAACAGATGGTCCCTCTGTCCATTTGTCCTTTTGTCCTTCTGTCCTTCTGTCCTTTTGTCCTTCTCTCCTTTTGTCCTTCTGTCCTTCTGTTCTTCTGTTGTTTTGTCCATTTGTCCTTCTGTCCTTCTGTCCTTCTGTCCTTCTGTCCATTTGTCATTCTGTCCTTCTGTCCTTTTGTCCTTCTGTCCTTTTGTCCCTCTGTCCTTCTGTCCTTTTGTCCTTTTGTCCTTTTGTCATTTTGTCATTTTGTCATTTTGTCCCTCTGTCCTTTTGAAGAACAGAGGGTCCCTCTGTCCTTTTGTCCTTTTGTCCTTCTGTCCTTCTGTCCTTTTGTCCTTTTGTCCTTGTGTCCCTCTGTCCTTCTGTCCTTCTGTCCATATATCCTTCTGTCCTTTTGTCCATATGTCCTTCTGTCCTTCTGTCCTTTTGTCCTTCTGTCCTTTTGTCCCTCTGTCCTTTTGTCCTTCTGTCCTTTTGTCCTTCTGTCCTTTTGCCCTTTTATCCTTCTGTCCTTCTGTCCTGTCATTCTGTCTTTCTGTTCTTCTGTCCTTTTGTCCTTCTGTTCCTCTGTCCTTCTGTCCCTCTGTCCTTTTGTCCCTTTGTCCCTCTGTCCTTCTGTCATTCTGTCCTGTCCTTTTGTCATTTTGTCCTTCTGTCCTTCTGTCCTTTTGTCCTTTAGTCCTTCTGTCCTTCTGTCCTTCTGTCCTTTTGTCCTTCTGTTCTGTCGTTTTGTCCATTTGTCCTTCTGTCCATATGTCCTTCTGTCCTTCTGTCCTTTTGTCCTTCTGTCCCTTTGTCCTTCTGTCCTTTTGCCCTTTTATCCTTCTGTCCTTTTGTCCTTCTGTCCTTTTGTCCCTCTGTCCTTCTGCCCTTCTGTTCTTCTGTCCTTCTGTCCTTCTGTCCTTTTGTCCTTCTGTCCTTCTGTCCTTTTTGTCCTTTTGCCCTTTTATCCTTCTGCCTTTTGTCCTTCTGTCCTTCTGTCCTTCTGTCCCTCTGTCCTTTTGTCCCTCTGTCCTTCTGTCCATATGTCCTTCTGTCCATATGTCCTTCTGTCCTTCTGTCCTTCTGTCCTTTTGTCCTTTTGTCCTTTTGCCCTTTTATCCTTTTGCCCTTTTATCCTTCTCTCCTTTTGTCCTTCTGTCCTTTTGTCCCTCTGTCCTTTTGTCCCTCTGTCTTTCTGCCCATCTGTCCTTTTGTCCTTTTGTCTTTTTGTCCTTTTGTCCTTTTGTCCTTTTGTCCTTTTGTCTTTTTGTCCCTCTGTCCTTTTGTCCTTTTTTCCTTCTGTCCTTTTTTCCTTTTGTCCTTCTGTCCTTCTGTCCTGTACTTATGTCCTTTTGTCCTGTCCTTCTGTCCCTCTGTCCTTTTGTCCTTCTGTCCCTCTGTCCTTCTGTCCTTTTGTCATTTTGTCCCTCTGTCCTTTTGAAGAACAGAGGGTCCCTCTGTCCATTTGTCCTTTTGTCCTTCTGTCCTTCTCTCCTTTTGTCCCTCTGTCCTTTTGAAGAACAGAGGGTCCCTCTGTCCATTTGTCCTTTTGTCCTTCTGTCCTTTTGTCCTTTTGTCCTTCTCTCCTTTTGTCCTTCTGTCCTTCTGTTCTTCTGTTGTTTTGTCCATTTGTCCTTCTGTCCTTCTGTCCTTTTGTCCTTCTGTCCTTCTGTCCTTCTGTCCTGTCCTTCTGTCCTTTTGTCCTGTCCTTCTGTCCCTCTGTCCCTTTGTCCTTCTGTCCCTCTGTCCTTCTGTCCTTTTGTCGTTCTGTCCTTTTGTCCTTCTGTCCTTCTGTCCTTCTGTCCTGTACTTATGTCCTTTTGTCCTTTTGTCCTTTTGTCTTTTTGTCCCTCTGTCCTTCTGTCCTTTTGTCCTTCTGTCCTTTTGTCCTTTTGTCCTTCTGTCCTTCTGTCCTGTACTTATGTCATTTTGTCCTGTCCTTCTGTCCCTCTGTCCTTTTGTCCTTTTGTCCATTTGTCCTTCTGTCCTTCTGTCCTTCTGTCCTTCTGTCCTTTTGTCCTTCTGTCCTTTTGTCTTTCTGTCCTTCTGTCCTTCTGTTCTTCTGTCCTGTCCTTCTGTTCCTCTGTGCTTCTGTCCTTTTGTCATTTTGTCCCTCTGTCCTTTTAAAGAACAGAGGGTCTCTCTGTCCTTTTGTCCTTTTGTCCTTTTGTCCTTCTGTCCTTCTGTTCTTTTGTCCTTCTGTTCTGTCGTTTTGTCCATTTGTCCTTCTGTCCTTCTGTCCTTTTGTCCTTCTGTCCTTCTGTCCTTTTGTCCTTTTGTCCTTCTGTCCTTCTGTCCTTTTGTCCTTCTGTCCTTCTGTCCTTCTGTCCTTTTGTCCTTTTGTCCTTCTGTCCTTCTGTCCTTTTGTCCTTCTGTTCTGTCGTTTTGTCCATTTGTCCTTCTGTCCTTTTGTCCTTTTGCCCTTTTATCCTTGTGTCCTTTTGTCCTTCTGTCCTTCTGTCCTTTTGTCCTTCTGTTCTGTCCTTTTTGTCCATTTGTCCTTCTGTCCTTTTGTCCTTTTGCCCTTTTATCCTTCTGTCCTTTTGTCCTTCTGTCCTTCTGTCCTTCTGTCCTTCTGTCCTTCTGTCCTTTTGTCCCTCTGTCTTTCTTTCCTTCTGTCCTTTTGTACTTTTTGTCTTTTTGTCTTTTTGTCTTTTTGTCTTTTTGTCTTTTTGTCCCTTTGTCCTTTTGTACTTTTGTCCTTTTGTCCTTTTGTCCTTCTGTCCTTTTGTCCTTCTGTCCTTTTGTCCTTTTGTCCTTTTGTCCTGTTCTTCTGTCCTTTTGTCCTGTCCTTCTGTCCCTCTGTCCTTTTGTCCTTCTGTCCCTCTGTCCTTTTGTCTTTTTGTCATTTTGTCATTTTGTCATTTTGTCCTTTTGTCCTTTTGCCCTTTTATCCTTCTGCCTTTTGTCCTTCTGTCCTTCTGTCCTTTTGTCCCTCTGTCCTTTTGTCCCTCTGTCCTTCTGTCCATATGTCCTTCTGTCCTTCTGTCCTTTTGTCCTTTTGTCCTTTTGTCCTTCTGTTCTGTCGTTTTGTCCATTTGTCCTTCTGTCCTTCTGTCCTTCTGTCCTTCTGTCCTTTTGTCCTTTTGTCCTTTTGCCCTTTTATCCTTTTGCCCTTTTATCCTTCTCTCCTTTTGTCCTTCTGTCCTTTTGTCCCTCTGTCCTTTTGTCCCTCTGTCTTTCTGTCCTTCTGTCCTTTTGTCCTTTTGTCTTTTTGTCCTTTTGTCCTTTTGTCCTTTTGTCCTTTTGTCTTTTTGTCCCTCTGTCCTTTTGTCCTTTTGTCCTTCTGCCCTTTTGTCCTTTTGCCCTTCTGTCCTTCTGTCCTGTACTTATGTCCTTTTGTCCTGTCCTTCTGTCCCTCTGTCCTTTTGTCCTTCTGTCCCTCTGTCCTTCTGTCCTTTTGTCATTTTGTCCCTCTGTCCTTTTGAAGAACAGAGGGTCCCTCTGTCCATTTGTCCTTTTGTCCTTCTGTCCTTCTGTCCTATTGTCCCTCTGTCCTTTTGACGAACAGAGGGTCCCTCTGTCCATTTGTCCTTTTGTCCTTCTGTCCTTCTGTCCTTCTGTCCTTTTGTCCCTCTCTTCTTTTGTCCTTCTGTCCTTCTGTTCTTCTGTTGTTTTGTCCATTTGTCCTTCTGTCCTTCTGTCCATTTGTCATTCTGTCCTTCTGTCCTTCTGTCCTTCTGTCCTTCTGTCCTTTTGTCCTTCTGTCCTTCTGTTCTTCTGTCCTGTCCTTCTGTCCCTCTGTCCTTCTGTCCTTTTGTCATTTTGTCCCTTTGTCCTTTTGAAGAACAGAGGGTCTCTCTGTCCTTCTGTCCTTTTGTCCTTCTGTCCTTTTGTCCTTCTGTCCTTCTGTCCTTTTGTGCTTTTGTCCTTCTGTCCTTCTGTCCTTCTGTCCTGTCCTTCTGTCCCTCTGTCCTTTTGTCCTTCTGTCCCTCTGTCCTTCTGTCCTTTTGTCCTTCTGTCCTTTTGTCCTTTTGTCCTTCTGTCCTTCTGTCCTGTACTTATGTCCTTTTGTCCTTTTGTCTTTTTGTCCCTCTGTCCTTCTGTCCTTTTGTCCTTCTGTCCTTTTGTCCTTTTGTCCTTTTGTCCTTCTGTCCTTCTGTCCTTCTGTCCTGTACTTATGTCATTTTGTCCTGTCCTTCTGTCCCTCTGTCCTTTTGTCCTTCTGTCCTTCTGTCCCTCTGTCCTTCTGTCCTTTTGTCATTTTGTCCCTCTGTCCTTTTGAAGAACAGAGGGTCCCTCTGTCCTTTTGTCCTTCTGTCCTTCTGTCCTTTTGTCCCTCTGTCCTTTTGAAGAACAGAGGGTCCCTCTGTCCATTTGTCCTTTTGTCCTTCTGTCCTTCTGTCCTTTTGTCCTTCTCTCCTTTTGTCCTTCTGTCCTTCTGTTCTTCTGTTGTTTTGTCCATTTGTCCTTCTGTCCTTCTGTCCTTCTGTCCATTTGTCATTCTGTCCTTCTGTCCTTTTGTCCTTCTGTCCTTTTGTCCCTCTGTCCTTCTGTCCTTTTGTCCTTTTGTCCTTTTGTCATTTTGTCATTTTGTCCCTCTGTCCTTTTGAAGAACAGAGGGTCCCTCTGTCCTTTTGTCCTTTTGTCCTTCTGTCCTTCTGTCCTTTTGTCCTTTTGTCCTTGTGTCCCTCTGTCCTTCTGTCCTTCTGTCCATATATCCTTCTGTCCTTTTGTCCATATGTCCTTCTGTCCTTCTGTCCTTTTGTCCCTCTGTCCTTTTGTCCTTCTGTCCTTTTGTCCTTCTGTCCTTTTGCCCTTTTATCCTTCTGTCCTTCTGTCCTGTCATTCTGTCTTTCTGTTCTTCTGTCCTTTTGTCCTTCTGTTCCTCTGTCCTTCTGTCCCTCTGTCCTTTTGTCCCTTTGTCCCTCTGTCCTTCTGTCATTCTGTCCTGTCCTTTTGTCATTTTGTCCTTCTGTCCTTCTGTCCTTTTGTCCTTTAGTCCTTCTGTCCTTCTGTCCTTTTGTCCTTCTGTTCTGTCGTTTTGTCCATTTGTCCTTCTGTCCATATGTCCTTCTGTCCTTCTGTCCTTCTGTCCTTCTGTCCTTCTGTCCTTTTGTCCTTCTGTCCCTTTGTCCTTCTGTCCTTTTGCCCTTTTATCCTTCTGTCCTTTTGTCCTTCTGTCCTTTTGTCCCTCTGTCCTTCTGCCCTTCTGTTCTTCTGTCCTTCAGTCCTTCTGTCCTTTTGTCCTTCTGTCCTTCTGTCCTTTTTGTCCTTTTGCCCTTTTATCCTTCTGCCTTTTGTCCTTCTGTCCTTCTGTCCTTCTGTCCCTCTGTCCTTTTGTCCCTCTGTCCTTCTGTCCATATGTCCTTCTGTCCTTCTGTCCTTCTGTCCTTTTGTCCTTTTGTCCTTTTGCCCTTTTATCCTTTTGCCCTTTTATCCTTCTCTCCTTTTGTCCTTCTGTCCTTTTGTCCCTCTGTCCTTTTGTCCCTCTGTCTTTCTGCCCATCTGTCCTTTTGTCCTTTTGTCTTTTTGTCCTTTTGTCCTTTTGTCCTTTTGTCCTTTTGTCTTTTTGTCCCTCTGTCCTTTTGTCCTTTTTTCCTTCTGTCCTTTTTTCCTTTTGTCCTTCTGTCCTTCTGTCCTGTACTTATGTCCTTTTGTCCTGTCCTTCTGTCCCTCTGTCCTTTTGTCCTTCTGTCCCTCTGTCCTTCTGTCCTTTTGTCATTTTGTCCCTCTGTCCTTTTGAAGAACAGAGGGTCCCTCTGTCCATTTGTCCTTTTGTCCTTCTGTCATTCTGTCCTTTTGTCCCTCTGTCCTTTTGAAGAACAGAGGGTCCCTCTGTCCATTTGTCCTTTTGTCCTTCTGTCCTTCTGTCCTTTTGTCCTTCTCTCCTTTTGTCCTTCTGTCCTTCTGTTCTTCTGTTGTTTTGTCCATTTGTCCTTCTGTCCTTCTGTCCATTTGTCATTCTGTCATTCTGTCCTTCTGTCCTTCTGTCCTTCTGTCCTTTTGTCCTTCTGTCCTTCTGTCCTTCTGTTCTTCTGTCCTGTCCTTCTGTCCCTCTGTCCTTCTGTCCTTTTGTCCTTTTGTCATTTTGTCCCTCTGTCCTTTTGAAGATCAGAGGGTCTCTCTGTCCTTCTGTCCTTTTGTCCTTCTGTCCTTTTGTCCTTCTGTCCGTCTGTCCTTTTGTGCTTTTGTCCTTCTGTCCTTCTGTCCTGTCCTTCTGTCCTTTTGTCCTGTCCTTCTGTCCCTCTGTCCTTTTGTCCTTCTGTCCCTCTGTCCTTCTGTCCTTTTGTCCTTCTGTCCTTTTGTCCTTTTGTCCTTCTGTCCTTCTGTCCTGTACTTATGTCCTTTTGTCCTTTTGTCCTTTTGTCTTTTTGTCCCTCTGTCCTTCTGTCCTTTTGTCCTTCTGTCCTTTTGTCCTTTTGTCCTTCTGTCCTTCTGTCCTTCTGTCCTGTACTTATGTCATTTTGTCCTGTCCTTCTGTCCCTCTGTCCTTTTGTCCTTCTGTCCTTCTGTCCCTCTGTCCTTCTGTCCTTTTGTCATTTTGTCCCTCTGTCCTTTTGAAGAACAGAGGGTCCCTCTGTCCATTTGTCCTTTTGTCCTTCTGTCCTTCTGTCCTTTTGTCCCTCTGTCCTTTTGAAGAACAGAGGGTCCCTCTGTCCATTTGTCCTTTTGTCCTTCTGTCCTTCTGTCCTTTTGTCCTTCTCTCCTTTTGTCCTTCTGTCCTTCTGTCCTTCTGTTCTTCTGTTGTTTTGTCCATTTGTCCTTCTGTCCTTCTGTCCTTCTGTCCATTTGTCATTCTGTCCTTCTGTCCATTTGTCCTTCTGTCCTTTTGTCACTCTGTCCTTCTGTCCTTTTGTCCTTTTGTCCTTTTGTCATTTTGTCATTTTGTCCCTCTGTCCTTTTGAAGAACAGAGGGTCCCTCTGTCCTTTTGTCCTTTTGTCCTTCTGTCCTTCTGTCCTTTTGTCCTTTTGTCCTTTTGTCCCTCTGTCCTTCTGTCCTTCTGTCCATATATCCTTCTGTCCTTTTGTCCATATGTCCTTCTGTCCTTCTGTCCTTTTGTCCTTCTGTCCTTTTGTCCCTCTGTCCTTTTGTCCTTCTGTCCTTTTGTCCTTCTGTCCTTTTGCCCTTTTATCCTTCTGTCCTTCTGTCCTGTCATTCTGTCTTTCTGTTCTTCTGTCCTTTTGTCCTTCTGTTCCTCTGTCCTTCTGTCCCTCTGTCCTTTTGTCCCTTTGTCCCTCTGTCCTTCTGTCATTCTGTCCTGTCCTTTTGTCATTTTGTCCTTCTGTCCTTTTGTCCTTTAGTCCTTTAGTCCTTCTGTCCTTTTGTCCTTCTGTTCTGTCGTTTTGTCCATTTGTCCTTCTGTCCATATGTCCTTCTGTCCTTCTGTCCTTCTGTCCTTTTGTCCTTCTGTCCTTTTGTCCTTCTGTCCTTTTGCCCTTTTATCCTTCTGTCCTTTTGTCCTTCTGTCCTTTTGTCCCTCTGTCCTTCTGTCCTTCTGTTCTTCTGTCCTTCTGTCCTTCTGTCCTTCTGTCCTTCTGTCCTTTTGTCCTTCTGTCCTTCTGTCCTTTTTGTCCTTTTGCCCTTTTATCCTTCTGCCTTTTGTCCTTCTGTCCTTCTGTCCTTTTGTCCCTCTGTCCTTTTGTCCCTCTGTCCTTCTGTCCATATGTCCTTCTGTCCTTCTGTCCTTCTGTCCTTTTGTCCTTTTGTCCTTCTGTTCTGTCGTTTTGTCCATTTGTCCTTCTGTCCTTCTGTCCTTTTGTCCTTTTGTCCTTTTGCCCTTTTATCATTTTGCCCTTTTATCCTTCTCTCCTTTTGTCCTTCTGTCCTTTTGTCCCTCTGTCCTTTTGTCCCTCTGTCTTTCTGCCCATCTGTCCTTTTGTCCTTTTGTCTTTTTGTCCTTTTGTCCTTTTGTCCTTTTGTCCTTTTGTCTTTTTGTCCCTCTGTCCTTTTGTCCTTTTGTCCTTCTGTCCTTTTGTCCTTTTGTCCTTCTGTCCTTCTGTCCTTCTGTCCTGTACTTCTGTCCTTTTGTCCTGTCCTTCTGTCCCTCTGTCCTTTTGTCCTTCTGTCCCTCTGTCCTTCTGTCCTTTTGTCATTTTGTCCCTCTGTCCTTTTGAAGAACAGAGGGTCCCTCTGTCCATTTGTCCTTTTGTCCTTCTGTCCTTCTGTCCTTTTGTCCCTCTGTCCTTTTGAAGAACAGAGGGTCCCTCTGTCCATTTGTCCTTTTGTCCTTCTGTCCTTCTGTCCTTTTGTCTTTCTCTCCTTTTGTCCTTCTGTCCTTCTGTTCTTCTGTTGTTTTGTCCATTTGTCCTTCTGTCCTTCTGTCCATTTGCCATTCTGTCCTTCTGTCCTTTTGTCCTTCTGTCCTTCTGTTCTTTTGTCCTTCTGTCCTTCTGTCCTTCTGTTCTTCTGTCCTGTCCTTCTGTCCCTCTGTCCTTCTGTCCTTTTGTCCTTTTGTCATTTTGTCCCTCTGTCCTTTTGAAGAACAGAGGGTCTCTCTGTCCTTCTGTCCTTTTGTCCTTCTGTCCTTTTGTCCTTCTGTCCTTCTGTCCTTCTGTCCTGTCCTTCTGTCCTTTTGTCCTGTCCTTCTGTCCCTCTGTCCTTTTGTCCTTCTGTCCCTCTGTCCTTCTGTCCTTTTGTCCTTCTGTCCTTTTGTCCTTTTGTCCTTCTGTCCTTCTGTCCTTCTGTCCTGTACTTATGTCCTTTTGTCCTTTTGTCCTTTTGTCTTTTTGTCCCTCTGTCCTTCTGTCCTTTTGTCCTTCTGTCCTTTTGTCCTTTTGTCCTTCTGTCCTTCTGTCCTGTACTTATGTCATTTTGTCCTGTCCTTCTGTCCCTCTGTCCTTTTGTCCTTTTGTCCATTTGTCCTTCTGTCCTTCTGTCCTTTTGTCCTTCTGTCCTTTTGTCTTTCTGTCCTTCTGTCCTTCTGTTCTTCTGTCCTGTCCTTCTGTTCCTCTGTGCTTCTGTCCTTTTGTCATTTTGTCCCTCTGTCCTTTTAAAGAACAGAGGGTCTCTCTGTCCTTTTGTCCTTTTGTCCTTTTGTCCTTCTGTCCTTCTGTTCTTTTGTCCTTCTGTTCTGTCGTTTTGTCCATTTGTCCTTCTGTCCTTCTGTCCTTTTGTCCTTCTGTCCTTCTGTCCTTTTGTCCTTTTGTCCTTCTGTCCTTCTGTCCTTTTGTCCTTCTGTCCTTCTGTCCTTCTGTCCTTTTGTCCTTTTGTCCTTCTGTCCTTCTGTCCTTTTGTCCTTCTGTTCTGTCGTTTTGTCCATTTGTCCTTCTGTCCTTTTGTCCTTTTGCCCTTTTATCCTTGTGTCCTTTTGTCCTTCTGTCCTTCTGTCCTTTTGTCCTTCTGTTCTGTCCTTTTTGTCCATTTGTCCTTCTGTCCTTTTGTCCTTTTGCCCTTTTATCCTTCTGTCCTTTTGTCCTTCTGTCCTTCTGTCCTTCTGTCCTTCTGTCCTTCTGTCCTTTTGTCCCTCTGTCTTTCTGTCCTTCTGTCCTTTTGTACTTTTTGTCTTTTTGTCTTTTTGTCTTTTTGTCCCTTTGTCCTTTTGTACTTTTGTCCTTTTGTCCTTTTGTCCTTCTGTCCTTTTGTCCTTCTGTCCTTTTGTCCTTTTGTCCTTTTGTCCTGTTCTTCTGTCCTTTTGTCCTGTCCTTCTGTCCCTCTGTCCTTTTGTCCTTCTGTCCCTCTGTCCTTTTGTCTTTTTGTCATTTTGTCATTTTGTCATTTTGTCCTTTTGTCCTTTTGCCCTTTTATCCTTCTGCCTTTTGTCCTTCTGTCCTTCTGTCCTTTTGTCCCTCTGTCCTTTTGTCCCTCTGTCCTTCTGTCCATATGTCCTTCTGTCCTTCTGTCCTTTTGTCCTTTTGTCCTTTTGTCCTTCTGTTCTGTCGTTTTGTCCATTTGTCCTTCTGTTCTTCTGTCCTTCTGTCCTTTTGTCCTTTTGTCCTTTTGCCCTTTTATCCTTTTGCCCTTTTATCCTTCTCTCCTTTTGTCCTTCTGTCCTTTTGTCCCTCTGTCCTTTTGTCCCTCTGTCTTTCTGTCCTTCTGTCCTTTTGTCCTTTTGTCTTTTTGTCCTTTTGTCCTTTTGTCCTTTTGTCTTTTTGTCCCTCTGTCCTTTTGTCCTTTTGTCCTTCTGCCCTTTTGTCCTTTTGCCCTTCTGTCCTTCTGTCCTGTACTTATGTCCTTTTGTCCTGTCCTTCTGTCCCTCTGTCCTTTTGTCCTTCTGTCCCTCTGTCCTTCTGTCCTTTTGTCATTTTGTCCCTCTGTCCTTTTGAAGAACAGAGGGTCCCTCTGTCCATTTGTCCTTTTGTCCTTCTGTCCTTCTGTCCTATTGTCCCTCTGTCCTTTTGAAGAACAGAGGGTCCCTCTGTCCATTTGTCCTTTTGTCCTTCTGTCCTTCTGTCCTTCTGTCCTTTTGTCCCTCTCTCCTTTTGTCCTTCTGTCCTTCTGTTCTTCTGTTGTTTTGTCCATTTGTCCTTCTGTCCTTCTGTCCATTTGTCATTCTGTCCTTCTGTCCTTCTGTCCTTCTGTCCTTCTGTCCTTCTGTCCTTTTGTCCTTCTGTCCTTCTGTTCTTCTGTTCTTCTGTCCTGTCCTTCTGTCCCTCTGTCCTTCTGTCCTTTTGTCATTTTGTCCCTTTGTCCTTTTGAAGAACAGAGGGTCTCTCTGTCCTTCTGTCCTTTTGTCCTTCTGTCCTTTTGTCCTTCTGTCCTTCTGTCCTTTTGTGCTTTTGTCCTTCTGTCCTTCTGTCCTTCTGTCCTGTCCTTCTGTCCCTCTGTCCTTTTGTCCTTCTGTCCCTCTGTCCTTCTGTCCTTTTGTCCTTCTGTCCTTTTGTCCTTCTGTCCTTTTGTCCTTTTGTCCTTCTGTCCTTCTGTCCTGTACTTATGTCCTTTTGTCCTTTTGTCTTTTTGTCCCTCTGTCCTTCTGTCCTTTTGTCCTTCTGTCCTTTTGTCCTTTTGTCCTTTTGTCCTTCTGTCCTTCTGTCCTGTACTTATGTCATTTTGTCCTGTTCTTCTGTCCCTCTGTCCTTTTGTCCTTCTGTCCTTCTGTCCCTCTGTCCTTCTGTCCTTTTGTCATTTTGTCCCTCTGTCCTTTTGAAGAACAGAGGGTCCCTCTGTCCTTTTGTCCTTCTGTCCTTCTGTCCTTTTGTCCCTCTGTCCTTTTGAAGAACAGAGGGTCCCTCTGTCCATTTGTCCTTTTGTCCTTCTGTCCTTCTGTCCTTTTGTCCTTCTCTCCTTTTGTCCTTCTGTCCTTCTGTTCTTCTGTTGTTTTGTCCATTTGTCCTTCTGTCCTTCTGTCCTTCTGTCCATTTGTCATTCTGTCCTTCTGTCCTTTTGTCCTTCTGTCCTTTTGTCCCTCTGTCCTTCTGTCCTTTTGTCCTTTTGTCCTTTTGTCATTTTGTCATTTTGTCCCTCTGTCCTTTTGAAGAACAGAGGGTCCCTCTGTCCTTTTGTCCTTTTGTCCTTCTGTCCTTCTGTCCTTTTGTCCTTTTGTCCTTGTGTCCCTCTGTCCTTCTGTCCTTCTGTCCATATATCCTTCTGTCCTTTTGTCCATATGTCCTTCTGTCCTTCTGTCCTTTTGTCCTTCTGTCCTTTTGTCCCTCTGTCCTTTTGTCCTTTTGTCCTTTTGTCCTTCTGTCCTTTTGCCCTTTTATCCTTCTGTCCTTCTGTCCTGTCATTCTGTCTTTCTGTTCTTCTGTCCTTTTGTCCTTCTGTTCCTCTGTCCTTCTGTCCCTCTGTCCTTTTGTCCCTTTGTCCCTCTGTCATTCTGTCCTGTCCTTTTGTCATTTTGTCCTTCTGTCCTTCTGTCCTTTTGTCCTTTAGTCCTTCTGTCCTTCTGTCCTTTTGTCCTTCTGTTCTGTCGTTTTGTCCATTTGTCCTTCTGTCCATATGTCCTTCTGTCCTTCTGTCCTTCTGTCCTTTTGTCCTTCTGTCCCTTTGTCCTTCTGTCCTTTTGCCCTTTTATCCTTCTGTCCTTTTGTCCTTCTGTCCTTTTGTCCCTCTGTCCTTCTGCCCTTCTGTTCTTCTGTCCTTCAGTCCTTCTGTCCTTTTGTCCTTCTGTCCTTCTGTCCTTTTTGTCCTTTTGCCCTTTTATCCTTCTGCCTTTTGTCCTTCTGTCCTTCTGTCCTTCTGTCCCTCTGTCCTTTTGTCCCTCTGTCCTTCTGTCCATATGTCCTTCTGTCCTTCTGTCCTTCTGTCCTTTTGTCCTTTTGTCCTTTTGCCCTTTTATCCTTTTGCCCTTTTATCCTTCTCTCCTTTTGTCCTTCTGTCCTTTTGTCCCTCTGTCCTTTTGTCCCTCTGTCTTTCTGCCCATCTGTCCTTTTGTCCTTTTGTCTTTTTGTCCTTTTGTCCTTTTGTCCTTTTGTCTTTTTGTCCCTCTGTCCTTTTGTCCTTTTTTCCTTCTGTCCTTTTTTCCTTTTGTCCTTCTGTCCTTCTGTCCTGTACTTATGTCCTTTTGTCCTGTCCTTCTGTCCCTCTGTCCTTTTGTCCTTCTGTCCCTCTGTCCTTCTGTCCTTTTGTCATTTTGTCCCTCTGTCCTTTTGAAGAACAGAGGGTCCCTCTGTCCATTTGTCCTTTTGTCCTTCTGTCCTTTTGTCCTTCTCTCCTTTTGTCCTTCTGTCCTTCTGTTCTTCTGTTGTTTTGTCCATTTGTCCTTCTGTCCTTCTGTCCATTTGTCATTCTGTCATTCTGTCCTTCTGTCCTTCTGTCCTTCTGTCCTTTTGTCCTTCTGTCCTTCTGTTCTTCTGTCCTGTCCTTCTGTCCCTCTGTCCTTCTGTCCTTTTGTCCTTTTGTCATTTTGTCCCTCTGTCCTTTTGAAGATCAGAGGGTCTCTCTGTCCTTCTGTCCTTTTGTCCTTCTGTCCTTTTGTCCTTCTGTCCGTCTGTCCTTTTGTGCTTTTGTCCTTCTGTCCTTCTGTCCTGTCCTTCTGTCCTTTTGTCCTGTCCTTCTGTCCCTCTGTCCTTTTGTCCTTCTGTCCCTCTGTCCTTCTGTCCTTTTGTCCTTCTGTCCTTTTGTCCTTTTGTCCTTCTGTCCTTCTGTCCTGTACTTATGTCCTTTTGTCCTTTTGTCCTTTTGTCTTTTTGTCCCTCTGTCCTTCTGTCCTTTTGTCCTTCTGTCCTTTTGTCCTTTTGTCCTTCTGTCCTTCTGTCCTTCTGTCCTGTACTTATGTCATTTTGTCCTGTCCTTCTGTCCCTCTGTCCTTTTGTCCTTCTGTCCTTCTGTCCCTCTGTCCTTCTGTCCTTTTGTCATTTTGTCCCTCTGTCCTTTTGAAGAACAGAGGGTCCCTCTGTCCATTTGTCCTTTTGTCCTTCTGTCCTTCTGTCCTTTTGTCCCTCTGTCCTTTTGAAGAACAGAGGGTCCCTCTGTCCATTTGTCCTTTTGTCCTTCTGTCCTTCTGTCCTTTTGTCCTTCTCTCCTTTTGTCCTTCTGTCCTTCTGTTCTTCTGTTGTTTTGTCCATTTGTCCTTCTGTCCTTCTGTCCTTCTGTCCATTTGTCATTCTGTCCTTCTGTCCATTTGTCCTTCTGTCCTTTTGTCACTCTGTCCTTCTGTCCTTTTGTCCTTTTGTCATTTTGTCATTTTGTCCCTCTGTCCTTTTGAAGAACAGAGGGTCCCTCTGTCCTTTTGTCCTTTTGTCCTTCTGTCCTTCTGTCCTTTTGTCCTTTTGTCCTTTTGTCCCTCTGTCCTTCTGTCCTTCTGTCCATATATCCTTCTGTCCTTTTGTCCATATGTCCTTCTGTCCTTCTGTCCTTTTGTCCTTCTGTCCTTTTGTCCTTCTGTCCTTTTGTCCCTCTGTCCTTTTGTCCTTCTGTCCTTTTGTCCTTCTGTCCTTTTGCCCTTTTATCCTTCTGTCCTTCTGTCCTGTCATTCTGTCTTTCTGTTCTTCTGTCCTTTTGTCCTTCTGTTCCTCTGTCCTTCTGTCCCTCTGTCCTTTTGTCCCTTTGTCCCTCTGTCCTTCTGTCCTTCTGTCATTCTGTCCTGTCCTTTTGTCATTTTGTCCTTCTGTCCTTTTGTCCTTTAGTCCTTCTGTCCTTTTGTCCTTCTGTTCTGTCGTTTTGTCCATTTGTCCTTCTGTCCATATGTCCTTCTGTCCTTCTGTCCTTCTGTCCTTTTGTCCTTCTGTCCTTTTGTCCTTCTGTCCTTTTGCCCTTTTATCCTTCTGTCCTTTTGTCCTTCTGTCCTTTTGTCCCTCTGTCCTTCTGTCCTTCTGTTCTTCTGTCCTTCTGTCCTTCTGTCCTTCTGTCCTTCTGTCCTTTTGTCCTTCTGTCCTTCTGTCCTTTTTGTCCTTTTGCCCTTTTATCCTTCTGCCTTTTGTCCTTCTGTCCTTCTGTCCTTTTGTCCCTCTGTCCTTTTGTCCCTCTGTCCTTCTGTCCATATGTCCTTCTGTCCTTCTGTCCTTCTGTCCTTTTGTCCTTTTGTCCTTCTGTTCTGTCGTTTTGTCCATTTGTCCTTCTGTCCTTTTGTCCTTTTGTCCTTTTGCCCTTTTATCATTTTGCCCTTTTATCCTTCTCTCCTTTTGTCCTTCTGTCCTTTTGTCCCTCTGTCCTTTTGTCCCTCTGTCTTTCTGCCCATCTGTCCTTTTGTCCTTTTGTCTTTTTGTCCTTTTGTCCTTTTGTCCTTTTGTCTTTTTGTCCCTCTGTCATTTTGTCCTTTTGTCCTTCTGTCCTTTTGTCCTTTTGTCCTTCTGTCCTTCTGTCCTGTACTTCTGTCCTTTTGTCCTGTCCTTCTGTCCCTCTGTCCTTTTGTCCTTCTGTCCCTCTGTCCTTCTGTCCTTTTGTCATTTTGTCCCTCTGTCCTTTTGAAGAACAGAGGGTCCCTCTGTCCATTTGTCCTTTTGTCCTTCTGTCCTTCTGTCCTTTTGTCCCTCTGTCCTTTTGAAGAACAGAGGGTCCCTCTGTCCATTTGTCCTTTTGTCCTTCTGTCCTTCTGTCCTTTTGTCTTTCTCTCCTTTTGTCCTTCTGTCCTTCTGTTCTTCTGTTGTTTTGTCCATTTGTCCTTCTGTCCTTCTGTCCATTTGCCATTCTGTCCTTCTGTCCTTTTGTCCTTCTGTCCTTCTGTTCTTTTGTCCTTCTGTCCTTCTGTCCTTCTGTCCTTCTGTTCTTCTGTCCTGTCCTTCTGTCCCTCTGTCCTTCTGTCCTTTTGTCCTTTTGTCATTTTGTCCCTCTGTCCTTTTGAAGAACAGAGGGTCTCTCTGTCCTTCTGTCCTTTTGTCCTTCTGTCCTTTTGTCCTTCTGTCCTTCTGTCCTTTTGTGCTTTTGTCCTTCTGTCCTTCTGTCCTTCTGTCCTTCTGTCATGTCCTTCTGTCCTTTTGTCCTGTCCTTCTGTCCCTCTGTCCTTTTGTCCTTCTGTCCCTCTGTCCTTCTGTCCTTTTGTCCTTCTGTCCTTTTGTCCTTTTGTCCTTCTGTCCTTCTGTCCTGTACATATGTCCTTTTGTCCTTTTGTCCATTTGTCTTTTTGTCCCTCTGTCCTTCTGTCCTTTTGTCCTTTTGTCTTTTTGTCCCTCTGTCCTTTTGTCCTTTTGTCCTTCTGTCCTTTTGTCCTTTTGTCCTTCTGTCCTTCTGTCCTGTACTTCTGTCCTTTTGTCCTGTCCTTCTGTCCCTCTGTCCTTTTGTCCTTCTGTCCCTCTGTCCTTCTGTCCTTTTGTCATTTTGTCCCTCTGTCCTTTTGAAGAACAGAGGGTCCCTCTGTCCATTTGTCCTTTTGTCCTTCTGTCCTTCTGTCCTTTTGTCCCTCTGTCCTTTTGAAGAACAGAGGGTCCCTCTGTCCATTTGTCCTTTTGTCCTTCTGTCCTTCTGTCCTTTTGTCTTTCTCTCCTTTTGTCCTTCTGTCCTTCTGTTCTTCTGTTGTTTTGTCCATTTGTCCTTCTGTCCTTCTGTCCATTTGCCATTCTGTCCTTCTGTCCTTTTGTCCTTCTGTCCTTCTGTTCTTTTGTCCTTCTGTCCTTCTGTCCTTCTGTTCTTCTTTCCTGTCCTTCTGTCCCTCTGTCCTTCTGTCCTTTTGTCATTTTGTCCCTCTGTCCTTTTGAAGAACAGAGGGTCTCTCTGTCCTTCTGTCCTTTTGTCCTTCTGTCCTTTTGTCCTTCTGTCCTTCTGTCCTTTTGTGCTTTTGTCCTTCTGTCCTTCTGTCCTTCTGTCCTTCTGTCATGTCCTTCTGTCCTTTTGTCCTGTCCTTCTGTCCCTCTGTCCTTTTGTCCTTCTGTCCCTCTGTCCTTCTGTCCTTTTGTCCTTCTGTCCTTTTGTCCTTTTGTCCTTCTGTCCTTCTGTCCTGTACATATGTCCTTTTGTCCTTTTGTCCTTTTGTCTTTTTGTCCCTCTGTCCTTCTGTCCTTTTGTCCTTCTGTCCTTTTGTCCTTCTGTCCTTCTGTCCTTCTGTCCTGTACTTATGTCCCTTTGTCCTGTCCTTCTGTCCCTCTGTCCTTTTGTCCTTCTGTCCTTCTGTCCCTCTGTCCTTCTGTCCTTTTGTCATTTTGTCCCTCTGTCCTTTTGAAGAACAGAGGGTCCCTCTGTCCATTTGTCCTTTTGTCCTTCTGTCCTTCTGTCCTTCTGTCCTTTTGTCCCTCTGTCCTTTTGAAGAACAGAGGGTCCCTCTGTCCATTTGTCCTTTTGTCCTTCTGTCCTTCTGTTCTTCTGTTGTTTTGTCCATTTGTCCTTCTGTCCTTCTGTCCATTTGTCATTCTGTCCTTCTGTCCATTTTGTCATTTTGTCCCTCTGTCCTTTTGAAGAACAGAGGGTCCCTCTGTCCTTTTGTCCTTTTGTCCTTCTGTCCTTCTGTCCTTTTGTCCTTTTGTCCTTTTGTCCCTCTGTCCTTCTGTCCTTCTGTCCATATATCCTTCTGTCCTTTTGTCCATATGTCCTTTTGTCCTGTCCTTCTGTCCCTCTGTCCTTTTGTCCTTCTGTTCCTCTGTCCTTCTGTCCTTTTGTCCTTCTGTCCTTTTGTCCTTTTGTCCTTCTGTCCTGTACTTATGTCCTTTTGTCCTTTTGTCCTTTTGTCTTTTTGTCCCTCTGTCCTTCTGTCCTTTTGTCCTTCTGTCCTTTTGTCCTTTTGTCTTTCTGTCCTTCTGTCCTGTACTTATGTCCTTTTGTCCTGTCCTTCTGTCCCTCTGTCCCTCTGTCCTTCTGTCCTTCTGTCCCTCTGTCCTTCTGTCCTTTTGTCATTTTGTCCCTCTGTCCTTTTGAAGAACAGAGTGTCCCTCTGTCCATTTGTCCTTTTGTCCTTCTGTCCTTCTGTCCATTTGTCCCTCTGTCCTTTTGAAGAACAGAGGGTCCCTCTGTCCATTTGTCCATTTGTCCTTCTGTCCTTCTGTCCATTTGTCATTCTGTCCTTCTGTCCATTTTGTCATTTTGTCATTTTGTCCCTCTGTCCTTTTGAAGAACAGAGGGTCCCTCTGTCCTTTTGTCCTTTTGTCCTTCTGTCCTTCTGTCCTTTTGTCCTTTTGTCCTTTTGTCCCTCTGTCCTTCTGTCCTTCTGTCCATATATCCTTCTGTCCTTTTGTCCATATGTCCTTCTGTCCTTCTGTCCTTTTGTCCTTCTGTCCTTTTGTCCCTCTGTCCTTTTGTCCTTCTGTCCTTTTGTCCTTCTGTCCTTTTGCCCTTTTATCCTTCTGTCCTTCTGTCCTGTCATTCTGTCTTTCTGTTCTTCTGTCCTTCTGTTCCTCTGTCCTTCTGTCCCTCTGTCCTTTTGTCCCTTTGTCCCTCTGTCCTTCTGTCATTCTGTCCTGTCCTTTTGTCATTTTGTCCTTCTGTCCTGTTGTCCTTCTGTCCTTCTGTCCTTTTGTCCTTTAGTCCTTCTGTCCTTCTGTCCTTTTGTCCTTCTGTTCTGTCGTTTTGTCCATTTGTCCTTCTGTCCATATGTCCTTCTGTCCTTCTGTCATTCTGTCCTTTTGTCCTTCTGTCCTTTTGCCCTTTTATCCTTCTGTCCTTTTGTCCTTCTGTCCTTTTGTCCCTCTGTCCTTCTGTCCTTCTGTTCTTCTGTCCTTCTGTCCTTCTGTCCTTTTGTCCTTCTGTCCTTCTGTCCTTTTTGTCCTTTTGACCCTTTTATCCTTCTGCCTTTTGTCCTTCTGTCCTTCTGTCCTTTTGTCCCTCTGTCCTTTTTTCCCTCTGTCCTTCTGTCCATATGTCCTTCTGTCCTTCTGTCCTTCTGTCCTTTTGTACTTTTGTCCTTCTGTTCTGTCTTTTTGTCCATTTGTCCTTCTGTCCTTCTGTCCTTTTGTCCTTTTGTCCTTTTGCCCTTTTATCCTTTTGCCCTTTTATCCTTCTCTCCTTTTGTCCTTCTGTCCTTTTGTCCCTCTGTCCTTTTGTCCCTCTTTCTTTCTGCCCATCTGTCCTTTTGTCCTTTTGTCTTTTTGTCCTTTTGTCCTTTTGTCCTTTTGTCTTTTTGTCCCTCTGTCCTTTTGTCCTTTTGTCCTTCTGTCCTTTTGTCCATTTGTCCTTCTGTCCTTCTGTCCTGTACTTATGTCCTTTTGTCCTGTCCTTCTGTCCCTCTGTCCTTTTGTCCTTCTGTCCCTCTGTCCTTCTGTCCTTTTGTCATTTTGTCCCTCTGTCCTTTTGAAGAACAGAGGGTCCCTCTGTCCATTTGTCCTTTTGTCCTTCTGTCCTTCTGTCCTTTTGTCCCTCTGTCCTTTTGAAGAACAGAGGGTCCCTCTGTCCATTTGTCCTTTTGTCCTTCTGTCCTTCTGTCCTTCTGTCCTTTTGTCCTTCTCTCCTTTTGTCCTTCTGTCCTTCTGTTCTTCTGTTGTTTTGTCCATTTGTCCTTCTGTCCTTCTGTCCTTCTGTCCATTTGTCATTCTGTCCTTCTGTCCTTCTGTCCTTTTGTCCTTCTGTCCTTCTGTCCTTCTGTCCTTCTGTTCTTCTGTCCTGTCCTTCTGTCCCTCTGTCCTTCTGTCCTTTTGTCCTTTTGTCATTTTGTCCCTCTGTCCTTCTGTCCTTTTGTCCCTCTGTCCTTTTTTCCCTCTGTCCTTCTGTCCATATGTCCTTCTGTCCTTCTGTCCTTCTGTCCTTTTGTACTTTTGTCCTTCTGTTCTGTCTTTTTGTCCATTTGTCCTTCTGTCCTTCTGTCCTTTTGTCCTTTTGTCCTTTTGCCCTTTTATCCTTTTGCCCTTTTATCCTTCTCTCCTTTTGTCCTTCTGTCCTTTTGTCCCTCTGTCCTTTTGTCCCTCTTTCTTTCTGCCCATCTGTCCTTTTGTCCTTTTGTCTTTTTGTCCTTTTGTCCTTTTGTCCTTTTGTCCTTTTGTCTTTTTGTCCCTCTGTCCTTTTGTCCTTTTGTCCTTCTGTCCTTTTGTCCATTTGTCCTTCTGTCCTTCTGTCCTGTACTTATGTCCTTTTGTCCTGTCCTTCTGTCCCTCTGTCCTTTTGTCCTTCTGTCCCTCTGTCCTTCTGTCCTTTTGTCATTTTGTCCCTCTGTCCTTTTGAAGAACAGAGGGTCCCTCTGTCCATTTGTCCTTTTGTCCTTCTGTCCTTCTGTCCTTTTGTCCCTCTGTCCTTTTGAAGAACAGAGGGTCCCTCTGTCCATTTGTCCTTTTGTCCTTCTGTCCTTCTGTCCTTCTGTCCTTTTGTCCTTCTCTCCTTTTGTCCTTCTGTCCTTCTGTTCTTCTGTTGTTTTGTCCATTTGTCCTTCTGTCCTTCTGTCCTTCTGTCCATTTGTCATTCTGTCCTTCTGTCCTTCTGTCCTTTTGTCCTTCTGTCCTTCTGTCCTTCTGTCCTTCTGTTCTTCTGTCCTGTCCTTCTGTCCCTCTGTCCTTCTGTCCTTTTGTCCTTTTGTCATTTTGTCCCTCTGTCCTTTTGAAGAACAGAGGGTCTCTCTGTCCTTCTGTCCTTTTGTCCTTCTGTCCTTTTGTCCTTCTGTCCTTCTGTACTTTTGTGCTTTTGTGCTTTTGTCCTTCTGTCCTTCTGTCCTTCTGTCCTGTCCTTCTGTCCTTTTGTCCTGTCCTTCTGTCCCTCTGTCCTTTTGTCCTTCTGTCCCTCTGTCCTTCTGTCCTTCTGTCCTTTTGTCCTTTTGTCCTTCTGTCCTTCTGTCCTGTACTTATGTCCTTTTGTCCTTTTGTCCTTTTGTCTTTTTGTCCCTCTGTCCTTCTGTCCTTTTGTCCTTCTGTCCTTTTGTCCTTTTGTCCTTCTGTCCTTCTGTCCTTCTGTCCTGTACTTATGTCATTTTGTCCTGTCCTTCTGTCCCTCTGTCCTTTTGTCCTTCTGTCCTTCTGTCCCTCTGTCCTTCTGTCCTTTTGTCATTTTGTCCCTCTGTCCTTTTGAAGAACAGAGGGTCCCTCTGTCCATTTGTCCTTTTGTCCTTCTGTCCTTCTGTCCTTTTGTCCCTCTGTCCTTTTGAAGAACAGAGGGTCCCTCTGTCCATTTGTCCTTTTGTCCTTCTGTCCTTCTGTCCTTTTGTCCTTCTCTCCTTTTGTCCTTCTGTCCTTCTGTTCTTCTGTTGTTTTGTCCATTTGTCCTTCTGTCCTTCTGTCCTTCTGTCCTTCTGTCCTTCTGTCCATTTGTCATTCTGTCCTTCTGTCCATTTGTCCTTCTGTCCTTTTGTCCCTCTGTCCTTTTGTCCTTTTGTCCTTCTGTCCTTCTGTCCTTCTGTCCTGTACTTATGTCATTTTGTCCTGTCCTTCTGTCCCTCTGTCCTTTTGTCCTTCTGTCCTTCTGTCCCTCTGTCCTTCTGTCCTTTTGTCATTTTGTCCCTCTGTCCTTTTGAAGAACAGAGGGTCCCTCTGTCCATTTGTCCTTTTGTCCTTCTGTCCTTCTGTCCTTTTGTCCCTCTGTCCTTTTGAAGAACAGAGGGTCCCTCTGTCCATTTGTCCTTTTGTCCTTCTGTCCTTCTGTCCTTTTGTCCTTCTCTCCTTTTGTCCTTCTGTCCTTCTGTTCTTCTGTTGTTTTGTCCATTTGTCCTTCTGTCCTTCTGTCCTTCTGTCCATTTGTCATTCTGTCCTTCTGTCCATTTGTCCTTCTGTCCTTTTGTCACTCTGTCCTTCTGTCCTTTTGTCCTTTTGTCCTTTTGTCATTTTGTCATTTTGTCCCTCTGTCCTTTTGAAGAACAGAGGGTCCCTCTGTCCTTTTGTCCTTTTGTCCTTTTGTCCCTCTGTCCTTCTGTCCTTCTGTCCATATATCCTTCTGTCCTTTTGTCCATATGTCCTTCTGTCTTTCTGTCCTTTTGTCCTTCTGTCCTTTTGTCCCTCTGTCCTTTTGTCCTTCTGTCCTTTTGTCCTTCTGTCCTTTTGCCCTTTTATCCTTCTGTCCTTCTGTCCTGTCATTCTGTCTTTCTGTTCTTCTGTCCTTCTGTCCCTCTGTCCTTTTGTCCCTTTGTCCCTCTGTCCTTCTGTCATTCTGTCCTGTCCTTTTGTCATTTTGTCCTTCTGTCCTTTTGTCCTTTAGTCCTTTAGTCCTTCTGTCCTTTTGTCCTTCTGTTCTGTCGTTTTGTCCATTTGTCCTTCTGTCCATATGTCCTTCTGTCCTTCTGTCCTTCTGTCCTTTGGTCCTTCTGTCCTTTTGTCCTTCTGTCCTTTTGCCCTTTTATCCTTCTGTCCTTTTGTCCTTCTGTCCTTTTGTCCCTCTGTCCTTCTGTCCTTCTGTTCTTCTGTCCTTCTGTCCTTCTGTCCTTCTGTCCTTCTGTCCTTTTGTCTTTCTGTCCTTCTGTCCTTTTTGTCCTTTTGGCCTTTTATCCTTCTGCCTTTTGTCCTTCTGTCCTTCTGTCCTTTTGTCCCTCTGTCCTTTTGTCCCTCTGTCCTTCTGTCCATATGTCCTTCTGTCCTTCTGTCCTTCTGTCCTTTTGTCCTTTTGTCCTTCTGTTCTGTCGTTTTGTCCATTTGTCCTTCTGTCCTTCTGTCCTTTTGTCCTTTTGTCCTTTTGCCCTTTTATCATTTTGCCCTTTTATCCTTCTCTCCTTTTGTCCTTCTGTCCTTTTGTCCCTCTGTCCTTTTGTCCCTCTGTCTTTCTGCCCATCTGTCCTTTTGTCCTTTTGTCCTTTTGTCTTTTTGTCCTTTTGTCCCTTTGTCCTTTTGTCCTTTTGTCTTTTTGTCCCTCTGTCCTTTTGTCCTTTTGTCCTTCTGTCCTTTTGTCCCTCTGTCCTTCTGTCCTTCTGTCCTTCTGTCCTTCTGTCCTTTTGTCTTTCTGTCCTTCTGTCCTTTTTGTCCTTTTGGCCTTTTATCCTTCTGCCTTTTGTCCTTCTGTCCTTCTGTCCTTTTGTCCCTCTGTCCTTTTGTCCCTCTGTCCTTCTGTCCATATGTCCTTCTGTCCTTCTGTCCTTCTGTCCTTTTGTCCTTTTGTCCTTCTGTTCTGTCGTTTTGTCCATTTGTCCTTCTGTCCTTCTGTCCTTTTGTCCTTTTGTCCTTTTGCCCTTTTATCATTTTGCCCTTTTATCCTTCTCTCCTTTTGTCCTTCTGTCCTTTTGTCCCTCTGTCCTTTTGTCCCTCTGTCTTTCTGCCCATCTGTCCTTTTGTCCTTTTGTCCTTTTGTCCTTTTGTCCCTCTGTCCTTCTGTCCTTCTGTCCATATATCCTTCTGTCCTTTTGTCCATATGTCCTTCTGTCCTTCTGTCCTTTTGTCCTTCTGTCCTTTTGTCCCTCTGTCCTTTTGTCCTTCTGTCCTTTTGTCCTTCTGTCCTTTTGCCCTTTTATCCTTCTGTCCTTCTGTCCTGTCATTCTGTCTTTCTGTTCTTCTGTCCTTCTGTTCCTCTGTCCTTCTGTCCCTCTGTCCTTTTGTCCCTTTGTCCCTCTGTCCTTCTGTCATTCTGTCCTGTCCTTTTGTCATTTTGTCCTTCTGTCCTTTTGTCCTTCTGTCCTTTTGTCCTTTAGTCCTTCTGTCCTTCTGTCCTTTTGTCCTTCTGTTCTGTCGTTTTGTCCATTTGTCCTTCTGTCCATATGTCCTTCTGTCCTTCTGTCCTTTTGTCCTTCTGTCCTTTTGCCCTTTTATCCTTCTGTCCTTTTGTCCTTCTGTCCTTTTGTCCCTCTGTCCTTCTGTCCTTCTGTTCTTCTGTCCTTCTGTCCTTCTGTCCTTTTGTCCTTCTGTCCTTCTGTCCTTCTGTCCTTTTTGTCCTTTTGCCCTTTTATCCTTCTGCCTTTTGTCCTTCTGTCCTTCTGTCCTTTTGTCCCTCTGTCCTTTTGTCCCTCTGTCCTTCTGTCCATATGTCCTTCTGTCCTTCTGTCCTTCTGTCCTTTTGTCCTTTTGTCCTTCTGTTCTGTCGTTTTGTCCATTTGTCCTTCTGTCCTTCTGTCCTTTTGTCCTTTTGTCCTTTTGCCCTTTTATCCTTTTGCCCTTTTATCCTTCTCTCCTTTTGTCCTTCTGTCCTTTTGTCCCTCTGTCCTTTTGTCCCTCTGTCTTTCTGCCCATCTGTCCTTTTGTCCTTTTGTCTTTTTGTCCTTTTGTCCTTTTGTCCTTTTGTCTTTTTGTCCCTCTGTCCTTTTGTCCTTTTGTCCTTCTGTCCTTTTGTCCATTTGTCCTTCTGTCCTTCTGTCCTGTACTTATGTCCTTTTGTCCTGTCCTTCTGTCCCTCTGTCCTTTTGTCCTTCTGTCCCTCTGTCCTTCTGTCCTTTTGTCATTTTGTCCCTCTGTCCTTTTGAAGAACAGAGGGTCCCTCTGTCCATTTGTCCTTTTGTCCTTCTGTCCTTCTGTCCTTTTGTCCCTCTGTCCTTTTGAAGAACAGAGGGTCCCTCTGTCCATTTGTCCTTTTGTCCTTCTGTCCTTTTGTCCTTCTCTCCTTTTGTCCTTCTGTCCTTCTGTTCTTCTGTTGTTTTGTCCATTTGTCCTTCTGTCCTTCTGTCCTTCTGTCCATTTGTCATTCTGTCCTTCTGTCCTTCTGTCCTTCTGTCCTTTTGTCCTTCTGTCCTTCTGTCCTTTTGTCCTTCTGTCCTTCTGTCCTGTCCTTCTGTCCCTCTGTCCTTCTGTCCTTTTGTCCTTTTGTCATTTTGTCCCTCTGTCCTTTTGAAGAACAGAGGGTCTCTCTGTCCTTCTGTCCTTTTGTCCTTCTGTCCTTTTGTCCTTCTGTCCTTCTGTCCTTTTGTGCTTTTGTGCTTTTGTCCTTCTGTCCTTCTGTCCTTCTGTCCTGTCCTTCTGTCCTTTTGTCCTGTCCTTCTGTCCCTCTGTCCTTTTGTCCTTCTGTCCCTCTGTCCTTCTGTCCTTTTGTCCTTCTGTCCCTCTGTCCTTCTGTCCTTTTGTCCTTCTGTCCTTTTGTCCTTTTGTCCTTCTGTCCTTCTGTCCTGTACTTATGTCCTTTTGTCCATTTGTCCTTTTGTCTTTTTGTCCCTCTGTCCTTCTGTCCTTTTGTCCTTCTGTCCTTTTGTCCTTTTGTCCTTTTGTCGTTCTGTCCTTCTGTCCTTCTGTCCTGTACTTATGTCATTTTGTCCTGTCCTTCTGTCCCTCTGTCCTTTTGTCCTTCTGTCCTTCTGTCCCTCTGTCCTTCTGTCCTTTTGTCATTTTGTCCCTCTGTCCTTTTGAAGAACAGAGGGTCCCTCTGTCCATTTGTCCTTTTGTCCTTCTGTCCTTCTGTCCTTTTTTCCCTCTGTCCTTTTGAAGAACAGAGGGTCCCTCTGTCCATTTGTCCTTTTGTCCTTCTGTCCTTCTGTCCTTTTGTCCTTCTCTCCTTTTGTCCTTCTGTCCTTCTGTTCTTCTGTTGTTTTGTCCATTTGTCCTTCTGTCCTTCTGTCCTTCTGTCCTTCTGTCCATTTGTCATTCTGTCCTTCTGTCCATTTGTCCTTCTGTCCTTTTGTCCCTCTGTCCTTCTGTCCTTTTGTCCTTTTGTCATTTTGTCATTTTGTCATTTTGTCCCTCTGTCCTTTTGAAGAACAGAGGGTCCCTCTGTCCTTTTGTCCTTTTGTCCTTCTGTCCTTCTGTCCTTTTGTCCTTTTGTCCTTTTGTCCCTCTGTCCTTCTGTCCTTCTGTCCATATATCCTTCTGTCCTTTTGTCCATATGTCCTTCTGTCCTTCTGTCCTTTTGTCTTTCTGTCCTTTTGTCCCTCTGTCCTTTTGTCCTTCTGTCCTTTTGTCCTTCTGTCCTTTTGCCCTTTTATCCTTCTGTCCTTCTGTCCTGTCATTCTGTCTTTCTGTTCTTCTGTCCTTTTGTCCTTCTGTTCCTCTGTCCTTCTGTCCCTCTGTCCTTTTGTCCCTTTGTCCCTCTGTCCTTCTGTCATTCTGTCCTGTCCTTTTGTCATTTTGTCCTTCTGTCCTTTTGTCCTTTAGTCCTTCTGTCCTTCTGTCCTTTTGTCCTTCTGTTCTGTCGTTTTGTCCATTTGTCCTTCTGTCCTTCTGTCCATATGTCCTTCTGTCCTTCTGTCCTTCTGTCCTTTTGTCCTTCTGTCCTTTTGTCCTTCTGTCCTTTTGCCCTTTTATCCTTCTGTCCTTTTGTCCTTCTGTCCTTTTGTCCCTCTGTCCTTCTGTCCTTCTGTTCTTCTGTCCTTCTGTCCTTCTGTCCTTCTGTCCTTCTGTCCTTTTGTCCTTCTGTCCTTCTGTCCTTTTTGTCCTTTTGCCCTTTTATCCTTCTGCCTTTTGTCCTTCTGTCCTTCTGTCCTTTTGTCCCTCTGTCCTTTTGTCCCTCTGTCCTTCTGTCCATATGTCCTTCTGTCCTTCTGTCCTTCTGTCCTCTTGTCCTTTTGTCCTTCTGTTCTGTCGTTTTGTCCATTTGTCCTTCTGTCCTTCTGTCCTTTTGTCCTTTTGTCCTTTTGCCCTTTTATCCTTTTGCCCTTTTATCCTTCTCTCCTTTTGTCCTTCTGTCCTTTTGTCCCTCTGTCCTTTTGTCCCTCTGTCTTTCTGCCCATCTGTCCTTTTGTCCTTTTGTCCTTTTGTCCTTTTGTCCTTTTGTCTTTTTGTCCCTCTGTCCTTTTGTCCTTCTGTCCTTTTGTCCTTTTGTCCTTTTGTCCTTCTGTCCTTCTGTCCATATATCCTTCTGTCCTTTTGTCCATATGTCCTTCTGTCCTTCTGTCCTTTTGTCTTTCTGTCCTTTTGTCCCTCTGTCCTTTTGTCCTTCTGTCCTTTTGTCCTTCTGTCCTTTTGCCCTTTTATCCTTCTGTCCTTCTGTCCTGTCATTCTGTCTTTCTGTTCTTCTGTCCTTTTGTCCTTCTGTTCCTCTGTCCTTCTGTCCCTCTGTCCTTTTGTCCCTTTGTCCCTCTGTCCTTCTGTCATTCTGTCCTGTCCTTTTGTCATTTTGTCCTTCTGTCCTTTTGTCCTTTAGTCCTTCTGTCCTTCTGTCCTTTTGTCCTTCTGTTCTGTCGTTTTGTCCATTTGTCCTTCTGTCCATATGTCCTTCTGTCCTTCTGTCCTTCTGTCCTTTTGTCCTTCTGTCCTTTTGTCCTTCTGTCCTTTTGCCCTTTTATCCTTCTGTCCTTTTGTCCTTCTGTCCTTTTGTCCCTCTGTCCTTCTGTTCTTCTGTTCTTCTGTCCTTCTGTCCTTCTGTCCTTCTGTCCTTCTGTCCTTTTGTCCTTCTGTCCTTCTGTCCTTTTTGTCCTTTTGCCCTTTTATCCTTCTGCCTTTTGTCCTTCTGTCCTTCTGTCCTTTTGTCCCTCTGTCCTTTTGTCCCTCTGTCCTTCTGTCCATATGTCCTTCTGTCCTTCTGTCCTTCTGTCCTCTTGTCCTTTTGTCCTTCTGTTCTGTCGTTTTGTCCATTTGTCCTTCTGTCCTTCTGTCCTTTTGTCCTTTTGTCCTTTTGCCCTTTTATCCTTTTGCCCTTTTATCCTTCTCTCCTTTTGTCCTTCTGTCCTTTTGTCCCTCTGTCCTTTTGTCCCTCTGTCTTTCTGCCCATCTGTCCTTTTGTCCTTCTGTCCTTTTGTCCTTTTGTCTTTTTGTCCCTCTGTCCTTTTGTCCTTTTGTCCTTCTGTCCTTTTGTCCTTTTGTCCTTTTGTCCTTCTGTCCTTCTGTCCTGTACTTATGTCCTTTTGTCCTGTCCTTCTGTCCCTCTGTCCTTTTGTCCTTCTGTCCCTCTGTCCTTCTGTCCTTTTGTCATTTTGTCCCTCTGTCCTTTTGAAGAACAGAGGGTCCCTCTGTCCATTTGTCCTTTTGTCCTTCTGTCCTTCTGTCCTTTTGTCATTTTGTCCCTCTGTCCTTTTGAAGAACAGAGGGTCTCTCTGTCCTTCTGTCCTTTTGTCCTTCTGTCCTTCTGTCCTTTTGTGCTTTTGTGCTTTTGTCCTTCTGTCCTTTTGTCCTTCTGTCCTTTTGTCCTTCTGTCCTTTTGCCCTTTTATCCTTCTGTCCTTCTGTCCTGTCATTCTGTCTTTCTGTTCTTCTGTCCTTTTGTCCTTCTGTTCCTCTGTCCTTCTGTCCCTCTGTCCTTTTGTCCCTTTGTCCCTCTGTCCTTCTGTCATTCTGTCCTGTCCTTTTGTCATTTTGTCCTTCTGTCCTTTTGTCCTTTAGTCCTTCTGTCCTTCTGTCCTTTTGTCCTTCTGTTCTGTCGTTTTGTCCATTTGTCCTTCTGTCCATATGTCCTTCTGTCCTTCTGTCCTTCTGTCCTTTTGTCCTTCTGTCCTTTTGTCCTTCTGTCCTTTTGCCCTTTTATCCTTCTGTCCTTTTGTCCTTCTGTCCTTTTGTCCCTCTGTCCTTCTGTTCTTCTGTTCTTCTGTCCTTCTGTCCTTCTGTCCTTCTGTCCTTCTGTCCTTTTGTCCTTCTGTCCTTCTGTCCTTTTTGTCCTTTTGCCCTTTTATCCTTCTGCCTTTTGTCCTTCTGTCCTTCTGTCCTTTTGTCCCTCTGTCCTTTTGTCCCTCTGTCCTTCTGTCCATATGTCCTTCTGTCCTTCTGTCCTTCTGTCCTCTTGTCCTTTTGTCCTTCTGTTCTGTCGTTTTGTCCATTTGTCCTTCTGTCCTTCTGTCCTTTTGTCCTTTTGTCCTTTTGCCCTTTTATCCTTTTGCCCTTTTATCCTTCTCTCCTTTTGTCCTTCTGTCCTTTTGTCCCTCTGTCCTTTTGTCCCTCTGTCTTTCTGCCCATCTGTCCTTTTGTCCTTCTGTCCTTTTGTCCTTTTGTCTTTTTGTCCCTCTGTCCTTTTGTCCTTTTGTCCTTCTGTCCTTTTGTCCTTTTGTCCTTCTGTCCTTCTGTCCTGTACTTATGTCCTTTTGTCCTGTCCTTCTGTCCCTCTGTCCTTTTGTCCTTCTGTCCCTCTGTCCTTCTGTCCTTTTGTCATTTTGTCCCTCTGTCCTTTTGAAGAACAGAGGGTCCCTCTGTCCATTTGTCCTTTTGTCCTTCTGTCCTTCTGTCCTTTTGTCATTTTGTCCCTCTGTCCTTTTGAAGAACAGAGGGTCTCTCTGTCCTTCTGTCCTTTTGTCCTTCTGTCCTTTTGTCCTTCTGTCCTTCTGTCCTTTTGTGCTTTTGTGCTTTTGTCCTTCTGTCCTTCTGTCCTTCTGTCCTGTCCTTCTGTCCTTTTGTCCTGTCCTTCTGTCCCTCTGTCCTTTTGTCCTTCTGTCCCTCTGTCCTTCTGTCCTTTTGTCCTTCTGTCCCTCTGTCCTTCTGTCCTTTTGTCCTTCTGTCCTTTTGTCCTTTTGTCCTTCTGTCCTTCTGTCCTGTACTTATGTCCTTTTGTCCTTTTGTCCTTTTGTCTTTTTGTCCCTCTGTCCTTCTGTCCTTTTGTCCTTCTGTCCTTTTGTCCTTTTGTCCTTTTGTCGTTCTGTCCTTCTGTCCTTCTGTCCTGTACTTATGTCATTTTGTCCTGTCCTTCTGTCCCTCTGTCCTTTTGTCCTTCTGTCCTTCTGTCCCTCTGTCCTTCTGTCCTTTTGTCATTTTGTCCCTCTGTCCTTTTGAAGAACAGAGGGTCCCTCTGTCCATTTGTCCTTTTGTCCTTCTGTCCTTCTGTCCTTTTTTCCCTCTGTCCTTTTGAAGAACAGAGGGTCCCTCTGTCCATTTGTCCTTTTGTCCTTCTGTCCTTCTGTCCTTTTGTCCTTCTCTCCTTTTGTCCTTCTGTCCTTCTGTTCTTCTGTTGTTTTGTCCATTTGTCCTTCTGTCCTTCTGTCCTTCTGTCCTTCTGTCCATTTGTCATTCTGTCCTTCTGTCCATTTGTCCTTCTGTCCTTTTGTCCCTCTGTCCTTCTGTCCTTTTGTCCTTTTGTCATTTTGTCATTTTGTCATTTTGTCCCTCTGTCCTTTTGAAGAACAGAGGGTCCCTCTGTCCTTTTGTCCTTTTGTCCTTCTGTCCTTCTGTCCTTTTGTCCTTTTGTCCTTTTGTCCCTCTGTCCTTCTGTCCTTCTGTCCATATATCCTTCTGTCCTTTTGTCCATATGTCCTTCTGTCCTTCTGTCCTTTTGTCTTTCTGTCCTTTTGTCCCTCTGTCCTTTTGTCCTTCTGTCCTTTTGTCCTTCTGTCCTTTTGCCCTTTTATCCTTCTGTCCTTCTGTCCTGTCATTCTGTCTTTCTGTTCTTCTGTCCTTTTGTCCTTCTGTTCCTCTGTCCTTCTGTCCCTCTGTCCTTTTGTCCCTTTGTCCCTCTGTCCTTCTGTCATTCTGTCCTGTCCTTTTGTCATTTTGTCCTTCTGTCCTTTTGTCCTTTAGTCCTTCTGTCCTTCTGTCCTTCTGTCCTTTTGTCCTTCTGTTCTGTCGTTTTGTCCATTTGTCCTTCTGTCCTTCTGTCCATATGTCCTTCTGTCCTTCTGTCCTTCTGTCCTTTTGTCCTTCTGTCCTTTTGTCCTTCTGTCCTTTTGCCCTTTTATCCTTCTGTCCTTTTGTCCTTCTGTCCTTTTGTCCCTCTGTCCTTCTGTCCTTCTGTTCTTCTGTCCTTCTGTCCTTCTGTCCTTCTGTCCTTCTGTCCTTTTGTCCTTCTGTCCTTCTGTCCTTTTTGTCCTTTTGCCCTTTTATCCTTCTGCCTTTTGTCCTTCTGTCCTTCTGTCCTTTTGTCCCTCTGTCCTTTTGTCCCTCTGTCCTTCTGTCCATATGTCCTTCTGTCCTTCTGTCCTTCTGTCCTCTTGTCCTTTTGTCCTTCTGTTCTGTCGTTTTGTCCATTTGTCCTTCTGTCCTTCTGTCCTTTTGTCCTTTTGTCCTTTTGCCCTTTTATCCTTTTGCCCTTTTATCCTTCTCTCCTTTTGTCCTTCTGTCCTTTTGTCCCTCTGTCCTTTTGTCCCTCTGTCTTTCTGCCCATCTGTCCTTTTGTCCTTTTGTCCTTTTGTCCTTTTGTCCTTTTGTCCTTTTGTCTTTTTGTCCCTCTGTCCTTTTGTCCTTCTGTCCTTTTGTCCTTTTGTCCTTCTGTCCTTCTGTCCATATATCCTTCTGTCCTTTTGTCCATATGTCCTTCTGTCCTTCTGTCCTTTTGTCTTTCTGTCCTTTTGTCCCTCTGTCCTTTTGTCCTTCTGTCCTTTTGTCCTTCTGTCCTTTTGCCCTTTTATCCTTCTGTCCTTCTGTCCTGTCATTCTGTCTTTCTGTTCTTCTGTCCTTTTGTCCTTCTGTTCCTCTGTCCTTCTGTCCCTCTGTCCTTTTGTCCCTTTGTCCCTCTGTCCTTCTGTCATTCTGTCCTGTCCTTTTGTCATTTTGTCCTTCTGTCCTTTTGTCCTTTAGTCCTTCTGTCCTTCTGTCCTTTTGTCCTTCTGTTCTGTCGTTTTGTCCATTTGTCCTTCTGTCCATATGTCCTTCTGTCCTTCTGTCCTTCTGTCCTTTTGTCCTTCTGTCCTTTTGTCCTTCTGTCCTTTTGCCCTTTTATCCTTCTGTCCTTTTGTCCTTCTGTCCTTTTGTCCCTCTGTCCTTCTGTTCTTCTGTTCTTCTGTCCTTCTGTCCTTCTGTCCTTCTGTCCTTCTGTCCTTTTGTCCTTCTGTCCTTCTGTCCTTTTTGTCCTTTTGCCCTTTTATCCTTCTGCCTTTTGTCCTTCTGTCCTTCTGTCCTTTTGTCCCTCTGTCCTTTTGTCCCTCTGTCCTTCTGTCCATATGTCCTTCTGTCCTTCTTTCCTTCTGTCCTCTTGTCCTTTTGTCCTTCTGTTCTGTCGTTTTGTCCATTTGTCCTTCTGTCCTTCTGTCCTTTTGTCCTTTTGTCCTTTTGCCCTTTTATCCTTTTGCCCTTTTATCCTTCTCTCCTTTTGTCCTTCTGTCCTTTTGTCCCTCTGTCCTTTTGTCCCTCTGTCTTTCTGCCCATCTGTCCTTTTGTCCTTCTGTCCTTTTGTCCTTTTGTCTTTTTGTCCCTCTGTCCTTTTGTCCTTTTGTCCTTCTGTCCTTTTGTCCTTTTGTCCTTCTGTCCTTCTGTCCTGTACTTATGTCCTTTTGTCCTGTCCTTCTGTCCCTCTGTCCTTTTGTCCTTCTGTCCCTCTGTCCTTCTGTCCTTTTGTCATTTTGTCCCTCTGTCCTTTTGAAGAACAGAGGGTCCCTCTGTCCATTTGTCCTTTTGTCCTTCTGTCCTTCTGTCCTTTTGTCCCTCTGTCCTTTTGAAGAACAGAGGGTCCCTCTGTCCATTTGTCCTTTTGTCCTTCTGTCCTTCTGTCCTTTTGTCTTTCTCTCCTTTTGTCCTTCTGTCCTTCTGTTCTTCTGTTGTTTTGTCCATTTGTCCTTCTGTCCTTCTGTCCATTTGTCATTCTGTCCTTCTGTCCTTTTGTCCTTCTGTCCTTTTGTCCTTCTGTCCTTCTGTCCTTCTGTTCTTCTGTCCTGTCCTTCTGTCCCTCTGTCCTTCTGTCCTTTTGTCCTTTTGTCATTTTGTCCCTCTGTCCTTTTGAAGAACAGAGGGTCTCTCTGTCCTTCTGTCCTTTTGTCCTTCTGTCCTTTTGTCCTTCTGTCCTTCTGTCCTTCTGTCCTTTTGTGCTTTTGTCCTTCTGTCCTTCTGTCCTTCTGTCATGTCCTTCTGTCCTTTTGTCCTGTCCTTCTGTCCCTCTGTCCTTTTGTCCTTCTGTCCCTCTGTCCTTCTGTCCTTTTGTCCTTCTGTCCTTTTGTCCTTTTGTCCTTCTGTCCTTCTGTCCTGTACTTATGTCCTTTTGTCCTTTTGTCCCTTTGTCTTTTTGTCCCTCTGTCCTTCTGTCCTTTTGTCCTTCTGTCCTTTTGTCCTTCTGTCCTTATGTCCTTCTGTCCTGTACTTATGTCCTTTTGTCCTGTCCTTCTGTCCCTCTGTCCTTTTGTCCTTCTGTCCTTCTGTCCCTCTGTCCTTCTGTCCTTTTGTCATTTTGTCCCTCTGTCCTTTTGAAGAACAGAGGGTCCCTCTGTCCATTTGTCCTTTTGTCCTTCTGTCCTTCTGTCCTTTTGTCCCTCTGTCCTTTTGAAGAACAGAGGGTCCCTCTGTCCATTTGTCCTTTTGTCCTTCTGTCCTTCTGTTCTTCTGTTGTTTTGTCCATTTGTCCTTCTGTCCTTCTGTCCATTTGTCATTCTGTCCTTCTGTCCATTTTGTCATTTTGTCATTTTGTCCCTCTGTCCTTTTGAAGAACAGAGGGTCCCTCTGTCCTTTTGTCCTTTTGTCCTTCTGTCCTTCTGTCCTTTTGTCCTTTTGTCCTTTTGTTCCTCTGTCCTTCTGTCCTTCTGTCCATATATCCTTCTGTCCTTTTGTCCATATGTCCTTTTGTCCTGTCCTTCTGTCCCTCTGTCCTTTTGTCCTTCTGTCCCTCTGTCCCTCTGTCCTTCTGTCCTTTTGTCCTTCTGTCCTTTTGTCCTTTTGTCCTTCTGTCCTGTACTTATGTCCTTTTGTCCTTTTGTCCTTTTGTCCTTTTGTCCTTTTGTCTTTTTGTCCCTCTGTCCTTCTGTCCTTTTGTCCTTCTGTCCTTTTGTCCTTTTGTCCTTTTGTCCTTTTGTCCTTCTGTCCTTCTGTCCTGTACTTATGTCCTTTTGTCCTGTCCTTCTGTCCCTCTGTCCTTCTGTCCTTCTGTCCCTCTGTCCTTCTGTCCTTTTGTCATTTTGTCCCTCTGTTCTTTTGAAGAACAGAGTGTCCCTCTGTCCATTTGTCCTTTTGTCCTTCTGTCCTTCTGTCCTTTTGTCCCTCTGTCCTTTTGAAGAACAGAGGGTCCCTCTGTCCATTTGTCCTTTTGTCCTTTTGTCCCTCTGTCCTTCTGTCCTTCTGTCCATATATCCTTCTGTCCTTTTGTCCATATGTCCTTTTGTCCTGTCCTTCTGTCCCTCTGTCCTTTTGTCCTTCTGTCCCTCTGTCCTTCTGTCCTTTTGTCCTTCTGTCCTTTTGTCCTTTTGTCCTTCTGTCCTGTACTTATGTCCTTTTGTCCTTTTGTCCTTTTGTCTTTTTGTCCCTCTGTCCTTCTGTCCTTTTGTCCTTCTGTCCTTTTGTCCTTTTGTCCTTTTGTCCTTCTGTCCTTCTGTCCTGTACTTATGTCCTTTTGTCCTGTCCTTCTGTCCCTCTGTCCTTCTGTCCTTCTGTCCCTCTGTCCTTCTGTCCTTTTGTCATTTTGTCTCTCTGTTCTTTTGAAGAACAGAGTGTCCCTCTGTCCATTTGTCCTTTTGTCCTTCTGTCCTTCTGTCCTTTTGTCCCTCTGTCCTTTTGAAGAACAGAGGGTCCCTCTGTCCATTTGTCCTTTTGTCCTTCTGTCCTTCTGTCCTTTTGTCCTTCTCTCCTTTTGTCCTTCTGTCCTTCTGTTCTTCTGTTGTTTTGTCCATTTGTCCTTCTGTCCTTCTGTCCATTTGTCATTCTGTCCTTCTGTCCATTTTGTCATTTTGTCCCTCTGTCCTTTTGAAGAACAGAGGGTCCCTCTGTCCTTTTGTCCTTTTGTCCTTCTGTCCTTCTGTCCTTTTGTCCTTTTGTCCTTTTGTCCTTTTGTCCCTCTGTCCTTCTGTCCTTCTGTCCATATATCCTTCTGTCCTTTTGTCCATATGTCCTTCTGTCCTTCTGTCCTTTTGTCCTTCTGTCCTTCTGTCCTTTTGTTCCTCTGTCCTTTTGTCCCTCTGTCCTTTTGCCCTTTTATCCTTCTGTCCTTCTGTCCTGTCATTCTGTCTTTCTGTTCTTCTGTCCTTTTGTCCTTCTGTTCCTCTGTCCTTCTGTCCCTCTGTCCTTTTGTCCCTTTGTCCCTCTGTCCTTCTGTCATTCTGTCCTGTCCTTTTGTCATTTTGTCCTTCTGTCCTTTTGTCCTTTAGTCCTTCTGTCCTTCTGTCCTTTTGTCCTTCTGTTCTGTCGTTTTGTCCATTTGTCCTTCTGTCCATATGTCCTTCTGTCCTTCTGTCCTTCTGTCCTTCTGTCCTTCTGTCCTTTTGTCCTTCTGTCCTTTTGTCCTTCTGTCGTTTTGCCCTTTTATCCTTCTGTCCTTTTGTCCTTCTGTCCTTTTGTCCCTCTGTCCTTTTGTCCCTCTGTCCTTCTGTCCTTCTGTCCTTCTGTCCTTTTGTCCTTCTGTCCTTCTGTCCTTTTGTCCTTCTGTCCTTCTGTCCTTTTGTCCTTCTGTTCTGTCCTTTTGAAGAACAGAGGGTCCCTCTGTCCATTTGTCCTTTTGTCCTTCTGTCCTTTTGTCCTTCTCTCCTTTTGTCCTTCTGTACTTCTGTTCTTCTGTTGTTTTGTCCATTTGTCCTTCTGTCCTTCTGTCCTTCTGTCCATTTGTCATTCTGTCCTTCTGTCCTTCTGTCCTTCTGTCCTTTTGTCCTTCTGTCCTTCTGTCCTTTTGTCCTTCTGTCCTTCTGTCCTTCTGTTCTTCTGTCCTGTCCTTCTGTCCCTCTGTCCTTCTGTCCTTCTGTCCTTTTTGTCCTTTTGCCCTTTTATCCTTCTGCCTTTTGTCCTTCTGTCCTTCTGTCCTTTTGTCCCTCTGTCCTTTTGTCCCTCTGTCCTTCTGTCCATATGTCCTTCTGTCCTTCTGTCCTTCTGTCCTCTTGTCCTTTTGTCCTTCTGTTCTGTCGTTTTGTCCATTTGTCCTTCTGTCCTTCTGTCCTTTTGTCCTTTTGTCCTTTTGCCCTTTTATCCTTTTGCCCTTTTATCCTTCTCTCCTTTTGTCCTTCTGTCCTTTTGTCCCTCTGTCCTTTTGTCCCTCTGTCTTTCTGCCCATCTGTCCTTTTGTCCTTTTGTCCTTTTGTCCTTTTGTCTTTTTGTCCCTCTGTCCTTTTGTCCTTCTGTCCTTTTGTCCTTTTGTCCTTCTGTCCTTCTGTCCTTCTGTCCATATATCCTTCTGTCCTTTTGTCCATATGTCCTTCTGTCCTTCTGTCCTTTTGTCTTTCTGTCCTTTTGTCCCTCTGTCCTTTTGTCCTTCTGTCCTTTTGTCCTTCTGTCCTTTTGCCCTTTTATCCTTCTGTCCTTCTGTCCTGTCATTCTGTCTTTCTGTTCTTCTGTCCTTTTGTCCTTCTGTTCCTCTGTCCTTCTGTCCCTCTGTCCTTTTGTCCCTTTGTCCCTCTGTCCTTCTGTCATTCTGTCCTGTCCTTTTGTCATTTTGTCCTTCTGTCCTTTTGTCCTTTAGTCCTTCTGTCCTTCTGTCCTTTTGTCCTTCTGTTCTGTCGTTTTGTCCATTTGTCCTTCTGTCCATATGTCCTTCTGTCCTTCTGTCCTTCTGTCCTTTTGTCCTTCTGTCCTTTTGTCCTTCTGTCCTTTTGCCCTTTTATCCTTCTGTCCTTTTGTCCTTCTGTCCTTTTGTCCCTCTGTCCTTCTGTTCTTCTGTCCTTCTGTCCTTCTGTCCTTCTGTCCTTCTGTCCTTTTGTCCTTCTGTCCTTCTGTCCTTTTTGTCCTTTTGCCCTTTTATCCTTCTGCCTTTTGTCCTTCTGTCCTTCTGTCCTTTTGTCCCTCTGTCCTTTTGTCCCTCTGTCCTTCTGTCCATATGTCCTTCTGTCCTTCTGTCCTTCTGTCCTCTTGTCCTTTTGTCCTTCTGTTCTGTCGTTTTGTCCATTTGTCCTTCTGTCCTTCTGTCCTTTTGTCCTTTTGTCCTTTTGCCCTTTTATCCTTTTGCCCTTTTATCCTTCTCTCCTTTTGTCCTTCTGTCCTTTTGTCCCTCTGTCCTTTTGTCCCTCTGTCTTTCTGCCCATCTGTCCTTTTGTCCTTTTGTCCTTTTGTCTTTTTGTCCCTCTGTCCTTTTGTCCTTTTGTCCTTCTGTCCTTTTGTCCTTTTGTCCTTCTGTCCTTCTGTCCTGTACTTATGTCCTTTTGTCCTGTCCTTCTGTCCCTCTGTCCTTTTGTCCTTCTGTCCCTCTGTCCTTCTGTCCTTTTGTCATTTTGTCCCTCTGTCCTTTTGAAGAACAGAGGGTCCCTCTGTCCATTTGTCCTTTTGTCCTTCTGTCCTTCTGTCCTTTTGTCCCTCTGTCCTTTTGAAGAACAGAGGGTCCCTCTGTCCATTTGTCCTTTTGTCCTTCTGTCCTTCTGTCCTTTTGTCTTTCTCTCCTTTTGTCCTTCTGTCCTTCTGTTCTTCTGTTGTTTTGTCCATTTGTCCTTCTGTCCTTCTGTCCATTTGTCATTCTGTCCTTCTGTCCTTTTGTCCTTCTGTCCTTTTGTCCTTCTGTCCTTCTGTCCTTCTGTTCTTCTGTCCTGTCCTTCTGTCCCTCTGTCCTTCTGTCCTTTTGTCCTTTTGTCATTTTGTCCCTCTGTCCTTTTGAAGAACAGAGGGTCTCTCTGTCCTTCTGTCCTTTTGTCCTTCTGTCCTTTTGTCCTTCTGTCCTTCTGTCCTTTTGTGCTTTTGTCCTTCTGTCCTTCTGTCCTTCTGTCATGTCCTTCTGTCCTTTTGTCCTGTCCTTCTGTCCCTCTGTCCTTTTGTCCTTCTGTCCCTCTGTCCTTCTGTCCTTTTGTCCTTCTGTCCTTTTGTCCTTTTGTCCTTCTGTCCTTCTGTCCTGTACTTATGTCCTTTTGTCCTTTTGTCCCTTTGTCTTTTTGTCCCTCTGTCCTTCTGTCCTTTTGTCCTTCTGTCCTTTTGTCCTTCTGTCCTTATGTCCTTCTGTCCTGTACTTATGTCCTTTTGTCCTGTCCTTCTGTCCCTCTGTCCTTTTGTCCTTCTGTCCTTCTGTCCCTCTGTCCTTCTGTCCTTTTGTCATTTTGTCCCTCTGTCCTTTTGAAGAACAGAGGGTCCCTCTGTCCATTTGTCCTTTTGTCCTTCTGTCCTTCTGTCCTTTTGTCCCTCTGTCCTTTTGAAGAACAGAGGGTCCCTCTGTCCATTTGTCCTTTTGTCCTTCTGTCCTTCTGTTCTTCTGTTGTTTTGTCCATTTGTCCTTCTGTCCTTCTGTCCATTTGTCATTCTGTCCTTCTGTCCATTTTGTCATTTTGTCATTTTGTCCCTCTGTCCTTTTGAAGAACAGAGGGTCCCTCTGTCCTTTTGTCCTTTTGTCCTTCTGTCCTTCTGTCCTTTTGTCCTTTTGTCCTTTTGTCCTTCTGTCCTTCTGTCCTTCTGTCCATATATCCTTCTGTCCTTTTGTCCATATGTCCTTTTGTCCTGTCCTTCTGTCCCTCTGTCCTTTTGTCCTTCTGTCCCTCTGTCCCTCTGTCCTTCTGTCCTTTTGTCCTTCTGTCCTTTTGTCCTTTTGTCCTTCTGTCCTGTACTTTTGTCCTTTTGTCCTTTTGTCCTTTTGTCCTTTTGTCTTTTTGTCCCTCTGTCCTTCTGTCCTTTTGTCCTTCTGTCCTTTTGTCCTTTTGTCCTTTTGTCCTTCTGTCCTTCTGTCCTGTACTTATGTCCTTTTGTCCTGTCCTTCTGTCCCTCTGTCCTTCTGTCCTTCTGTCCCTCTGTCCTTCTGTCCTTTTGTCATTTTGTCCCTCTGTTCTTTTGAAGAACAGAGTGTCCCTCTGTCCATTTGTCCTTTTGTCCTTCTGTCCTTCTGTCCTTTTGTCCCTCTGTCCTTTTGAAGAACAGAGGGTCCCTCTGTCCATTTGTCCTTTTGTCCTTTTGTCCCTCTGTCCTTCTGTCCTTCTGTCCATATATCCTTCTGTCCTTTTGTCCATATGTCCTTTTGTCCTGTCCTTCTGTCCCTCTGTCCTTTTGTCCTTCTGTCCCTCTGTCCTTCTGTCCTTTTGTCCTTCTGTCCTTTTGTCCTTTTGTCCTTCTGTCCTGTACTTATGTCCTTTTGTCCTTTTGTCCTTTTGTCTTTTTGTCCCTCTGTCCTTCTGTCCTTTTGTCCTTCTGTCCTTTTGTCCTTTTGTCCTTTTGTCCTTCTGTCCTTCTGTCCTGTACTTATGTCCTTTTGTCCTGTCCTTCTGTCCCTCTGTCCTTCTGTCCTTCTGTCCCTCTGTCCTTCTGTCCTTTTGTCATTTTGTCCCTCTGTTCTTTTGAAGAACAGAGTGTCCCTCTGTCCATTTGTCCTTTTGTCCTTCTGTCCTTCTGTCCTTTTGTCCCTCTGTCCTTTTGAAGAACAGAGGGTCCCTCTGTCCATTTGTCCTTTTGTCCTTCTGTCCTTCTGTCCTTTTGTCCTTCTCTCCTTTTGTCCTTCTGTCCTTCTGTTCTTCTGTTGTTTTGTCCATTTGTCCTTCTGTCCTTCTGTCCATTTGTCATTCTGTCCTTCTGTCCATTTTGTCATTTTGTCCCTCTGTCCTTTTGAAGAACAGAGGGTCCCTCTGTCCTTTTGTCCTTTTGTCCTTCTGTCCTTCTGTCCTTTTGTCCTTTTGTCCTTTTGTCCTTTTGTCCCTCTGTCCTTCTGTCCTTCTGTCCATATATCCTTCTGTCCTTTTGTCCATATGTCCTTCTGTCCTTCTGTCCTTTTGTCCTTCTGTCCTTCTGTCCTTTTGTTCCTCTGTCCTTTTGTCCCTCTGTCCTTTTGCCCTTTTATCCTTCTGTCCTTCTGTCCTGTCATTCTGTCTTTCTGTTCTTCTGTCCTTTTGTCCTTCTGTTCCTCTGTCCTTCTGTCCCTCTGTCCTTTTGTCCCTTTGTCCCTCTGTCCTTCTGTCATTCTGTCCTGTCCTTTTGTCATTTTGTCCTTCTGTCCTTTTGTCCTTTAGTCCTTCTGTCCTTCTGTCCTTTTGTCCTTCTGTTCTGTCGTTTTGTCCATTTGTCCTTCTGTCCATATGTCCTTCTGTCCTTCTGTCCTTCTGTCCTTCTGTCCTTTTGTCCTTCTGTCCTTTTGTCCTTCTGTCGTTTTGCCCTTTTATCCTTCTGTCCTTTTGTCCTTCTGTCCTTTTGTCCCTCTGTCCTTTTGTCCCTCTGTCCTTCTGTCCTTCTGTCCTTCTGTCCTTTTGTCCTTCTGTCCTTCTGTCCTTTTGTCCTTCTGTCCTTCTGTCCTTTTGTCCTTCTGTTCTGTCGTTTTGTCCATTTGTCCTTCTGTCCTTTTGTCCTTTTGCCCTTTTATCCTTTTGCCCTTTTATCCTTCTCTCCTTTTGTCCTTCTGTCCTTCTGTCCTTTTGTCCCTCTGTCTTTCTGTCCTTCTGTCCTTTTGTCCTTTTGTCCTTTTGTCTTTTTGTCCTTTTGTCCTTTTGTCTTTTTGTCCTTTTGTCCTTTTGTCCTTCTGTCCTTTTGTCCTTTTGTCCCTCTGTCCTTCTGTCCTGTACTTATGTCCTTTTGTCCTGTCCTTCTATCCTTTTGTCCTGTCCTTCTGTCCCTCTGTCCTTTTGTCCTTCTGTCCCTCTGTCCTTCTGTCCTTTTGTAATTTTGTCATTTTGTCATTTGGCCCTCTGTCCTTTTGAAGAACAGAGGGTCCCTCTGTCCATTTTTCCTTTTGTCCTTCTGTCCTTCTGTCCTTTTGTCCTTCTGCTCTGTCGTTTTGTCCATTTGTCCTTCTGTTCTTCTGTTGTTTTGTCCATTTGTCCTTCTGTCCTTCTGTCCTTCTGTCCATTTGTCATTCTGTCCTTCTGTCCTTTTGTCCTTCTGTCCTTTTGTCCTTCTGTCCTTCCGTCCTTCTGTTCTTCTGTCCTGTCCTTCTGTCCCTCTGTCCTTCTGTCCTTTTGTCCTTTTGTCCTTCTGTCCTTTTGTCCATTTGTCCTTCTGTCCTTCTGTCCTGTACTTATGTCCTTTTGTCCTGTCCTTCTGTCCCTCTGTCCTTTTGTCCTTCTGTCCCTCTGTCCTTCTGTCCTTTTGTCATTTTGTCCCTCTGTCCTTTTGAAGAACAGAGGGTCCCTCTGTCCATATGTCCTTTTGTCCTTCTGTCCTTCTGTCCTTTTGTCCCTCTGTCCTTTTGAAGAACAGAGGGTCCCTCTGTCCATTTGTCCTTTTGTCCTTCTGTCCTTTTGTCCTTCTCTCCTTTTGTCCTTCTGTACTTCTGTTCTTCTGTTGTTTTGTCCATTTGTCCTTCTGTCCTTCTGTCCTTCTGTCCATTTGTCATTCTGTCCTTCTGTCCTTTTGTCCTTCTGTCCTTTTGTCCCTCTGTCCTTCTGTCCTTAGAGTTAGGGTTAGAGTTAGGGTTAGGGTTAGGGTTAGGGTTAGGGTTAGGGTTAGGGTTAGGGTTAGGGTTAGGGTTAGGGTTAGGGTTAGGGTTAGGGTTAGGGTTAGGGTTAGAGTTAGGGTTAGGGTTAGAGTTAGGGTTAGGGTTAGGGTTAGGGTTAGGGTTAGGGTTAGGGTTAGGGTTAGGGTTAGGGTTAGGGTTAGGGTTAGGGTTAGGGTTAGGGTTAGGGTTAGGGTTAGGGTTAGGGTTAGGGTTAGGGTTAGGGTTAGGGTTAGGGTTAGGGTTAGGGTTAGGGTTAGGGTTAGGGTTAGGGTTAGGGTTAGGGTTAGGGTTAGGGTTAGGGTTAGGGTTAGGGTTAGGGTTAGGGTTAGGGTTAGGGTTAGGGTTAGGGTTAGGGTTAGGGTTAGGGTTAGGGTTAGGGTTAGGGTTAGGGTTAGGGTTAGGGTTAGGGTTAGGGTTAGGGTTAGGGTTAGGGTTAGGGTTAGGGTTAGGGTTAGGGTTAGGGTTAGGGTTAGGGTTAGGGTTAGGGTTAGGGTTAGGGTTAGGGTTAGGGTTAGGGTTAGGGTTAGGGGTTAGGGTTAGGGTTAGGGTTAGGGTTAGGGTTAGGGTTAGGGTTAGGGTTAGGGTTAGGGTTAGGGTTAGGGTTAGGGTTAGGGTTAGGGTTAGGGTTAGGGTTAGGGTTAGGGTTAGGGTTAGGGTTAGGGTTAGGGTTAGGGTTAGGGTTAGGGTTAGGGTTAGGGTTAGGGTTAGGGTTAGGGTTAGGGTTAGGGTTAGGGTTAGGGTTAGGGTTAGGGTTAGGGTTAGGGTTAGGGTTAGGGTTAGGGTTAGGGTTAGGGTTAGGGTTAGGGTTAGGGTTAGGGTTAGGGTTAGGGTTAGGGTTAGGGTTAGGGTTAGGGTTAGGGTTAGGGTTAGGGTTAGGGTTAGGGTTAGGGTTAGGGTTAGGGTTAGGGTTAGGGTTAGGGTTAGGGTTAGGGTTAGGGTTAGGGTTAGGGTTAGGGTTAGGGTTAGGGTTAGGGTTAGGGTTAGGGTTAGGGAGGTTAGGGTTAGGGTTAGGGTTAGGGTTAGGGTTAGGGTTAGGGTTAGGGTTAGGGTTAGGGTTAGGGTTAGGGTTAGGGTTAGGGTTAGGGTTAGGGTTAGGGTTAGGGTTAGGGTTAGGGTAGGGTTAGGGTTAGGGTTAGGGTTAGGGTTAGGGTTAGGGTTAGGGTTAGGGTTAGGGTTAGGGTTAGGGTTAGGGTTAGGGTTAGGGTTAGGGTTAGGGTTAGGGTTAGGGTTAGGGTTAGGGTTGGTTAGGGTTAGGGTTAGGGTTAGGGTTAGGGTTAGGGTTAGGGTTAGGGTTAGGGTTAGGGTTAGGGTTAGGGTTAGGGTTAGGGTTAGGGTTAGGGTTAGGGTTAGGGTTTAGGGTTAGGGTTAGGTTAGGGTTAGGGTTGTGTAGGGTTAGGGTTAGGGTTAGGGTTAGGGTTAGGGTTAGGGTTAGGGTTAGGGTTAGGTAGTTAGGGTTAGGGTTAGGGTTAGGGTTAAGGGTTAGTGTTAGGGTTAGGGTTAGGGGTAGGGTTAGGTTAGGGTTAGGGTTAGGGTTAGGAGGTTAGGGTTAGGGTTAGGGGTTAGGTTAGGGTTAGGGTTTGGGTTAGTGGTTAGGGTTGGGTTAGGGGTTAGGGTTAGGGTTAGGGTTAAGGGTAGGGTTAGGTATAGTTGGTTAGGGTTAGGGTTAGG